>NW_004955427.1:5098424-5101178 GCF_000276665.1 Chinchilla lanigera | reverse complement strand
TAAAATCTGGAAAAGAGACTATGTGAATAACTTTTACATATTTGTTGACATCTCCTTCTCCAATGATAACAAAAGTTGAACATTGGTACTTCCTTATGGATTGAAAATAGTAAATCATATTTACCAAAACATTGTACTTGTTATCTTAATATTAATTAGTATGTCTTATACACAAATGGAAATTTTACTCCCATGTTATTTGTGGCATCATCTACTGATTATTTTATTTGGAAAATATGGGATTATTTAATTTTGCACTACATATTCAAAACAAAATGAGTGAAAAAGGACCTGGGGATTTAGCTCAGCAGCACAGTACCCACCTGGCAAGTGCAAGGTCATGAGTTCAATTCCCCATACCAGAAAAAAAACAAAAACAAAAACAAAAAATGAGCGAAAAAATTCCCCTGAAAAGATCAGTGGTCTACTCAAGTTTCGTTTGGTTATATTTGAAACACTACTGAAATAAGCTACTTATCACAAGTTCATATCAACATATGATTTCTGCATACATTCTTCTACATGCCTAGTACATATATGACTGAATGCACCCACAACAAAGAACAACTGTTATTTCTTCTGGGAAAAGTAAGAGGAAAATTGGAGACTTGGGTAACAGGAATGAAAGGCATTGTTCTTTGATTCTTTAACAGTTCACACTAGATGGAAGTATTAGTTTGGAAAGTTGATATATATGTGCACATAGATGCATAAATGTATGCATTGTAACTGACTATTGAATAATGCAAAAGAAAAAATCTGAACAGAATACATGTCAAAGCAATCAAATATATAGCAGATAATTTACGACTTTATGAAAGCCTGGAATACTGGAGCTAGCGGAAATGGAACAGCAAAAACCATGCTACAGTCTTCTTTAATTCTGAGCAGATGTTATTAGCAGTGGTTTTCTATATGTTCTTATCTCTGAAAAAAGGAAAATAAATTGCAGCCCAGTAGCAATTATTCGAGGAGAGAAAATACACTTTATGTCTATACTGATCTGTTTAAACATTTTTGAAACTTATATCATCTTGCCAATTGCTTTCCTTTACAAAATGCATCCTGTTGAGCGCTGGTCAGACCCTTGAATACCTCTAGGGAGGACAATAAGGAATAAAGAAAGACAAAGAGATAAATTTCAGAGTACAAGGGGAACTGGGGCATGTTCAACCGTAGTGCGTTGGCTCAGCTACCGGTGCATTTGGCTCACTTTTATTGGCTACGAAGGAGTGCAGGTAGAAGCGGAGCAAGCATTTCCTGAAACAGTAACTATACAAAGTGGGTGGGTAAGGATTAAATTAATGAGGAACCAGGTTTTCTCTACACCCAAATGCCTGTATTTTGACAACTGTGGTCAGAAGATACTGTCTTGCCTCAGGAGTGCTGGGTTATTAGCATTCCTCCCATAATCCTCTTCACCTCTCCCTTTTCCTTTTTCCTCTACAACTTTGCTACATTTACTGCCCTTTGCTCTTTCCAGCGATGTAGGTACATGATCATCCATTGTATTTTCCATAAGTAAAATAATGCACCATGAATCCATCTGCGAACCTTAAAAATACATTAATCAATAAATAGCTGGTTGGCTATTCCTCCTCCATTCCGCCCTGGTGTGTGTGCTTGCAGCTTAGCTGTGGCTGCCACCCTGAGATGCAGCCCTCTGCCACGTGCCACTCTGCCTGATAATCTGCCAAGTACAGGCTGAGATTTCCACGAACTGAACAGCATCATAATAATGGCTCAATGTTGTTTCGATATTGATATGTTGAACATTCAGGTACATCAGTAGCTACACTGGCATTGCTAAGCATTGTTTGAATTGATAATAGGAAAGAGGAAAGAAAGAGGAAGGGCTCCTGCCCTCATCACAGCATTATTTTCGTGCTTACATATATGGAGTATATGATATTCAAGGCATTATATGCGGAAGTGGTTCTGGATATAGAATGTGAATCCTCAGACTTGTGGCCCTTCTGAAATACTCTGCATAGTAATTGTTCTGAGCAAGGATTCTTTGTCACTAGAGGCACTGTTACTTAGAGAGGAAGTTGGGAGCCCCACACAACCTGCGCCGAGAGAGACAGTGTTCCAGGAGCGGCTGGGCTCCTGGGCTCCAGTCTGTGCTCGCCCACACCGGCACGTTCCCAGCTGAAACGCGCCTAGAGAGCCAGGTATTTCCCAGCCACTCCCTGAGAGCAGAGAGTGCGCACCAGGACCCCGCCGCCATTACAGAAAGAGTCCTGGCCTCGCTGCTCCCGCGGCAGAGAGGTGGTTTTCACTTGGAAGCCACAGGAACTTCTCTGGCGGTGGGTGGGGTGAATAGACTCAACCCTGCACGCCCTGCGCTGAGTGAGGGAGTGCTCTAAAAGGTGCTGACTTGCGGTTCAAGTCTGAGCTTTGCCTTTGCCCAGATCCCCTAGCCAATCGAAGGAGGGGAAAATCTGTAACCAACCGATACCCATCTGGGCTGCATCTGGTCCCTTTATGTATTATGATCTGACTGCAGACATAGATTCAGGTGGTTCACAAACTGTAGATCCTGCAGTTTGGGTCTGAACTATGTCTGTACCCTAAATCACCTGGGGGCATAGGTCAATGGACCGGGATTGCCACACCAGTGCAACCAGAGTCAGGTTGTGCACGTGCCCTGAACTGCAAGGGAACACTGGATCAGACGGTCAGCCATCGAATGACACAAGTGCCCGTGTCTGAGAACGGGGAAAACTAGATATAAATCAAAAACTGCCGGAA
>NW_004955427.1:5044293-5093049 GCF_000276665.1 Chinchilla lanigera | reverse complement strand
TATATGTATAAATTTTTTTTGAGATAGGGTTTCATTACACAGTTTAGGCTGGCCTTGAACTCACTGAATTATTGTCCAGGCTGGCCTCAAACTTGCAGTGATCCTTCTACCTCAGCCACGTGAGCACTGGGATTACAGGCATGCGGCACCACACCTGACATGTTATATAAAATTAAGATAACTTAGAATCTGGTAATTTATTAGGATATAAAGGAAAAAAAATTCAGAAAAAAATGTACATGTGATTCAAAATATGGACTCTTGAATATTACTTAGTTTTTACCTGCTTTTTATGAAAAAATATAAATATGTGAAAAAGAGATGGTTTGGAAATTCAAAGCCTTCTCTTCACCTTAATATTGGTCTTAGTGTGGAATGAGGCTATCTTATTTGAAGAAGAAATAAATCTTGGAAGATTCTACAAATAGAAACAGTAGCAATGAAAACAGCAAAGATTCTCTCTGAATGAAAAAATGTAACTCAAAAATTTGTTTTTATTTCTAAATCCTTTAAACAAGAGGAAGGTATTGTTGTATTCATAAAACTTTTCTAACTGCATTAAAATTTTTCCAACTGTATTAGGAAAACATTAAAGGTTTTAAAAACTATGTATAAGTATATTTTGTTTTCTTCTTTGGTGCCAACTAACCATTAAAAAAGATGTACATATTTCCATACTTTAAGAAATGATTTGATAATATATACCTGTGATATACATTTAAAGTTTTAATTTAAAAATCAACAATGCGGTAAAAATAAAATAGTAACAGCAACCTTTAATCGTTAAAATACAAAGTCCAAGATTGCCAGCCAAACAAAAATCCAGGTTTTCATTTGTTTGTTCTGTTTTCAGTCAAGGTTAATGTGAAGACACCACGGCATCCTGTTAGGCTCATTTTCCAGACCTACTTTGGCCAACAGGCTTCCAGGACAGTTGTGTAATGAGAGCTGACCAGTCCTCTGGGAAACCTCTCTGGGTAACTTAACACCAAAGAGAAGGTTCCCTCCAAATGAACAAGGAAATGCACTAATAACTAATCCTCGTGGGAAAAAAACATCCCTGAGAATTGTAGCACAAATACGAAGTATATAAATCTGGGATTCAAAGATGGTAGCCTAGTCCAAATTACCTCAGCCTTTCCTTCTGAGACTCACTGGTGATATACCATGATAGACTGACATAGTGTGGTCACATGAAATACTGTTCATAGAGGATTTTAATAAACCTTCTTGAAACTAAATATATAAATCAGTGATATGATATTCCATGAACGAAATGAAATGGATAGTAGAATTTTTCTCTTGAGAAAATGGCAATGCAGCAGCAGGGTTAATTTGGAGAATTATTCAAATGTGCCCTTCTTCCTTAGAAAAATATAAAATTGCCTGTTATTATAATATCTATTCTTTTTAACCACTAGTATGACACATAAAAATTAATTTTAAAAAATTTTAAAAATACAAATAAGTTTGAATCTCAGGAAAGGACACTTGTGTTGCTGAATCTTCATTATACTTAAAACAAAAGATTCTTAATATGAAAATCCTCTTGGTTGATATAAAACAGCAAATATTCTTAGTAATGTATGACAGGAAATAAATAGAGGCCAGTGTTCACTGCTCTTTAAGGATCTGTACAGATACCCACAACTCTAATCATGTGTCTTGGGTCATGTTTGTTTGTTTCTTGCATGATTGTTTTGTTTCTAAAGTTTTGTGCAAAAGATTATTTTCCTTCACATTCTTATCTTCAAAATACAGTCACACTCATACCCCATCATTCATGGATGGATATTGTTTAATGATAACTAACAAAAAAGCCCAACAATATATGTCTTGAGCAAACCTGAGATTAATTTCTTTGTCACTCAATACAAAGATATATTTACTCTGGAACTGAGCTAACGTCTTTTTGAAGTCATCGGTAATTTAGTTGTTTTCCAGATTTGTACTTAATCAACTTCCATGTGTCTTTTAAATGAAATTACCTCTTCACTGCAAAAATTTCTTTAACTTCACTATTTATTCTTATTCCCAACAAGAAGAGAGACCAGGACAGTGATAAAACATTACAAGCAATTGCATTTGTTCTTTTATAATATTTGCTGGAAGCCTCATCCAATTCTACCTCTTGAATTGTTGGGTCAAACTATTGAATCATTCATTTTTATTTTTAGCAACAAATAATGGTGAAAATGTCATCAGTTTATTTAAACATACTGCCCAGTACAATAAATGTAAATTCTGTTAGAAAGCAAAGTAGAGCAAACATTGAATAAAAGTCTGGCATTGCATACACTCACCCAGTTTGGGAGTGAAATATTGCTTGGAATATATTGTATTAAGTTATTTCTTTTTTCTGCCATCAATGCTATAAGTATCAATACATGACCCATTTATCCTTTATAATGCAGCTCTTTGTCTAACACAGTGCTTGGGAAATAGGAAACAAAGTAGAAATGCACAGTGATAGTGTTTATAAATGCGTGTGTGTGAGTCTATGCATGTACATGTGTGTGCTAGGGGCCTGGCTGTCCTCCAGAATTTATTGATACCAATTGCCAAGTAGAAATTGTATTAGATAAGACTGTCTAGAAGCTTTATTGTAAACACTAAAAGCAGAAAAATCTTTTTAAAAAGCAAAATTATAAAGCATTGCTTTGGATTACTTTTAAAAAATATATGGAATGTTACTAAAATATATGAAATGTTAGTACCACTGTCTAACAATGTGTTTAATGATCAAACTGAGCCTCAAAATGATAGTATTAAAAATGGGGCAAATTGCAAGAAACCAGGTTAAAAGTCACCAGTTTTCCAGGATAATTAAAGTAGATAATTAATTACCAGTAAAAGAATATACATGAGAAAGTATATACATAAATAATTTGTTTCAGTGAATATGGCATTATTGTATAGTTTTTGCTTTGTCAGCTTATTTAATTAAAGGAAATTCAAACTATAAGCTTTCTTATAAGCTTATGTAAAATTTCAGAAAATTATTTTCATTATAGTTTATAGTCAATTAACATAATTATACAATCAGAAAGATAAAATAGCTATGATTTTTTGCATACATTTGCATATGTGTGTGTCTGAGGTCACACCAGAAATACAGAGTGTTTAATCTTACATACAACCTTTTAGCAAACATTATTAGTTTGATTTTATAAGTGGGGAAACTGAAATGCAGAGAAATTTACTAATGTCTTCAGATATACAAAGCTTATTAATGGAACACCTAAATTATCCCCTCAGAATCTTGTAACTACAAAGATCTTTTGTAATGTATGACCCATTTTACACATGCTTTTCTGACCAATACTTATTTTAAGGGATTTGAGGTTTCAAGATATAATTAATTTCATATAATTACCTGCCTTGGATAACTATTATGCAGATAAATATTTTCATAAGATTATTAGCTTGTAAAATGTGTGTGTATTTTTTAAGAGCAGCAAAATGTATTGGAGGAAAGGAATGGGGACTAGGAGTGGGGGAATGAGGAACAGGAATAGCTCCTGAGAGATAAAACAGGTCCTAAATGAGCCCACCTCTCAAAGGAAATTTTATCGAGCAAAATCATGAGGTGGGTACAACATGGGTCAATTTATGACCAATCAATGAGATTGCAAGTATAGTCTCTTAGGTAATATTTATCTAATGATGGCAAGCATACATGGGTGACAATATGAACCTTGGTTGGTCACCCATAGTCTTAATCTTAGTCCTTAGACTTAGTAGACATAGTCTTAGAGGTCTTAGACTTAGTCTTAGTGGTTTCGGTCTGAGTTTTTGTCTTAGTTTTAGTCCAGAGAGAGGCGATGCAATGTCTGAGGGGCAGTGGGCAGGGTCTGCCCCCTCCCTCATGGCTAGCCAATCAAAAGAAACAGAGGGACAAAGTAGATCAAGAAGCAGGATCCAACATTATGCTATATATAAGAAACACATTTAACTCAAAAGGAAATTCTTAGACTGAAATCAAAGGATGGAAAACAATACTCCATGTGACAGAAACCCAGAATAAGCTGGGGCAACTATTCTGTTTGCAGACAATGTCAACTTCAAACCAAGAATGATAAAGAGAGATAAAGAAGGTCACTGCATACTTGTTAGGGGAAGCTCCAGGAGGGAGAGATAACAATCATAAATATATATGTACCAAATATGGGGGCACCCAAATATGTCAAATATTAATAGACATAAAAAATCAAATAAGCAATAACACAATAATAACAGGTGATCTTAACACCCTATTGTCACAAAAGGATGGATCAACTAGACAAAAAAACGGAACTGAGCCAAACCCAAACTTAGTAGACTTTTAGAGAGTGCTCCAGCCAACAAAACCAGAACACACATTCTTCTCAACCGCACATGGGATATTATCTAAAGTGCACCATATACTAGCCCAGAGAACATGCTTCAGTAAATGCAAAAGAACTAAAATTATCCCCTGCATATTATCTGACCATAGTACAATGAAATTGGAAATTACTGACAAAAGAAACTGCAGAAGCTCCATAAACACATGGAAATTAAATAGCACCCTCCTGAACAACCAGTGGGTCTCAGATGAAATCAAAGAAGAAATTAAATAATATCTACAATCAAAGGGAAATGCAAATACAACTTACTGGATCCTGTAGGATGCAGTGAAGGCAGTGGTCAGAGGAAAATTTATGGCAGCAAATTCTCACATCAGGAAAATAGAACAAGTACAAATAATCAATCTGATGCTGAACCTCAAACTTCTAAAAAAAACAGAGCAAGTCAAGACCAAAGCCCAATAAACGAAGGAAATTATAAAGATCAGAGCAGAAAACAATGGGATTGAGACTAAGAAAAAAATACAAAGAACTAAAGAATTGAAGAGTTGGATTTCATAAAGAAAATATAAAATTGATAAAGTCCTAGCCAATCTTATCAAAAAAGGAAAAAAGATCAAATTAATGGAACAAGGAATAAGAGGGGTGAAATCCCTACATATCCAGGAATAATTCAGAAGATCATCAATACTTACCTCAAAAATCTTTACCTGTATAGGATGGAAAACACAGAAGAAATGAACGGATTCCAAGAAACATGAGTTACCAAACCTGAATCAAGATAATATAAAAAGTCTATATATCCCAGTAAGTCAGTGAAATTGACAATGTAATGAAAATCTTACCAACAAAGAAAAGCCCAGTTCCTGGTAGATTCAAAGATGAATTCTATGAGAAATTTAGAGAAGATTGAATGCCAATACTTCTCAAACTCTTTAATGAAATTGAAAGGGAAGCAATTCTCCCTAACTCATTCCTGGAGACAAGTATTAACCTGATACCAAATCAAGACCAGCCAAGCAACAGAACTACAGGTTGATCTCCCTAATGAACATAGATGCAAAATTCCTCAATAAGATACTAGCAAACCAAATGCAGTAAATCATCAAGAAAAGTATACACTATGACCAAGTGGGATTCATCCCAAGAATGCAAGAATGTTTCCACATATGCAAATCAATAAATGTAATACATTGTACACACAGAGCCAAAGATAAAAATCACATGATCCTTTCAATAGATGCAGAAAAAGTTTTTTATAAAGGCCAACACGCACTCATAATAAACACCCTACAGAAAATTTAAATAGATGTTCTTCACCTCAGTCTGATAAAAGCCATCTATGACAAAACAACAGCCAACATCATACTAAATGGATAAAAACTGAAAGCTTTCATTCTATAATCAGGAACATGAAAAAGATGTCAACTATCAATTTCCACTATCACTACTCCTATTTAATATAGTTCTGGAAATATGAGCCAGAGCAATTAGACAAGAGAGAGAAATAAAAGGAATAAAGGTAGAAAAGGAAGAAGTGAAATTATCATTATTCACAGATGGTAGCTTTCCACATGCTGAAGACTACAACTAGACCCATGGCTATCATCATACACTAAACTAAAGTCAGACTGGATCAAAGATGTAAGTATTAAAACAGAAACACTAAATCTCCTGGAAGAGAAAGTAGGCAGAAATCTAGAAGACAGAGACTTCATGAACAAAAACCAAACTGTACAAGAAATACTTCATAGGTCCAAAAACTGGGATTTCATCTTATTAAAAAGTTTTTACACATTAAAAAAAAAAACCACCAGAGGCTGGGGATTTAGCTCATTGGCACAGCACCTGCCTGGCAAGCGCAGGGTCGTGAGTTCGATTCCTGGTACTGGAAGAAAAACAAAAACAAAAAACAAAACAAAATAAAAAAAATCACCAAGAGAGTAAAAAGAAAGCTCACAAATTGGGAAAAAAATTTAGCCTACTGTCCCTCATACAAAGACATTCTATCATATAAAGAATTAAGAAAATCAGACCCAAAGATTCAAAAACCCAATACAAAAGTGGGCATCTGAGATGAATATACATTTCTGAGATTAAAAAAAATGCAATGGCAAATACATACATGAAAAGATGTTCAACATCACTGGTCATCCAAGAAATGCCAATTGAAACAACACTGAGATTCATCTCACCCCATTAAGAATGTATGTGATCAAAAAAAAATCAACAAATATCAAGTGTTAGTGGGGCTCTGGGGAGAAAGGGATCCTTCTCCTCAGGTGGTGGGAGAGTAGACTGGAGCAACCACTGTGGAAATCCGTGTGATTCCTCAAAAAACTAGGATTAGAGGTCCCATTCAAGTTAGCCATTCTCCTTCTGGGTATTTTTTAGAATTAAAAAATCATACTACAGCGATACATGTTCACCTATATTTATAGCAGGATATTTTGTAATAGCAAAATCTTGGAAACAACTGAAACGCCCATCAACAGAAGAATGGATAAAAAAGATGTGGTATTTTTATATGATGGGTATTACTCAACTAGAAAGAAAGTTAAACTCAAAGCTTTTATAGGTAACTGGATCCAATTAGACACCAGACTCATAAGTGAAATAAATCAGACTCACATGTGCAAGCATTGTATTGTCTCCTTTGTGTGAGAAACCAAAAGAGTGAATAAGATCCAAAAGGTACAATAGATATTTTGAAAAGGAAAGAAACTGCTTAAAAAGGAAACAACAAGTGGGATGAGGGAAAGGAGAAAAGAAGGAAGAAAAAAATATATATATACACACACAAGATAGCTAAGGTAACTGTATTACTAATTTATATTAGTTGTTCATTGAAAGGAACAGTGAGTGTTTGTATTATTTGATCAATCTATATCTAGTAATCTGAACAACTACTTTAAAGATAAAAATATGCAATATAATAACAGTTGTTAGTTTTTTATCATGTTGTTTAGAAATTCTGTGTCATTTTTAGTGTTTCTTTATTCTGTTTAAAATTTTAAAATTATTCAAAGATTCATTGCCAAGTGTTGTTATAACCAATTTAGTCTGGGTAAGTACACTCTAGTATGTGTGAACAAAAACGAATTTGCCTAATAATACATATCTAACAACCTACTTCTTTTGTTAAATGATACATGTTTTCTTCGAAAAGTTTTGTTCTCTGCTTTGTCTGAGCTTGGCTGCTGACGGAGTTTATTGATTTTATTGTAGAAGAATGTTTTAATTGGAGTTGTCAGAAAAATCTGAGATGTTGAGTTCTGAAACAGTGATTTGTAGGAGCAAATAAGTGAGCCTTGTGTGCATGTGGGGCAAACGAATTTTAGGCAGAAGTCACGACAAGAGAAAGCCATGAGTTGAAGAATGGCCAGTGTGCCGTGTAAGTAGGAAGGATGCCAAATGGTTGGAATTGAGGGAGCATAAACTGATGAGATAGTAGAAAAAAATCAGTGAAGATATGGGAAAATGTCCAGCTGTGACAGTGTATTGCAGCATTTATTACAAATTGATGATATAGCAATTGGAGATTTTTTAACAATTACATTAAAAACAGTACCTTTTGATAAAAATGGGGATGATAATAATAGTAGCATTTGTTAAGACAGAGGAATTTTCACCATGATTCATAATGGTGGCTTTGTGAAAGCAGTAGTAATGGGCTTGAGAGATTTTCAAATGAAGAGACTGGCCTCTTGTTCATGTTGTTTATTAATAATACTGACAGTAGTATTGGTGTGTTGTACATAATGCATCAGTTTGTGAGAAAACAGCTGTTCTGATGAGTTCAATGAGAACAGCATTCACAAGAGACCAAAGGGCCAGGAATGAACAAAGCCTTATTGAGCCAGTTTCAGAGAGTCTCTAACCAGGAGCGAGAGAACATGTCTATACCCATGTGAGTCTCACCTTGGGTTTAAGTGCATTTCTAGGTTTCCATAGTAGTCATCACCTCATTTTTTGGGAATCTTACAAGAACGTTACGGAATTACCACAAAGTTTACCTTTCCCAGAAGCTGTCAGACAGCTGGATTCCAGAAGACCATTGCAGTTTAACTTTTAGCCTACTTCCCAACCTGTCCTGTTTGTTCTGTTCTCATTTCATGACTCTGCTCTCCTTAAGTGGGTTGATAACTAACCAAGGGGAGGCGGTGAAGAATGGGGTTAACTACAGGTTAAGTGAACTTAAGTGACTTCTGTTAATATGGAGTTAGAAGGAAAATGGGATCTCTCTTGTGCTATTAATGACTCGTATCTAGAAGTCCCGCCAGAGCCACATGCAGTCATCACTGGGACTTTTTGGAAGTGGCTGGATCTAGAAAGTGATGCAGGATCAAGGATGCAATGCTGGGATAGATTTATGGTGCAATACAAGGGTTAAGGCGGCCCCACCCTATGGGTGAGTGCTACCTGCCCTAAGGGTCACAGCCTGGGCAAGATTTAAGGCAAAGAAAGACAGTAGTGCTGTCATTGGTTACTTTGATGCTTTGTTGCCCTCTGCCTGCCTTTCTGCCTTGGAGCCAACAACCTATGGACTGAAACCTCTACAGATTGTGAGCTGAAATTCTTCCTTTAACATAGGGTGTTAGTATTTTCTCTCACCAATGAGGAAAAAAAAAAGCTGAGATAACAACACCGGGTGTACTCAGTAATAGGACTGAGATAGCTGTCAATAGTATCACAGACAAGTCAGTATCTTTTGAGGAGTATTTCTTCATTTCTATTCAAAAGTTTGGAAAGCAGTTAGCTGAACACAGAAGAATTAAATGTGTGTTAACTTTCCATCCATAGAGCAAATGCCACAAACCATGAATTTCAATAAAAAAAGTCATGAGTTTTCAAGTCCAGGATGGATTAACTCAGTTCTTTGGGGCCTGTGATGAGGTCCCTTATTCTATGAGTTTATGGTACAATAAAACTGCCACCTTATGTTTGGGAATTGAAAAAGGAGAAGAGCCCAAGACCTTATCTTCCCCTCAAGATCATTCTCCCTAGTGACATAAAGACATCCCCCTGAATCCCAAATCTTAAAGGTCCCACCACCTGGCAAGGCTGCCATATTGAGGACAAAGCTTCTACCATGTAGAGAGCATTTGAGGATATTTCAAATCCAAATTATAACACAATGTGAACTCTCATGTGACATATAATTCAAAGACATTCTATTGTAGGAGGTAGAATAGTGACAGTCACTCATTTTATGACCCCAAATTCTCATTCAAAATTTATGAGAAAATATGAATAGATATTTTTTATTTTTATCCTAGCTTTACAATGTGGATGAAATTTGACAGTACAAGAAACACACATGAAGAGAAAATGTATACATAGTCATTGATTTATTTATAATCTTTTTCAAGCAAGTGATCCAGGATAATATTCATTTTCCCAGTACATGTCCTCACATCCTTCTCTACTTTGCCTCTTGCCTAAAACCTATTATGTTAAACCTGATTAAGGGAAGACAGATGGTGGATTTCTTAAAAATATATTGTTTCTTAATATAGCACTATTCAGAAATGTTGACCCAAATATTGCCTTTCTTTCTTAACTGAGAAGTTAAAAGTTATTTCAGGGATTCTTTTTCCATTTAATTATACTCATATTTAATTAATTCTACATAATTCAGCTGATTTCCATCATTATTAAACATTGTGTTATGCACTGAGAGAATAAATACCCTTAATTCTATCAGGAAGAAAGCAAAAGATGAAAGTTGCTGATTCTTTAAATTAAATACAACTGTATTTATGAAAGAAATTGGTTCCAAAATATTCTATATTCTTACATTCCTTCAGATCATTCTCAAATAACTTGCAATCAGCTAATCTGCAAGTGCCTGCCTTCAGGCTTTTCTTTTTCTCACTACAGAATTTGCTTTATCCCAGCCCACCCAGTGTGGTCTGCCATCCTGTGCAGGCAGAAAAACATTTCCTCTGAATTCTTAGAGATCTTTCAGTGACATATGTTGTGGCCCACCTTGATCTTGACCATTTTTCTGAGGTGATGCTTTGTATTCTTGATCTGTTTATCCTTTCCCTGGCTGGGTGCTCTTGGATTCAATACGGTAATTCACCTGTCCAAGTATACTTTTACTGCTTAGTTTGCTAACTGGATATTTTGGGTTACTTTGGATATATGAGTAAATTTTCAATGGTGAATAAATTCTCTATGAGAATTTCTGAAACATTTCATTTATATTGAGCATGCATAACAGTATGGTATAATATTGTCGGTATAAAACTTGTTTTTAAATTATTTCCATCCAATAATCACTCATAATTACTATTATTTTTGTAGAACAGGACCCAAGAATGTTTATGTAGTTGTTTTTACTTTAATAGTTCAAATAGAGAAAAAAGTTGAGAAATGAAAACATCATATTCTAAAAGAAGTACATCTAATTCAAAGCAATTTATATTATTATTATCACTAGGTTATCTTCATTGCTAACAAAGTAACACCATAATAATATTTATTTACATAATAATTTATGAAAATTCATTATTGATACATATCTTAGTCAGTGAAAATGAATAAATGTTGCATCTCAGATTTTACCAATAATTGGATTAGATATTCATCTATTAAAATTTTTAGTAACACTATGCAGATAATACACCTTCAAATGAGAGAAACTATTGTAAAGATACCTTGTACCTTAAAAGGTGCTCCAGACAGTTTAAATTAAGAATAAATTATCATTATCAAGAGTAAGCAAATATATTGCTACTATATTTTCAGGCTACATCTATCTTAGTAAGCATTTTCTGCCTTAATTTTACTAAAATGAAAATAAGGAATCAAATATAAATCTGAATTTGAAGTGTTTGTTCCAAATTCAAAATCAAATTTAGTAATTGGTTTCAGGGGAAAAAATCTTTCAGAGTAAATAATGCATATTCATCAAATGTGATTAGTTTTGTACATTTATTTTTAATTTAAAAACTTTTATTGTTGTTTAAAGGTTATGCTAAGTGTTCTGCTTCTGTTGTTAAATTCATTCATTTTTAAGCAGCATTAAAATAATTAAAACATACTTGCACACAAAAACCTTTCACTTAATATCCCTTAAGTTTCAGGGACACTGCAAGATAACTGAATAAACAGATATCTGAATAAGATAAATGGCTGAATTATACTTTTACTTTTTCACTAATATTAGCATATAAATAAACAGTGATGCATTTACAGGGGCATATGTCTATGCTATGACTAGTTCCCTAAGAAATGGCATTTGCAAATGTAATGAATACACAACATATCTTTATGATCATTACTTTTAACCATAATATCCTGGTTATCTGTTGCCTCTTCTCTTACAAATCAGGCCAGGCACAAACCTGAAATTAATCAACAAATTAATCAAATTAGTCCCCCAAACAGTTCCATTTTGATTGCTTTAAAATGAAGCAAATAGTAAGTACAGATAATTTGAAATATCATAATTAGTTGTAGGGTTTTCTTTTTGTCTTTTTGAGACAGGGTCTCCCTATGCAGTTCAGGCTGGCCTTGAGCTCACTTTGTAGCCCAGGGTAGTCTTGAACTTGCAATGATCCTCCTGCCCCAGCCTCCTGAGTACTGGGATTACAGCCATGTGCCTGGCTCATAATTAGTTTTTATGTCTTCAGAGTGTTTTGTTTCTGTACTATATCTAATATTTGTGATAAATTCTCTTCATACAAGCTATGTTGAGAAGTGGCAATTCTATCAATTTTAATGTTAATATTAAAATTTCAATTTCATTCTTCATGACAGCTTAGGTTTTAATCATATCTTAAACAAGTTACTTCTATACAAAATGTCAAAAATGCACTACAGAATTTCACAAACCACAACATTCACAACTGAAGCATTGCATCCTTCTGTGGACAGCGGTTTTCACCTACATGAGCATGTGTGTGTGTACAATCACAAATATCACTGTACACGTGCTTTAAAAGATTTACATATTTATTGTATTCATGAGTTGTTTGCATATCAAGAAATAATGAGTGATGCTTGCAGTACTTATTCAGTTATACAAAAACATCTGTCAGGACTAAATTGAAATAGTAGTTGTGTCATAAGAACTGAGTAACAAGAAATTACTCAGTTGAAAAATTAAAGATAAATTAAAATGAGAAAGATGTTCAGTTCATAAAAATGAAAAGAATGTTAGTATCAAAAAGTTTTGGCTTTCAGTGTTCGCATATGTGACTTAGATGAATGTTCATATCAACCATAATGTATCATTTTTTGCTGCCTAAATGAGACAGTAAAAAAAAAAATACAGAGAAAATATGATACATTAAGGAAGGTTCTCCATTGGAAAGTAAATTTTGAAATATTTAACCCTGAGATTATACATTAGGGAGATGACAAGTGAATTTGCAACAGTGAAATAAGATGTGTGTTTAGTAAATAATAATGATTTATAAAGCTATTCAGGAATTTCATCTGCAGGAAAAAAATTAAAAATTGCCTGGAGCTCAGATATAAAACAGAATGGATCTTAGAATGGATCTCACATCACTTTTTTTTATTGGTGGTTGTCGTGATGGTGGTATTATGCACTGTTTAAATTTTCTAAATGATGAACATTTGATAGAAGTTTTATATTAAATAAGACTGTCTGTAAATTACTAGGATGAAAGGATTTAAACTAAATTTATAATTCTAAAATTTCCTAGTTTGCAAAAATGAAGACTTACAAGATTCAAATATGCACTGGCAACCCCTTTTTGTAAAATATTGAAAGAGCAATCTCAGGAGAATGGAGGTATTTACATTTATGTGTTTTAGTACAACTGGGAGAACAGTAATGTACAATATATGTGGCATTGTTCAATGAGTTCACTTTTGCCAAAGAAAAAATAGATTTTCTCTTGCTGGTGGAACACTCAGAATGCAGACACATGAAAATGAAAAATGGAAAACAATAAATGTAAATAAAACATTCCTGGAGCCTTTCCTTTGTTGACTTTTCCACTATTTCTGCAATCAAAACTGATGACAAATGCTAGTTTTGCTTCAACAATGGCGAGTGGTGTATTTTTTAAAGCAGTCATCTAGAGAATAAATTTTTTTAAAGTCAAAAGTCAAAGAAAAGCCAATAGGAAAACATGTATACGCAATATGTTTTTGATATGATAAAAATGTCCAGATTATTTTCCTGTTCAGTGGTGTTTTCAGTATAACTTGGAAGAAATTTAGCTCAATAAAATTATTTGTTTAATGTCGGCAAAGGAGTACTTTTTAAATTGGCAAAGTACCTTTATTATGTAGTGGGTTCTGTGGAATTACTTGAGTCAACACTGGGTGTGCACATTTGTCACTGACTAGCACTTGAACAATGGTAAAGAAAGAAGTTATGTTGGAAGTTAGTGCTTCCAGCAGTGCAGGTGATCCTGTTCACTGCTATGCAAATTACTTTTTCTCTTGCAGCGAATACAAATCCAGGCAATCAAATCTCGTGTGAATTAGTCTTAATGTCCATTGCCTCAACCCATTGAGTTAATAAGTTGACTAAAATCTTTGATAAGGTTCCATTTTATGCTTGTGCAAGAATCATAAATTTAACTCTTTGGAAATTGTATCTTACCACTAAAATAAAGTGAGTTATGACTGGAAGAACCACAGGCTACAAATACAATGGGGAAAGTTGTTCTTAACGTCTGGCCAGGTAAAGTACTGTGTTGCTTTGCCCTCACTGCTGCTACTTTCCCTCTGCTGAGGCTCTCTGTGAGTTTTGATTTTCATGTGACTGAAGTAAGGGTGTTGAATTTTAGAATAAAGTCGTGATCCCCCCTACATAACTGAGTTCACTGTGCGAGATTTATAACTAATTACTTCGATGAATATGAGTGGGAGGCATTAAATGCCCTGGAGACTCCAGGAAATGGGAAGAAATTGGGAGAAAGAATGACTTCCTGGGGACGTAACTGCAGCAGTGCTATCTCTAGTACCGCCCTCTTCCCCATCGTTCTGCTTTGCTTGTGGTATTATTCCAGAATAATTAGGAAAGTGGGGAAATAGATTTTGTTACTGTCTTGCTCTTCAGTTTTGCGCTGAGGTTGATTAATGCTTTCTTTACGCTTGCGCCGGGCCGCTCTACATTTCCTTTGTAACCGATGCTAATTAGGTTGAACAAGCGAGGAGTGCTTGCGGAGTTGCTGTTTTATGAGCAATAACTCCTGAGAGATCAGGATGCTTCCTCATGCAGCTAAATGTGGAAAATTAGCAGGCAGACGGCATTTTTGTTCTTCTGCCATTTTAGCAATAATCATTGAGAGCTTGCTGTTTTCACTATAACTATCTACAAAAAAAGAAAATTTAGCTAAAGCCCTGGGTATGGAAGCCGCCTTTTACACACAGAAAAGACAAGGAGACCAGTGTGAGGAGAACTAAGTGGATGGTAGGAAAAGTAACGGGCGATGAGATCAGGGACGTGGAATACATAGATACACAGAGTTTAATGTAATTGGTCTTTCTTCACTCTCATTCTCTGCATGCTCCTCAATTTGCAAGAAGAGACAAGATTTCTGTATGTGAGATGGTATACGAGAAAAATCTTCCTAGTCTTCAGGGTCACTTGTTGAATTCATGACTGGAGTGAGAAGGATAAAGTAATAGAGGCCAGCGTGGTGATTTTCTAAGTATAGGATAGAGAGCCTTTGCACGTGAAAGCAAAAACACCCCTCGTGGTTTCTGGTGGGTTAGGAGCAACATGCTGCTTCCATTTAAGACCCTGATAGTGAAGACTTTGATAAAACCAAGTCCGTGGGAGCAGATAAGAAAACAGTAAGTGTGAGTGAATGACCAGTGCAGGGAAATGGTAAATACCTCAAATTTGGTGCAGAGAGAACTTTAATGCCAAATTTCAGAGGATGCAAGAGAGTGCAGAGGCCTAGCAAGGTGAACGAGTGAATGTGTGGTAAAAAACTAAGTATGAGAAAACCGATCAGAATAAATTTTATTCTGAGATCAGCAATTCCTCTGTGGAGGGAAGTCTACCTTACACAATAGAAGGCAATGTTGAAAAACATATTTGGGACAGATTTCGGAAGCCCTTTAAAAGGAGTGACTGTTGCATTTGGACTGCATTCTGAAGATATTAGTTGTTACTCTTTATTTGGAACATTTGCAAGGTATTTAGCTTCCATTGTTGTTGTTTTTCAGCACTAGAGATTGAGCCCTGGACACTCTACCACTGAGCTGCTATGATTGTCCTTTGTATATTTTTATTTTGACACAGCACCTTGGTAAGTTTACCAGCCTGCACTCAGCACCCCAAGAAGCTAGGATCACAGGCGTGTGCCGTATAACCCACTTTAAAATACTATTTTAGCATGAGTGTTTTTCAAAATTATTTAGTGGGTAAAATTTGAATCAATTATATCATTAGAAAAACCTCTGGATAAGCTAGATATAGTTGATGAAGTCAGGAGTAATGGAAAAGAATGGAATTTACACTCTTTTAGAAACAGTTTCATAACAAATTCATAAATTATGAACTGTGGTAAATGATTAAAGAATAATAACTAGGAAGAAAATAAGGTTTAAAAGAAAGGATTGACGTTTGTAACCATAATTGTTAAGAGAATATTGATTTTTGTGTGAGTGAGGATCTAGAGAGAGAGACAGTCATATTTAGTACGTTTAATGTTGTTTAAAGACAGATTCTGTGAAGCCTACTTGAAATTGGCTCACATGTACATTTCCAAGTGTATAGCATTTGAGGAGACAGTGTGAGCTTTACTACAATAGTAAAACAAATGGAATGCTTATTTAGAACATCTGAGGACAGGGGGCTGGGGATTTAGCTCAGCAGCACAGCGCCTGCCTGACAAGTGCAAGGTCATGAGTTCGATTCCTGGTACCAGAAAAAAAAACAAAAAACAAAAAGCAACAACAACAAAAAAAGAACATCTGAGGAGAAAACAGGAAATGAAGTAGACTGTTCTTAGTATAAGAAGTCTCTCTAAAACACTACTAAACACTACCAAATTTAGAGTACAGTACACTCATCTTGGAGACCATTCATGTCAATTTGCTCTCTAAATTATTATGCCTAACGCAATGTCTTGGTCATCATAAGCACATTTTTTCTTTTCATGGAACAGTTTTACCTGTAGCTGCTCTAATGTCTATAAAGTAAGGTATAGAGTGTAGTACAAACCTAACTTATTTTATCATGATTTACATATATAATAATGCGTACGATGATATTATCCAGGCATTGACAAAATATTTTATGTTGTCCTAGATTTATTAATTTTTGAATGAGCAACAGTTGCTTGTCATTAATTCAATCAATGATTGACTGGACACATACTGTTTAGGAAGAACTGAGTTAGATGCAGAGGTGCAAAAGGAGCGTAGCACAGAGTTTAGTGCGAAAGGAAAATGGCTGAACAATTACAGCAGTGATTCCAAAGAGCCCGGGGTGGAGCTATGCCCAGAGTTCTGTGAGGCTGTACAAAATGGTGTCAAGCTGAGATTAGAGGATCCATGTTTGAAGAACAAGGAATTAGATACAGCTAAAGTTGAAGGCACTGAAGAGCAGAGATGTAGGAAACAGGCTGCATAGAGGATAAAGAGGTGCGTTGAGAATTTCAAGTAGTTCCACATGGCAGAATGAAAAGTGAGTATAATTCAACATTAGAGTATGAAAAAGTCCATGGACTTTGAACTCTCTTTTATTCCCTTTGCCTCTGTTCCTTCCCTGTACTTTTCCTGTCTCTTGGAAGTTTCAGGGTCTCCAAGGAGTATGTTCTGCACCCAGAGAAGCAGGCTTAGTGAAAAACACAAAACATTAAAGCTGAGAGAGATATTTAAACATGATATGTAAACCCACTATTTTCCAGATAAAATTTTTAAATGCATAAAGTTGAACTTTCAACTTACAAGTTCAAAGTAGCTTTCAAAACTAACTAGGAGCTGACTTCCTGCTTTAATTTCAGATTTCTTACTGAAGGTATAGTTGATCAAATCTAATTTTTCATTCAGATTTACAACCAGCTGCACATTTTTCCCTCTTAAATCTGACATTTACACTATAAAGTCACATTTTAGAATTATATATTAATCTGTCAGTTTAATTCAACCTCCATCCAATGATTTGGTTATTAAATAATTTTTAGTTCTAAATTCTTTGGTAGGCAGGATTGACATATATTTGGAGTATTAATCATTCTTAATATACATATTTGAATCATCAGCTATGATATGTGTGACCAGGAATCCTGCTTCTCCCAGGTATGCCTAGGTTTACATCTGGTGTCCTAAATATAATTATTAACAAAGTAGAAAGGGACATTGCTTTAGTCTATTGTCTCCTTACTGGGACACAATACTAGATACCCACAATTTAAAGGAGGACAAGTTTAATTTGATTATAGCTTCTGGGAATTTTGTCCATGACTGGAGAGCTCCACAGCAAGAACATCATGGACAAAGGTGTGGCTGCACACAGGTGCTCCGTTTATGCAGGCCAGGTAGCACAACATGGAAACAGAGCATTGGGGACTGAACATAGAGCTAAGAGCACACATCCCCGACAACCAGACACATCCCGAGTGCCTCCACCAATCTTCTGTGTGTTTCCCAAAGCCAGTTGCATTGACTTTCCCCCTTCATTATCCATACATACAGGTTATCATGCTACTTAACACTATGCAGTGCTCTTGCTTACAAATACAAATGTGGGAATGTTCAAAATCTCAACAGTTCCAACAGTTTTCAAAAGTCAGAATTAAAGTCTCTTCTGAAACTCGTGATAAACTTTTAGCTGTGAAAATCTGTAAACATAAAAAGCAAGATATAAACTTTCAAGGTACTATGGCCCAAAGTAAACATGCCCATTTCAAAAGGAAGGTTAAAAAAAGACCAAAACATGACCCAAACTCAGCAGGGCAAACATTATATCAAGCAACAAGTGCACATGGTGATGAAATGTGAATTCCAGAAGGCTTCAGAGCTCCCATCTTTATAGCTTTTGGGATATGGGCAATAATGCCTCTCTGTTTGGACTAGCTCTGCTAGTTGCTTGCGTTTTACCTCAACATGCAGTCTACATTCCTGGCATCTCCAAATTCCTGGGGTATCAATTGGCTGTTTGCCTTTTTTGCTACAATTTCAGACACTGCCTTCTCAGAGGTCCTGGCTTGGCCTTCCAGACGTTCTTTTAAAATCTGGGTGGAAGCCCCCTGACCCCATAACTATAGAATTCTATATGGTTATAAAACCAGCATCATGTGGGTAATGTCAAAGTCTTTCTGAAGAAACGCAACAGCAGCTATCCTAGGTTGGCCTGAGGCAACTTTCATCCTGTTCCACCCCCTTAGGCTTTCCCATCTACTAAAGATAATTAATAATGGGCTAATGAAACCCAATAAGCAGAGCTTCACCCCATAATTCCCATCACGTGCTTCAGGCCTACTCCTGGCAGATACACTACACCTTGCATTTCTCCAGCCTTGTATCTAGCAGATAGTCACAACTCCATTTTCAGGGAAATTTTCCCCTCAGAACCCCATTCTGAACTTTCCCCTGCATAACCCTCTTCTATGCTCTCAACCATATAAAAGACTTTCCACCATGCATGAGAGGAGCCAGTCTAGTCTAAGTGCTAAGGCAGTCCCTCTCAGGATTGCTTTAAATAACCCTGTCCTGGATCTTTGCTCCTCCATTTTCCCTAACACTTTTACCAGTGTGGGCAGTCACTCGACCTACTTGGACCACAGCACCAGTAACCTCTCAGTGATAATATGGCTGAGCATGGTGCAACAAATTCTGGGAAACCAATTCCCAGGAGGCCATTCTTAAACACATGTTCAAGAGAAACTCTTCTCACATGAAATTTTCACACTGTTGCTCTCTTGAACTGTTTCATGGGGGCAGAGTCTTTCTGATTTCTGAAGTGTCCTCAGATGTCTTTCTTCTTTTCTGTGTACTAAGTACGTGATTCCATTTTAATGGATTTACTTTCTCCAACAGCCATACTTTTTTTTGTCTCCAATTTTGCATATATTTCCCATTGAGCCAATATTTAAGTTTTTCAAATATGTCCAGTCTTCTTTCCAAACATGATTTTCAGTATAATTCTGGCAAAAAAAAAAAAAAGGACCCAGCAATACTCATTGCATAGCTTGAATTCTGGGCTGTCTTGATGTTCTTTCAGTCAGATCAATTAGTCTAACAACTTTAATCTCAACCTGCCCCAAAGTCTCAGGACATGGGCAAAATATAGATGATTTTTTTCTATTTGTGTAACACACACAGCCTCTAGCCCAATAACCAAGGGAGACACTTTTCTCATCTGAATCCTCTTCAGCCTGACCTTTGCTTTCCATACACCTATTAGTGTTTCCTTTCTCTGACCTCCAACCAGAGTCACCCACCAGGCTCTTCTCATAGCATTCGGAGTCTAGTATAGACGACATCTTGAAAGTTTTCCAAATTCCTCCTGCAAACAAGTTACAAAGGCTTTCAAATTATATGGCCAATTATAGTCACAGGAATAATTCCACTCTTCTGTACCAAGCTTCTGTCTTAGTCACTTTCTAGTTGTTTAGAATCAGCACAGGAAACGCTCAATTTAAAGGAGAGGTTTTATTTGGTTCCCACTTTCAGGTGGTTTGGTCCACAGTCAGCTGGATCCAAGGGGTGAAAAACACAGATGCTTAATTCATTGAAGTCAGGAAGCAAAGCGGGACTGTAGAGCCAGAGAAGCATGGGCCAGAGCCTCAATGTAGACCTCACGGCAAGGCCTCTGTGAGCCACTCAGGCATATGTACAAATGTTCTCCTCCAGTCCTCTAGGTAGATCGTAAAGTCAATCAATTTGGCCCTTAGCTGTCATACACCTCCATGGAGAGAGGAGACAGAAAGATTCTCAGGCCTTTCTTCATGACCCACTCCCTATTAGTGGTGAAGACATGTGTTTTCCTCTATTGTCTCTTGCAAACAATAGATGGAACACGTCCTTCTCTTGTACCCTTACTCTTATCACAAGGACCAGGAAATGGTAACATCAAAGGCAGGGTACCATGATGTCTCCAAAGATAAGAATGGCTATGGGTCCATATTTATACCAGGATTAAACTCCTTATGAATGAGGAAATCATCCCTAAACATTTTCCATATTCATGACCCTCTGATGTATTACCAGACCTTAACTTCTACCAGTAAATCCTTAAAATCTGATCCCTTTCCTATTTAACAGTCCAGTCTGGATTTCTCCATCAGAAATGGGCCTCCTTCAAATTTTCTTCTCTTCAAACTGAAGTCCTTTCTCATTTTGTCTTTATTTTTAATTAAATATTTCCCATAATTTCATGTTTTTGGCTCAGTTTTAATTTATACTATTGCTGATGCAAGTTTCCATCTATGTCCAACATCGTTAAAGATAGCATCCACATTTGTACAATAAACTAAAAGGTTACCTTCTCACTAATCAATTATCTGAATGCCTTTTGTAATTATCAGAGAGTTTTGAAAAATTTCATGTTATACTGTTTTAAGTATAATGGTCATAATTCTATAGAAATATATGATTTTTTTTTCTAGCACCAGGAATCGAATTCATGACCTCACACTTGCTGGGCAGGCCCTGTGCTGCTGAGCTAAATCCCCAGCCCCAAATATATAATTAATAAGACTACCTGGATACTTGACACCTGCTTTCTCACCTCATCATCAGTGAATAAGAAAATCTTCAAATTCATACAAGCCAAGACTATGTAGTTTTACCCCATTTATTCTAGACTATGATCTGAGAAGATATGACCATACCTTGGGTCTCGGACAAATCTAACAGAATTTCAAAAATAGATCTGGTCCATGAACTTTTTGAAGGGCTGTTAATGAATTAACTAATTTTCTATGTCTTTGTTTATATCTAACTGAATATATATTAGCTGAATATACGCTTTCTGGTTATTTTCACACAATGAGCAGAAACCTAGTAGAAAGTAAAACTCCCTAGATAGTGATCTACTGCCAATGTAATAGCACCTACATAACTGTTACTTTTCTCTTATTGATGGAGTTGCTCTGTGCTTAACATCTCTGCTCAGGAGACAAATTTATCCTTCAGTGAAAACAATAAAACTTTTTTGAGTCTTATGATTTTGTGGATGCCCTTGCCCAGGATTAAAAGTTATTGAGTTGTCTCTGCTTTCTAGAAATGTGGTTTTGTTTTACATTCCTTGTTTCAGGAATGTAAAACAAAATCTTCTCCAGGATAAGCCAATGGACTATATATTCTTATTTGACTTTAAAAAATTAGGGAAAAGGAGAATAATAAGAAAATAAAAACAAATATTTAATGTAATAAAAAGATTCTAGGAATACATTTAAAATTTATTAGCTTAGGGTAAAAATTTCATAAATGAAGCACCACAAATCCAGCAAAGCTTTTTAACATATATGTTCATTGATAAATAATTGGATAATGTATATTGAATAAATCTGTGTATTATTATGGTTGAAATAATCATGTATACAAGTACTCTATAATTGTTTTTATATAGTAATTTACATAGAGTTCAACAGAATAGTTCAAGGTTTACTTTGGAGTTGCCAGTGAATTACTAATGGGTATTTCTGGATGTATCTGGATGTGTCATGTAGGCACGACATTGGAGGCTTTCTTTTTTTTTATTTTAAAAAGAAAGGGAAGAAAACATTAAAAACAGACAACCTTTTACAAAATAGCAAAAGAAGAGTACAGACAATACAGAGTTATAAACAAAGTGGTAGGAAATTAACAATGCTTGTTGTATTACACATTGATTGATTCCTAAGTATTTCAATTTCTTGGATGTTCTTGTGAAACATATGGTTTCCTCAATTTCTCTCTCAGTCTGTTTGTTGTTTGTGTATAGGAATGCTATCAATTTTTGGGTGTTGGCTTTGTATCCAGCTACACTGCTGAATTTGTTGATTAATTCAAGGAGTCTTCTTGTGGAGTTTTTGGGGTCTTCCATGTAAAGTATCATGTCGTGTACAAATAGTAATAGTTTTACTTCTTCCTTTCTTATCCTTATTCCTTTTATTTCTCTCTCTTGTCTAATTGCTCTGGCTAGTGGTTCCAGAACTATATTGAACAGGAGTGGTGACAGTGGACATGCTTGTTTTATTTCCAATTTTAAAGGGAAAGCTTTCAGTTTTTGTCCATTTAGAATGATGTTGGCTGTTGGAATGTCATAGATGGCTTTGATCAGGTAAGGGTAAAGACCATCTATTCCTCTTTTCTATAGAGATTTAATCATGAATACATGTTGGACTTGTGGAAAGCTTTTTCTGCATCTATTGAGATGATCATGTGGTTTTTGTCTTTGGCTCCACTGATATGGCATATAACATTTTAGATTTGCGAATATTGAACCATCCTTGCATTCATGGAATGAATCTGACTTGGTCATGATGTATGATTTTTCTGATAATTTGCTGCATTCTATTTGCTAGTATCTTATTGAGTATCTTTGCATCTATATTCATTAGGGAGATTAGTCTGTATTTCTCTTTCTTGGTTGGATCTTTCTCTGGTTTTGGAATCAGTATGATGCTTGCCTCCAGAAATGAGTTAGGGAGAACTTCTTCCTTTTCAATTTCATTGAAGAGTTTGAGGGGTGTTGGTAGTAAATCTTCTCTGAATTTCTAGTAAAATTCTGCTGTGAAGCCATCAGGGCCTGGGCTTTTCTTTGTCAGTAGGTTTTTAATCACATTTTCAATCTCATTAGTTGACATTGGGTTGTTCAGGAATTTGGTATCTTCTTGACTCAACCTTGGTAATTCGTATATATCTAGGAATCTGTCCCTTTCTTGTGAGCTTTCTATCCTGTGGGAATAAAGATTTTCAAAGTAGGTATTAATGATCTTCTGAATTTCTGTGGAATCTGTAACAGTTTCATCCTTTTCGTTCCTTATTGCACAAATCTGACTTCTTTCCTTCCTTTTCTTGATAAGGTTGACTTGGGGTTTATCAATTTTATTTATTCTTTTAAAGAACCAACTGTTTGATTCATTTATTTTTTGGAGGGTTTTCTTCATCTCAATTTCATTAATTTCTGCCCTGATCTTTATAATGTCCTCCCTTCTTTGGGCTTTGGGCCTGACTTGTTCTTCTTTTTCTAAAAGTTTGAGATGAAGCATTAGGCTACTTATTTGTTCTCTTTCTGTTTTCCTTATGTGTGAATTCACTGCTATAAATTTCCCTCTGAGGATGGCTGTCATTGCATCACATAGATTCTGGTAAGTTGTATTTACATTTTCACTTGTTTGTAGGTATATTTTTAATTTTCTCTTTAATTTCTTCTGTGACCCATTTGTTCATCAGGAGGTTGTTGTTTAATTTCCAAGTGTTTATGGAGTATTTGGAGTTCCTTTTGTCTTTAATTTCCAATTTCATTGCACCATGGTCAGATAATATGCACAGGATAATTTCAATTCTTTTGCATTTCAGAAGGTATGCTCTATGGGCTGGGATGTGATCTATTTTAGAGAAACACCCATGTGCAGCTGACAAAAATGTGTATTTTGATGTTGTGGGTTGGAACACTCTGTAGACATCTACTAAGTCCATTTGTTCACAGCTTTGGTTCAGATCTGTTATTTCCTTGCTGATTTTTTGTCCAGTTGATGTATCTCTTTGTGTCAATGGGATGTTAAGTCCCCCTGTTACAATAGTGTTATTAATTATATGGGTTTTCATGCTTGTTAAGAATTGTCTTATATAATTTGGAGCTCCAATATTTGGTGCATAGATGTTTACGATTGTTATCTCATCCTCTTGCAGTTTTCCCCTGACTAGTCTGTAGTGACCTTCTTTATCTCTTGATTGTTGTTGGTTTGAAGTTTACATTGTTTGCAAACAGAGTAGCTACCCCTGCTTTTCTCTGGGTTCCTGTTGCATAGAGAATTGTTTTCCATCCTTTGAATTTTAGTCTCAGGATTGTCTTTTTAATAAATTGTGTTTTCTGTATACAGCATATCACTGAATTTTGTTTTTTTTTCTTTTTTTTTTTTTTTTTTTTTCTCCGGTACCGGGAACCGAACTCATGACGTTGCGCTTGCCAGGCAGGTGCTTTGCTGCTGAGCTAAATCCCCAGCCCTTGAATTTTGTTTTTTAATCCACTCTGCCAGTCTATTTCTTTTAACTGGAGAATTAAGTTCATTTACATTTATAGATATAACCGATATGTGTTGATTTATCATTGTCATGTTATTTACTTACATTGTTGTCCTACTTTTTCTACCTGTTTACTTGCTTGCTCTTCTGGATGTTTCACTTCCACTGTTGTTCTTGAAATTGTGGTAAGATTTTTCTCTGTCTAGAATATCTTTTAGTACTCTGTAATGCTGGTTTGGCACTCATGAAGTTCTTCAATTGTTCTTTGTTTTGAAAATATTTTATTTCTCTGTTGAATTTGAGGGATAGTTTGGAAGGGTGCATCGGTCTCGGTTGGAAGCTGTTCTGTCTCAGAACCTGTAATACTTCACTCCAAGCTCTTCTCGATTGGATGGTTTGTGCTGAGAAGTCTGCCATGATTCTGATGGGCTTTCTTTTATAGGCAATCTGTTTCTTTTTTCTAGCAGTTTTTAATATTCTGTTCTTTAGCTGAAGATCTGGGAACTTGAGTATTATATGTCTGGGTGTAGTTTTGTTTTGTTTGTGTTTGGTTGGAGTTCTATATGCCTCATTTCCCTGTCTATCAGGTTCTGTTTCCATACTTGGGAAATTTGCTTCAATTATTTCTGCAAATATTCTTTTTATGTCAGTTGTGTTGCCTCCTACTGTTTCATTGACTCCTATAAGTCATACATTATTCCTCTTTGCCTCATCTTGCAGCTGTTGAATTGGCTTTTCCTGGATCCTGTTGATTTTACAAGATCCTTTCTTTCAAGGTCTCTAGCTGCCATGCTGTCTTCAAAGTCTGAGATTCTATCTTCAGCTTCATTCAAGCGGTTTTGGCAGCTTTCAATGGCAGCTTTGTTTTCCTGGAAGTCTCTTTGAATGTGGTTCATGTGTTCTAAGTTCTTTCTATATTTTTCATTTAATGCTTCCATCCATTGCCTTTGTTCTTCTATTGTCTTATATGTTTCTTCTTCAGATGTTTTGAGCAGTTCTTTCATTATTATTGTCATTTCATTTTTTGCCTGAGAGATTATTTCTGATCTCATCTGTAATATGGCCTTATGGAGTTGTTTCTTTACTTCTGTTGCAATCATTTCAGCTATTTCAGGCATGTGTTTACCAAGTTCTCCTATGTCAATGTCTCCTGGACTTGTTCTGAGTGGGGTGGAGTTCTGGGGTTGTGTTTTAGTCCTTCGTTTTGTCATGTTTGATAGCCAATGCAGAAAGCTCAGTTTCCCTCTTCAGTGGCTGCACAGCAAAGGCCACTAGTGTCCCTAGTTTTCCTGTTGGTCAGATTTGCCCCTCAGTGACCCCTGAGAAGCACTACTTAGTCTTGGGTTTTCTGGCAGTTGTTGATTTGCATCTAGTTATCCCAGGTCTCAGACGTGGGCACTGGTGTCAGCTGATGGCAGACCATCTGATTCAGCGTCCCCTTGCAGTTCAGGGCATGTGCACAGCCCAGACTTGGGTTGCACTGATGTGACAATCCCAGTCCAGTGGACCTATGTAGCTAGGCAGTTCAGGGTCCCGGCAAAACCGAGATACAAACTGCAGGGTCTGTGAACCACCTGATTTTGTGTCTCCAGTCAGTTCAGGACACATATAGGAACCAGATGCAGACTGCCTGTGCTTGCGTCTCCCTAGGGGTTCCAGGTGCAAATAAAGCATGGACTCAAACCACTGGAACAGCAGCTCTTGGAGCACTTGCTCACTCGGCACAGGGCACATGCAAGGAGGGGCTGCACATGCACCTCAGCGAGAGCAGTCCCCGGGTCTTCTGAGTGAGTACCACCTGTCTGCCATGCATGCATGGAGGGCAGAGACTCAGCCTGTAATCTGGGGGCTTTTATACTATAGTTTGTCTCTAATCTCTTAATCTGTGCCACTGATCTCAGTTTTTTTCCTGCCATAATTGAAGCACCTTTGCTGTGCCACACTTCTTCCATTAAGATTTTGTTTTGGGTCCAGCTGTCCATGTACTGAATCCTGTTAACCGTGAGCTAAATAAACATCTTCCCTTTCAAACTGCACTTGTCAGGTAGTTAGCCCTTGCAAATGGAAAAGTAGACCAGCACAGGAATTTACTACCAGATAAATGGGGTCATTTCTTAACTTAGAAGTTCAGAAGACTTTAGAACTGATTTAAGGATGGATTTTTGAAGGCTTTGGAAATTTAATGTAGTGAAGCCTGATAAGTATTTCTGTCGAGAGATCAGAAAAACAGAGTTTTCATAGGAATACAGGCAGTAAAAGCCAGGGTTATAATGCTTCATTTGGAAACTAGGTCTCTAACAGGAAGTGAGCCAGAGACCATAAGTGTTTTTGTTGTTGTTGTTGTTTTGTCAAAGAACTTTTGAGGAAGGCAGTATTGAACAGTATTAGAATAATTGATCTGGTGGAGGAAATGCCAAGGAAGTGAAACATTATAGTTGTGGCATGAGTACTACTGGCTGCTTATAGAGTCATAAATAGTGAAAAATCAAGATAAAAAACAGAGCAAATGTATTTTTAAAACTTAAATTTTCACTATGAAGGAACCAAGCACCTATGAATTTGTGACCACAGGGCCTATAGTTGCTGAAGAAATTAATGTCATTAGAAACAAACCTAATATTTTGAACTGAGCAAAAAGAAAAATGGCTTGAGGATATCTAGGGATTAGAAAGGCTCCATTTATTACAGATGAAAGGTGAAAGAGTAAAACACATTCATGTGAGAAACAATTCTCTGTGCTTTCTTCTAGTGGTGTGGTTATCTGAGATTTGTTTCACAATGCTCTACTATCCAGAAATTCAATAGCCACCACACTCATTGTCCAAGGGGGCCTGGCTACTGTCAAATTTGCTTCAGACCTTGGCATTGTCCATATGATACTAGTTTTGGGGGTCAGGTAGAAGCAAGAGTTTTGGGGTGAGGGAGGCTTTTGCCAAGATTTCTGAGGAAGACTATGAGGCCAGGCAATGTACTAATGAAAGATAAATATATGAAATTATGGGAATGAAGCTATAGGTATAGCATAAATCAGGAATTTGTGCTTGTGAATACACAGCCCAGAAAAATTAAGACTTTTACTCACTTAAAAGCCTACATTGAGCATTCTTTAGAACTCTTATCTATAATAATAGTAAAACTGTCTTATGGTCTTCACTAGGCAAATGTAACATGCATGCTCATATCTTAATGATATGACTCAGCAATAGAAAATGATTTGAATTCACTTCCTTGGAAACAATCCCAGAACACTATTCTGAGTGGGGAAAAGCCAACCCTGAAAGTTCACATGGTGTGTGATTCCATTTACATAACATTCTTGAAGTGGCGAACTTTCCAGAATAAAAAAAAAAATAAGTGCTTGATACTCCCGCTGTGAAAAGGAGGTGTGGGTGAGGTGGGCACGGTGGTTACATAAGGTGCCATGAGGAACCTGTGTGGTGACTGAAGTGTTCTTCTCTTGCCCACATTGATGTCAATAACCTCGTTGTAATATTATGCCATAAAGTTGTCGGTATTATTATCAGGTGAAAATGGGTAAAGGGTAGACATGATCTTTTTGTATTATTTTTTTACTGAGCATAAATTTATACTAACTCAAAGTAAAAGGCTTTTTAAAAATAACAGTTTGACTCCTGTTGTTACATTTGAATGCCTGGCAATATTTACATAATGGGCCAACCCTAAGCAACTGGATAGAACAAGGTTAGGAATAAAGAAAAGACATAAATATATGATCACTTAAATTAGTCTTGCAGTACCTGGACTAGAGAAAATACTGCTGCATTTGGAGACTTACTGATGGTTTTACTTGCACTTTTACCTTAATTTTACACTTCATATTATTGTATGAGTTATAAATAGAGATTATCAAAAAGCGAAATTATCGAAACTCTAGTCTGCGTGAACACTGCATAAATACTCATCACTGTCACTGCTCAGTGGGTTGCTGTGAAATCATTTTTACAGTTCTTTCAACTGTCTGTGAATGGCACCAACTATTTTGAAGTAACTGAAATATGCAATGGCTAAAATAACTGAAAAAGAGTGAGAAATGCCGGGCTGATCCCAAGAAATTTTGACAGATAGTCTGAGGATTTAAACCTACCTTGCAATCAGACACAGTGCCTGAGTCGATAGCCCCCGAGCCTGCCTTGTCCCCTGATTCTCAGTTCCCCTCCTCCTCTTTCCCGTCCTCTTCTTCCCCTTCTCCTTTTCCTCCCCCTTCTCCTCCTCTTTCATTTGTGACTGAACTGGAAATTATTCATTTTAATAAATTATAAAGGGATATTTTTGAATAGTAAGTTAGTATTTGACAACTCTCCTCTGGTGAAGTATTTCTGAAGCTCTCAGTCTTAAAAAAATACAGATATTTATGTCCACATACCTACCATATACTTGTACATGCTGTGTATAACCATATGCATTGTATTTGGACTATACACATACATACATATATGCAAACTATGTGTTATATATAATGTAATACATAAAATAAAAATAAGCAGTAGAGAACATATATACCATACAGTATGTGTGTACATGTGCAGCGTGCTTGTGTACAGATAAAATGTGTCCTTTTGCACTGGCTTTTGCTGACTCTATCCTCGTGACCAGTACCATACCCTTGCTCTGATTGGTAGGAATTTTTCAGTCAGTTCTAGGAGCTGATTTAACTGAAAATCAGTTCAAAATCTATTCACCCCAGGCCATCAGTTTCTAAATCTAGGACAAAATTAAATTATCTCTTGGCTATTTTAAAGTTTCTAACTATATCATGTACAAAGGAGATGCATCAACCTCTTTCAAGAACAAAATTTAAAGGTATGAAAATTTGAGTAATCAACCGTGACAATGTTTTAAAACTAATGGTTTCTATAAATTTTCTGCTATTCAAGTTGATGCAAATTTGCTTACTTAATACTTGAGAATCTTATTTTGCATAAGGATAGAACACCAGCAGAATTCAGTCACAACAACATTATAGTACTTCTTGGATGTTTTATTAATTGTTCTACAGTATCAATAACAATAGTCAATAAAGACATGCAATATCTTTTTAATCAAATTCTACTTTCTTTATATAAATATACATCTGAGTTTCAAGGGCTACTTCAAATTTGCTATTTCAGAATTTTTAAAATGAAAAATGACATTCTTTTCTCAAAATGCATGTTTTAACTTACTTAACTTTCTTGATGAATTTATTTTCGTTTTTCTTTGTATGTAAAAGGAAGACACAGAAACAAACGGTAAAGTTTTCGTTTTCTGAGAAGGAAAGCTATCAACCCATGTGTAACTGAAGGGCAGGATTTAGTCTAGCGAGGAATGAAATCAATTCACAAGAAAGTGATCCCTAAGGTGTTGCTGCTTTGTTCTCCAATATTGTGTAACTTGGCAGATATCAAGCCCATACATCCCAAAAATCAAGTATCTCTCCATTTCTTGAGTAAAATTCCACTTAAGTTTGTAGACTCAACTATATTTTATTGTGAAATAGAAAACTAGATTTTCAATAGCAGACTTCACAGTTTTCTCTTTTATTCAGATTAACCAAAAAGAAGATCAAGTCTGTGAAATGCATGACGGGCATCCATACACATTGTGTATACCAGATGTACCTTTTACTTCTTGTGCAGACAGCCTAAGTCTCCCTAACCTACTGTGTTATTTATATCAGGTGGCATGTCATCATGTGTAATTTTAGTTCCCATAGTCATTCAGGCTGGAATCTACATTATTTTTATACTTTCCACACTGTGAGACCTGGTTCCTTAAATGCCTACATCTTCCAGGAGCTGTTAGCGTCTTGGAATCACACTTGGCAATGAGCATATAGCTTGCCTCTAAGGCATCAATTGCAGATGACTTGGTCTGTGTATAGATGATGTTCATCCCAGTATTTAAATCTATGCCTAAAAAGTGCGTTACTTTCAATTCTTACACATTTACTCCATTTTTCCAATAATACTATACTAACAGATAGAGAACTAGAAAACCCTTGCTTTCTGATTTATTATAAAGAATTCATTGTTTTCTTAGAGGTATGCCCAAATGTTGCAGTGCTTAGAATAAAAATAAAATTAGTGCTGAAGCTCAGCATCTTTTCCTTTTATTCCCTGTAGGGGGTGATCCGTGAATAATTTATAGGCATTTTATAGTTTACTTTTGTGTTTATAGAATTGAGTCTTTAAAGCACCTTTCTGGTCATACAGTATATATCATAGAGTTTAATTAAAAGTGCACCTGCTTCACTATGTAGTAAATGATCCATGCACATCACTTCAGAGTACACATATATTTCATGTTATATTATGCATTTCACAATCTAAAATGTGTATATAATTAAACAGAAAAGTTATATAATTTTCAAACTTGGTAAACACAGGTGGAAGTTGTAAACACAGTTTTAATTAGAGGAATGTGAATTGGTTTCTTTTACACAATTCTTATTGGGAAATTAATTCTCCTATGGTTTACTTTTATTGTATTAACAATACAGAAGTTTTCAAAACGTGGCCAGCATATGATCATAATTCCATAATTCCTGTCCATTGCAATTCAAAAGGCATTTCTGTGAAGAACATATTTTAAGTTCATGAAATTTGACTTTCAGATGTGTCTTTCGTTAGACTTCCTAATTTGGAGCTTATTAGATATTCAGTTACCATTTCTTCTTCTTAAACTCATCTCTGGAATGAACCTGGAATTTGTCCTTTGCAGGTCATTAGTGTGATTTGAAGTTGCTCATGACCACATCTTGGAGAATAGGTCCCTGTTGACGTTTTCCTTGTAGGCCAACATCGTTTTAATACCTGAATCTCACAGGTCAGCCTTCTAGTGATTGTGGTCCCACTGAAGAGGATTTTCTTCCCTTGTCACTTTTAAAGTTTTCCTTCTGTTGCTTTTCAGACATTTACTTATCATTTGCTTATGCATTGTTTTCTTTATTATGCAGCTTGAGTTTATAGACCACTTAGCTAAGTTATGACTTACCGACTTCGAAAGTAGTTATGTCATCTATACCTACCTGCAAAAATTGTTGTAAATCACATAAGCAGAGAAACACTAAAATCTAAAGTTTCAATAGTTTTCACTAAAATAACCTAGGATTCACTAAAAAAGCATGCATTGAAAAAAACTAAAGAAGGAAAGCAGGGAGGAAGAAAGGAAGGAAGGAAAGAAGGAAGGAAGGGAGGGAGGGAGGAAGGGAGGAAGGAAGGAAGGAAGGAAGGAAGGAAGGAAGGAAGGAAGGAAGGAAGGAAGAACGTAGGGAGGGAGGAAAAGAAAGAAAAAGAAATTCAGGAAGTGCTGCATATGTTGGAGTGAGTGAGCAGGGTGTTAAACAACTGTGATTAATGAGGCCATAAAGGAAAATTTCAACACACACCGAGTATCTATGCTTTAAAGCTCAGTAACTGAACTTTCACATGGAATTTTCTTAAACTCATTTTAAAAGTGCATACACAAATGGTTTAAATGTAAAATGTACCTGAAGATATTCTATAAAGAAATAAGAAGACAGAAAGCTTAAATAACTACACATATCTCATGAATGGATTAAAGTGAAAACAGTATTACTAAACACAGTCAATATACAATTACTTCTATTAAAGTCTAATAATTTTAAATATTTATGCATCCAATAAACTGTTATAAATTTACATAAAAAGCCTCCAAAGCAAAATAAAGAAATCCACAATTATTTTAAGAGATTTCAAACTCCGTATTCAATAATTGATTTTAAATTTGGCCAATAAGATGTAGAAAACTGAAAGATATAGAATACTATCAAGCAATGTAACCTTCTTGAAATTTATTAAGGCTGCTCAAAAAAGCAGAATACCACTTTTGTTAGAAATTCAATAAGATTAATAAAACTAATTTGATTTTCTAGGCTATAAGCAAACCTCAATATATTTTAAGCACTTCAATCATAATGGATTTAGGTTAGAAACCAAAAGCAAAAATATGTAAAGAATATCTGAAAATATTTACAATTATATGAAGCATTTATAATTAATTCAAGGATCGATGAAAAAATAAAACTGAAATTTGAAACATTAAAGGGAACAACAATAAACAACAGCAGATAGAATTTTGAGCATGCAGTTATAGTAGCAGTCGGTATTTAATGCAACTGTCTGTCAGAAAATATGAAATCTCATCTAGTTACCTATGTTCTATATTTTTAAATGAAATAACAAGATTCCAGTAGTGCAAAAATCATAGGTATATAACAACAAAAGAGATCAATGAAACAGAAAAGAACTATAGAGAAAAAATAGCTCTGAAAACCAAACCTGCTCATTGAGAAGAGCAAGGAACTTGCCTTAACCCCAACCTTCTGTAACAATGATCAGAAAAAGTCGTCATAAACCGTGAGAAACCAACAGAAGAAAAGTACTATTTATATACATCCTACAGATATTTAAAATGCAATATTATGAAAATTGTGGTACAGTTGAAATTTTTGAACAAATGGAGAAAAAAATCCTGGAAGAGTAAATCTACCAAAGTTCCCTCAAGAGAAATATATACTTAAATTAACCTGTATTTATTAAAGAAATTAAAGTCTTAAAACATTTACAAGGAAAACTCAAGCCCATGTTTTTACTTGGAAATTCTACTAAACTTTTCAGAGAGAAACCACACCAATTTTATACGACTCTTCCAAAAATTTCAGAAAGAAAAGCTATTCAACTCATTCTAAAAGGTGAACACCAGCTGTCCTGCAAGGAATCTGCATAACAATAGCAGTCATGAAGATAATTATTTAAAGTTTGTTAAATTACAGCACGTTCTATTTAAAGATAGATAAATGGGTAATATAACTTGACAAAGTGGTACATGGCTAAACAAGGCAAGGCTAGGGTAACTGAACTGCAGTACTCATCACAGTAGCAACTAAAACCGTGCTATCTCACTAGAAACTGAAGGAATAATTGACAAAATTCAGCAATCACTCCTGACAAAAATTCTGAGCAACTTAGTGTAAAATTATTTATTCCCAAACTGATAAAAGCAGTGTGCAAAGCTCTTATAACTTACATTGTATTTAATAATGTAAGACCTAATGTTATAATTATAATATCAGAAAAAGATAACAGATATTCGTTTTTACCAACTGTATTCAACATTCTATTGCTGAAATTAGCAAAGTCTTTATGGCAAACAATGCTTTAAAATGAAGTCTAAATACTGATAAATTGGTCTATAGTTGCACAAGAAATAACTGTTTATATGATATTGTAAAAGAATCTACAAAAGCACTATAAGAAATTTCTTGTGAATAGACATGAAAAAAAATTTAATTCCTATTTTGAAACAAATTCATTTCCATATTATTGCAATAACTAGCAACTGAAAAGAATCATAATAGCAATGAAAATTTGAAATGTGCATTAATAAATTTGTCTGAAATATGTTGTAACTGAAACAGGAAACATGGCTGAAAATATCTTTAAAAAGGTCTAAATAAATTAATATATTCAAAATGAAATTACAGTAAGGGCCTTTTTTCCTAATTGATTTCATAAATTATGCTGACAAATTGTGTATGCCTGGGAAAAAGAAAAGGTGTCATCTTATACCTTATACCTAAATAAAAGAATTCATAATGTACTCTGAGATAGTACAGTAAATTATATCCAATATTAGGACACACAAAATTCGGTAAAATGAAAAGAAACCAGACTAACCATAAGCATCAATCTAAGCAGACCCACCACAGACACTTCTGAGGAACCCTTTACCAGAAAGATAAAAAGTGAATGAAAAGTGAAAACATTAAAAGAAGATCAACTTTATTATTCATTAGAGAAATGTGAACCAAAATTAAAATAAAGTAGCATTTTATACAATTGGAGCGAGTCCCTTAATAAGATGTAGGCAATCTGGAAAAGTATTATAGTTATGAAAAAAATTACAGGCTCAGATTGTTCTGCTAGAAAAATTTAACATATATTTAAGCAGGTAAAAATGTTGATTCTTTACAGTATTCCAAAAAATAAAGGAAGATGCACTGCCATATTTAATCTATGCAGATATTATTACCTTAATACCAAAAACCAATAAAATTATAACCAATATTCCACATAAACACAAACATTAAAGATAGCCAAAGCACTAACAAATGTATCTGGAAATAAAATTTTAGAAATTATGAATTGAACAATTTAAATTAGTTTCTGGAATGTGAGGTTAGTTTAATATTTGAAAATAAATAAAGTCACTACATTGTCAGGATAGATAAAAATAATATATTATCTCAAAAGGTGCAGAGGAGTTAATTGATAAAAATTAAACTCTGACATAGCAATAAACAAGTACTTCCTTAACCAAAAAGGAGAAAATGCATACAATCTATAGTTACATCATGGCTAATAGGAACATATTGCTATTCCCTTAACAAGAAAAAGAATAGTGTATAACATCTTTCCACTGATATCCAACACCCTACTACAAGTGATATGCACAGTATTTCGGGTAAAGAATAATAATGTCAAGCAGATAGAAAAGGAAAAAGCAAAACACTTTTCAGGGAAGATATAATTGCCAATATAGAGCAATCTGAGGAATTTGTTCTTAAAATATTATGATAAGTGTGTTTAGGATATCTAGGTCAATACATATTGGTTAGTCATATTCGTATCTGTAAACAATAAAACAGTTAAAATATAACATTTCCAAAATAGCTTCCTTTGTAGTTAAATAAGATACATTAAAATATTTACTTTCTTTATGCACAAATATTCATAAATTTTATTTATAATAGCCAAATATGGAAACAACTCAAATGTCATAAAGCTAATGGATACACAGATTTTGACATATTCGTACAATGCAATACTACTCATCAATAAAAATGAAATTATTATTTGAACATGTAAAACTACTGATAAATCTTTAAATAATTATAATGAATAAAATAAGTCAGAGTTACCTAGGGGATATAGTTTAGTGGTAGAATCATTGTACAGCACACAGAAGTCCTTGTTTTGCTCTCCAACTCCTCAAAAAAATAAAAATTAAAAAAAATCCACACCAGGCAAAAATATTGATAATACATGATTTAATTTGTACAAAATTTCAGAGAATAATATAAGGTAAAAATCAAAAAATTATTAATTAAATGTGGGAATGTAAGATTGAGGTGGGTGGAATGTGTGTAGGAAACAGTTTTCAACAAGAGAATTCATTATATAATTATATTTAGTGAACAACATATACATAAACATGTATATAATCATCTCCTAAGTGCACATATAGACATTCATTATCTTGATTGTGTTCATGGTTTAATGAGCATATGTATGAAAATGAACACTATAGATGTTAAATGTATAGCATGTAAATTAAACACCAATATATGTGTTACAAGTGAAATATGCAAATTTGGTAGTTGGTAGTAAACATACTCTGTGATGATGGGAATGAATCAGTCAAAACTAAAACATTTATTGTGAGTTGTAAAATTTAACAGGAGAAATTATTTTTCTAGAAAGGTTAAAAATGAGCTCAAATTCCAAGCAGAAGAACTAACATCAAAGCAAAAATAATGCACTTTGAAGAAAATGATGACAGAGATAGAAGTGTATTGAAAATTTAAGGATGCTGAATGAGAATATTTACTCTGAAATAATATCAAAGATTGTGAAAATAGTAAACTTTGAGAAGAAAGAAAGTTATGACAATTTTCATAGAGAACTAGCAAGAATATTACTGTACATTAATTATAAATTTATCTAAAAGTTTTATATTATTATATAGGAGGAAAAATAAGAATTCAGGATAAAAAAAGTCAAGTATTTTATTTTGTGACAAATTTTCTAAGCTATGAAGACTATATTTCTTGAAAAGCTATTTACAGTGCAACAATTGTTTTGCCGAGATTAGCATGTCATTTTTCTCTTCCTTATGTTATTGGGTAGAACGAGATGGATAGAGATGAAAATTCTAGTTCTCGGACTGGAGCTCATTTGGCTTTATTTTCATCATTATTTTAATAAGTATGACATGTTATCATTATACTACTGCCAATTTGGCTGTCGGAATGTACAGGGGAATAAGATGGACCATCTTAGAGCTGCCCACTGTAACTAAAGTCAGTATTCAAAAATAGATGTGATATGCAGCATAACAGTAAATTAATATTAGTTCCCACTGCCACACTAACAGAGGAAAGAGAATATAATAACTTGCAAACCCCAGCTCAGTTTTAGAAAATAATAAGAGAAAATAAGAAAATAGAACCGAGAACATACAAGCTTTGCAGAGTGTTAATTATCTGACAATACCTTCTCTTCTTTCTTCACAATAGAATTTTGGATGGCCATGCGACCATTTAGCTAAATAATATATCTGTTGTTCTTTCTTGTTGAAACATCCTTTTGCCATTTTGTATTCATGATAAAATAGATTTGATTAGGATCCTTATTCATAAAAATGGTCACTATTTTATACTTTATTTCTTATTCCTTCCCTGTACATTAGCATAAAGGTGATAGAAACCAGAATATTACATCTGAACCAGAGAAGGACAAGAATGCCGAAGGAGCCCAGACATGACCAGTATGTTTTCCTTTCCACACTGACCTACCTCTCCCTTTTTTAAACCCCTGTATTCTGTGGTGTTCTTGTCAGATATACTTATTAAAATCTTCCTGGGTAACTACCTATTATTATACAGTAGGTACAATGGCTCTTTGTCATTGAAATCTTACAATAAGCCAAGTGCTTTTTATATTACTGATATCCTTACAATTCCCCAACAGGCTATAGACTCAGGTCAAATGATTTGCAGGCTCTAAATATGAAACAAAATTTCAACTCTGGTCTGAGAAGTCTTAAAGTTCTAACTTTTCAAGGGAAGAAACGTCCAAATCAGAGAGATAGTAGACCGACAGTATGAAGGAGGTAAATATAAAGATGACATCATGGTCTAGTCATTTTTACATTTCTGGAATTTTTGAGACATAAAATGATTTTGAGGAAGATGTTACAATAAAATTTTTAAGATGCTTTAAACTCTTTTTTCTTGTTCAAGAGAAATAAACTTACATTGTGTCAGACAAGATAAGTAGCTGAGTAGATTTGTAGGTCTTTTTGTGAATGGATTAAAAACAAATTCAAAAGGAGTTATCATAGTAGAAATAAAATTGTGAAATTGAATCAAAATAATAACAGAATACAAAGACCTGACTCAAAACAGCAACCTCTTTCTTAAACAACATGGTGTTACTGTTTATAATAGAGAAAATGTATTAATAATTTATAGCCATTAACTACTGAGTCAGTAGGGTAAATCAATAGAAGCATTTGCCTTCCAGGGAGTATATCAGTTGGGGTTCACTGGAATATCAGGTTGAGTATAAAATATTGATATGTAAAGATCTCCTAAGCAGGCTGAAAGCCATCTGTGGGATCAAGGGTGGAAGAAAGCAAAACGGCCACTTGTGCACTAGAAAGACAGAGAATCCAGTCTCAGGTTCAAGGGCTGTAGTTCACTGTGGAATCTGATGCAAGTCTATGTCAGAGAGCCAAAGGATCTGCACCAAACGCCTAAAGGAACTGGAGATGCAATTTCCAAAAGCAATGGTGGAGACTGAAGCTTCACCAAGGAAGCAAAAGGACAGACTTCCTTCTTTCTCTTTTCATTCCAGCCAAGCTACAGGCCTATTGGCTTCAGCCGCCATGTCCTGGGAGCATCTGTTCTAGGTTTGAGGCCTTGGTTTGTCAAGCATCCAAAACCTCACAGGGAACTGTGCCCTGTTAATCCTCTAGGTGTTTCTTAACATATCATGTATCAAGTTAACATATCACAATTAACTAACACAGGACGCGTTTAATAGCACAGTGGATTACTAAGTCTATGAGATCATCTTTGTCAGCAGCTACAAAGCAACAGTAGAATATCCAACCAGCTCCACCAGCAAAAAAAGTATGGCCTTTTAGTGATGAAATAAGAGTGTCTCCAACAGTTATTCCAGAGCACAGATTAGAGTAAGGGTTCTAAGGAAATCCACCACTAGGAGAAGGAACAGATAAGAAACTTGCATTTGTTCAGTCACTGTAGCTGCTTCTATGTGCCAGAATGGACTGCAAAGTGGATAGACCCACTGGCTCAAAATGAGCCAATTCCCAGAATATCTGTAAAACTCACATAAGACCAACGGATTTCCTTATACCCAAAGGACACAAAGCAAAACAGATTTAAGGCATTTTCTTCTTCAACTTTTGTTTAAAATAAATATAAACTTCTGTTTATAGTAAATCTCAATAGTTTTTAAAATAAATTTTACTTTATTTTTCTTTCTTTTAAGAGTATGAATGATCAAGGAAGCCACTAACTAAACCAAATAACAATTTGAACAGACAGAATTTCCCAATAAGCTTTTGAATCCAGGTCTCATTATTATATGAAAATACTGCTTTGAGAACAAATAATGTTCTAATGTTCAAATATTGCATTTTCTTTGGAGTAATATAATTACATTTCAGTTGTCTTTCCTGGAAATTATATTTTCCATTTAAACATGACTTTCTTCTTATAAACCTGGTCTTATCTCATGCTAGATATTATGTCCATCAAAAAACTTTCTAAGGGGTGCTAATTACAATAATAAAACAGATGTGTTGTCCCTTTAAATTCCAGCTAACTTATTTATCCAAATACTTCAAGCATTGTGTGACATGAGGCATCAGATTATTACAGCAGAACCACTCCTGTGCCCGTCTCCTCACAGATACACGTTCATCACCACCTGGCAGAGTCTCAGGCAGCTAAGCCTTGAGTTACAACTCACTAAGGTAAGAAGATCATCATTAAGATCGGGAACACTCCCTTTTCATGAGGTGCATCCGTTCCTTCAGAGTTTCGTTCTCCTCACTATACATTCATTACCTTTCATGATACTCTTCCAAATATTTAAAACTTGTGCATTTAAATATGTCCATTTATATCACTCACAGGAGAAAAGAGAGAGACAGTGATCCCAGAAGTTTAAGCTTGTCGTATTTCCAAAAGATGTTTCGGACATCAGAGAATCAGTCAGTACTAATCAAGCAACATCTTATGTGCTTAATAAGTCAGACAATTGTCTCTTTTCCCAGGACTTAGAGCTTTGCTGAAATCCGTGGCTTTATTGGATACTTAGCAGAATATAAGATACCTGAATTCATGATTATCTATTTCAAGTGTTCTGTGTACTCCAACCTGGAGTAGTGCCTGGCATAGAATATAGTTCATGGCTCTGTCAGTTCTGTGAAGTACTTAAATTCATGGTAACCTAGGGTATGTGTTAAGAAAATTCTTCTTAGTCCAAGGAGATAGCTCAGTGGCACAGCACTTGCCTGGCAAGTGCAAGGTCCTGAGTTTGATTCCTGGTACCTCCCTGCCTCAAAAAAAGACTTCTTTGCAGGGATGATATTAAAATTTAGGATTTAAACTTTTGAGGGAATTTGATGATGAAAGTTGATAGGCCATCTAAGTGAAATATCATGGGGAAAGTTCCTAAGATATTAGCAAGAAGTTCTGTTGAAGTAAATAGGAGAGTTCTAATAGAGAATCTGAGAAAAAGAGCAGGTTAAGAAAGTAATTGAACACATAAGAGAAATGACTTTCAGGGAACTACAGAGGATTTACCCTAAGGGCAGTAGGAAGGAACATGTATATTAAGCAAGAAAATATGCTCTATTTATTGGTTTCTTTCTTCTGTCAGCATTGTTTCAATGGAGAAATAGTACTGACTTAAAGATCTAGTCTTCCATTCAAAATAAGGTCATCTAGGAAAAAAATCACTTAATTGTTCTGTCTCAAGGGTGACATATTTTTTACAAAGAAGTAGCTATCAATTTTCTCTTATCTGAAAGTCCCTCAGTGATTAGGTACTTTTACCTAGGATCTTAACTTAAGTGTTGACCAGTGTTAGATATCTTCTGTTGGGGAGCAGGCTCTTCATAAATGATGAACAAATGCCCATTCACGAACACTGCACCCGTGAGGATAAAGAGGAGCTTCAGTTTCAGTCCTTGGAAAAGCAGAGCCTGGTCAGCAGTGGTAGTGCTACTTGTCGTCTCATCTACATTTGTCTGAAGTGTGAGGATTAGTTGAGCCCAGAGTTAGCATCTAGCTGGGTAACTGTTATGGTCTGTGTCTGCCTGTCCCCCCAAATCTTCATGCAGTCGTGGGGCGGGCTTCTAAATTTATGATTGATCCATAGTCCAATGCTGGGATTATGGCTGTGAGTGCTACACCTGCCCCTGGGGCAGATAGTTTGCATATGGAAGGGAGAAAAAGAGGCTACTTGCTGCCACTCCTCCCTTTTGCTCTTGCTGCTTTTGCTCTCTTCTGCCACCATGAACTGTTGCTCTCTGCCATGTGCCACTCTGCTTTGGAGCCAGCCTAGTACGCACTGAAACCTCCACAGACTCTGAGCTAAGTAAACCTTTCCTTCCTTAATTTTCAGTGTCGGGTATTTTGTCTCCGTAATGAGAAAAAAGTAATGATGAAGTAACCTTGCAAGACTTGCCTCATCCCCTGCCCCCAAACATACACATGCAAGCATACACATATACGTGTCCAAAAACCAATCCATCTTTGTTCTGTAGCCTCACAGGTGCAAATGTATCAGGCTTTCATTTGAGAAGAGGGTTCCTAGTGTTACACGCAGCTGAGTTAGATACAAATATTATAGGCAGTCAGACAGGGCCAGGCCCTCAAAGGAGCCAACATGAAAGACAAGATGAAGTAGGTATCTGCTATGGGCCAGATTTCAAGACTAAAGACTAAATAAATGCACCCACATACCTCCCTAGGGATGGACCTCAGGGATTGATATTCTAAATAGGTGGTGCTTGCCTTGAAGAGCCACTGACCCAACCCCTTACAGGAAAAGCCCCTGTTCCTTATTCACATCCACTTGCTATGTGACTGGCTTCCCCATTTGATTCCAATTTGATCAATTTTACCTGAACAATTCTTATTGAATAACCATAGTTTTGTCCATTTTTCCCCTACTTTGGACCTGCCTCACCTCATGGTTTTGCTTTATAAAAGTCCCTAGAAAAAACAGAGCCCGGGGTAATCCACTCGGGCCCCTCTTCTGTCCCTTTCTTAGACAGAAGCTTTCTTTCCCTCAATAAATATATTCTGCTCTTAACATTCATCGTTCCTAAAATTCATTCTTCGGTTTTAGAGAACATGAACTTGTCCCAGATACCATTCAGGTTGGGAGGTTTATTTTCCTGTATCACTAGGATGCTTTCTGAAAAAGAACCTTGTGGAAAATTGATTTTGAAGGATTCATTTTACCTGTTCTGGCAACCAGGCATTCATAGGTTTCTGCAGCTATGGTCCAAGGGGGCTCAACTACTGCTCAAGCTACAGTCAGCTTTGGCATTGTCACATCCTGCTGGATTACAGGTATTCAAAATGTAAGAGTGGTGAGGTCAAGAAGAATCTACCCAGATTTCAAAGTAAGGGGTTGGGAAGCCAGGCAAGGAGTCCCTCAGAGGGCAGTTGATGAAATTGTGCAAGTGAAACTGACAGTCATATATTTTCTAGGAAGTAAAACATGCCAGGAATGTGAAATATCTTCTGAGGAAGGATTCGCCCCAAGGGTAAAGCCAAGCCACAAGAAAGACAGTGAGCTGCCATTAGCAAGGTCCTAAGGCTGGAGGTACCCAAGTCCTCTGAAATTCACATCTCACCAACACGTGACCTATATGCCAGGAATAAAACTGCAAGAGTTAATCTTTACACTGCTGGAATTGGGACTACTTTGTGTTGATATGTTTCCTCTATTCCTTCTTTTGGGTATGGAAATTTTTACCTTGTGTGATTGTACCTTAGGATTATGTAACTTGTTTTATAAAATTTTACAGAGGTTCCCAGATAGCAGTGTGTCTTGAGTCACAGTCATAACTTGGACTTGGACTTTTGAAAAATGTTAGACAGGTTGAGGCTTTGAGGAGTGGGTTCTCACATTTCTGATTCCATGCTGGGTAGTCACATTATGTTAGAATTATGAACTGGCTATTGTCTTTATTTGTAGAGTGAGTATGTATATGAAGATGTATTTTTGGCATGAATTTGACAAGCCTTTGATTTTTACCATTGATCCTGACATGGCAACTTCACTGGATGAATAAATGCCTAGCAGATTAGTGAAAAGACGTTCCTGTCTGTTTCTGAGTGGGTAACAGACACATTCCCTTGGGTAACACATGTGACCCATAGACCACTCCATAACACTGTTCCCTCGCTCTGCTTCCCATCTTACAAGAACTGAGCAGCTTTGCTTTCTCTGCCTTGTTTTCTGCCTTGGTTCCTGCTGAGCATGTTCTCAATCTTCTGATAACACAAGCTGAAGTATACTTTTCCGCCTTTCATCTGTGAGTGTGAGGTATCATGTCTCAGCAATGCGGAACTTGACTAGTGAAAACTTCTCTTGATATTTTCACCAGTAGTCTAAGAATAAGAACCAGTTCAGTAAACTTAAGAGTATGTAAGTAATATGCTTCAACCATCTGTTTTATAGCCAATTTCTAACAGAATTAAACAATAGAATGTCATATTTATAATAGCAGAGCATCAATAGATCACTCATGAACTGGAACGGGATATTGTGGAAATGGCATTTCTCATGGTTCATCAATAAACACTATACACTCAGACAAAAGAGGGTTACATAGTGTACAAAAATGCATGATATTTAGCTGCTTGACATTTAAAGATATAATCAGATTATTAAAGTGACATTTCAAAAGCAGAAATAGTTACCATAAACAGTAAATTATGAGATCGGAAAATTGAAAGAATGTTGATGCCTTCTAGAATACAGAAAAATGGTTACAGACAACACAAATTTGCTCCAAAAGACACAGCTGTGATAAAGAACAGTATGGCCTCTAAATCAGGAAAGTTTACGATCTACTATAGGATAATCCTATACTCAGACCCCATTAATTCCTCTCTTCATCCTAGAGACAAAATTTGTTTTCAGTTGTTCTATGGCTGTGGATGAGCAAATATAATACTATATATCACAATGGCAATAATTACCCAGTAAGGTTACTGTGATGATAGATTTATTATCTATATTTTCCAGCATTAGCCTGGAAATAAAAATTAGGCCAGATTGCTCTTCAACTGTGTATCATATGGAAAACTTTCTACCATACTTGATTGGAATTATAGATTTGCAATGGATTCTGTCAAAAAATAATTATCAGTGTTCATCTGTGGCTGGAAGTTATCCACAAGACAGAGATAAACTCTCAATTTAGGAAAATATATTTCTCTTCTTGTATTTATAGGTGATATCATATCATAATGCTGGAAACACATATTTGTACATTTTCTCTGAGATTACTTACAGTAAGACTATTTTACTCATTAAAAATTTTTTTTTTTTTTTTGGTTTTCCTCCAGTACCAGGAACTGAACTCACAACCTTGCGCTTGCCAGGCAGGCGCTTTTTGCCGCTGAGCTAAATCCCCAGCCCCACTCATTAAAATTTGGTCATTAAAGTGGAAGCAATTAAGAGATCCCTTATATGTAACTAACTTGTTGTATAATGGGAAAAATTTTAATAGTTTAAATTAATTACTACAGGCAAAAATGTAAATTGGTCTATATATGATATTCTATGAATTGTAATGAAGACAGAACTCAGGAGGAATATTTTCCTATAGATGTGATCCACCTATGCTCACCTGGGAAATAAGATAATCTGTTATCATGTTTCTTGATATTTTAATTTACAGCAATATTCTACAGAGTTGTACGAACATATGGATACTTATCTGAAATGTAGTTCTGCCTTATTTTTGCTCCACAAAAATTTCTATAATTTAAAAATGTTTGTTTCTCCATGCCTGTGATAAACTACATGCCACACACTGCTATTTTGAGTAAGGTTGTGCATATTCAACAGCAAACAGCAATTTCCAATTGTAGACATCAATAAAAAGATAATCTACTTGTGTAGGATATCAGATTTTAATGAAATTATTATTAATACTTACGCTATACATCATATAAATCTAATAGACATGCTAATGTCAGTGTCTGAATATCATAGAATTCCTTGAAATCACATTTCCATGAAAATATTTTGTTTTCTTAGAAAAGTTCTTTTATTTATGCTCTGTTTGTTATTTCATTTGAAAATACTTTCTCATTTTTGTTACAGATGATCGCAAAGCAAACTCAGAAGGCAGTGGGTAAATGAATGTGTGTAACGCCAGGAGTCAACTGCTTGCTTCATTCACTAATGAGTTTCAAGGTCTTCCAAGACCTGAAAAACAAAATATACTTTCTCCAGCACTCTTCCAGCTCCCAGTATAATATATATAAAAGCAACACTTGCTTCAAAACTTTCTGCTCTTTCCAGCAAGTATAGGCTTTATTTATCTTTTAACCTTAGGTCATTTTGGAATTCACTATCTACATTTTTAAAAAATGGATTAGGAAAGCATTATTCAGGCTTAAAATAGCATTTGGGAATGTAGAAGAAAATATCAAAATTTATAATCTTTCCAGAGTGATGTGATGCGATACTTAGGATAATGTACCAACATACTACAGTAAAGGTATAAAATCCTTAGGCATAGTTACACATAGTATATGCCTCATACATACCACATGATACAATTGACCACATGCTTATATTTTAAAACTCCTTTTCCCTACAATGATAACAGTTTGGTGTTTTCTTTTTCTAATTCCCTCAATGAACTTTTCATCAGAGGCATCACATGTCCCAATTACAAATTAACAAAAGAACATGAACCAAATGTTATTCTAAGTATTCGTTTCTAAAGTAATGCATGTACCCTAACAATAATCCTATTGTTCAAAATAATTTCAGAAGTCCTTTTAATGTTTGTCTTCAAAACAAAACAACTGTGAGCATCGGGATACACATATATTACTTGTATATTCATTATCCTGTCAACCAATTCTGCTTTCTTGAACAGACTTTAGAATTGTTAAAGAACTCAAACTTTGTACTGATTTGTAAACTGAATCACTTTTTGCGAAAGACAAAGGGATTAAGATATAGATGGAGGGGACCGGGGAAGGCAAGGGAATAAAAACAGAATTAACATGTAGTAACTCCCCATAATGAATGCAAACCTTATGTACTACAAATGGACCAGTAACAAATGAGAAAGTAAACCATTTTCTCCCCAACAAAAGGGAAAAGCAAAAAGAGAAAAGTACTCTTTCGGGGACCACTCTACTGTGAGGAAACATGTGCGTCAGGGCAAGCATGTGGACTGGACCTGCAAAAGACCCCAAGAAGGCTGAGGTCCTGAACGCTTCCTCAACACCACCCAAAAGAGCACTGTTTGGAGTTCATATGATTGAGAAAAAAGTAAGATGGAAACTAAGCTTTTAAATGGTGAGAATTGAAGGGTGGAGAGGGGGTTGGGGAAAAAAATGAGAAATCAAAATACATCATGTACGAGTACAAATTCCCTATGATGAATATGATCATTATGTATGCTTGAAATGTACCAATGAACTTAATAAAAAGTTCAAGGGCTAATATCTGCACATTTCACTACAATATTTAAGCTATAAATAAAGTTTCGATCGCCTTTCTAAATTAAAAGCTTAAGAAGAGATATACTTTTTTACAATGATATATATGTATGTATGTATTGAGACAGGGTCTCACTACTCAGTGCAGGCTGCCTCGAACTCACTTATGTAGCGCAGGCTGGCCTCAAACTCCTGGGGGTATCCTGTCCCCTCCTCCTGAGTGCTGGGGTTATAAGTGTGCTCCATCATGTGAGGCTCTCACAAGAATATTTTAAATAAATATGTAAATCCATATTAACATCAGCCCTTAGTTACAGTAAAACACATAGATATAGCATTTTTGAATTATTCCCATTTCCTATACTACATAGTTAAAAAAAATTTTCCCACAAAAATTAATGTTTGTCACATTGAACAGGCTTTTATCTCAAATTTAACAAAGCATACCAGACCACTAACCTGTTTGTCTAATTTTTAAATTACCTATTTTCTTCTTTTGGAGACAAGGTCTTGCTATGCAGTTCAGGCTGGCCTTGAACTTGCAACAATCCTTCTGCCTCAACCTCAGGAGCTCTGGGAGTACAGGCCTACGCCACCATGCCCAGACTGGATTACCTTCAATTGTTAACACAGTTTAAAGATAAGACCTCTGATAATTGGGTGGCTAGATCAGGGAAACATTTTAGAGTAATTTACTGTCCTCATTTCTCTTCTGTGAGTGCAAGGATAGTTGACATTTTAGGCAAGGTGACAGGACCTGGAAATCTGGGAGAATACCAAGGATGACTTGCTGGGTTTTGTAGGCAGGGTGGGCCACTCACTATGAAACTTTTTTCTTCCTCTTGCCCTTATTGTGTTCTTTCTCTTACTCACTTTTGAGTTTTTCACTTACGGTGATTATACAAAGCTAACGTACAACCTCCGAGGTCCACTTCTGGGAGTTACGTAAAAATAATTAAGGATAAGCTATAACCTTAATTTAAAAATCCTTTCTAGAGCTGGAGGGAGATGTGACTGGGAAGAAAATCTACTACACGCTGAGGAAATAGAAAGGAGTTCTTATCTACATGAAATATGAATTAATGTTTGTCTTCTTAAAGAATAAAGAATAGCATTATTATTTTAATACCCTACTTTTAAGGTTATTATATATAAATATGCATTTTTTCTTGACAAATCTAGAACTCTAGATATATATTTATAACACTGTATTTATAAATTTAAGAAAACTAATTAAATAGAATCTGAAGTGGTACTTCAAAGTAGCATGGCATTTTGTATTTCCTATTTAAAGTAAATAATAGATACTATTAATATTTTATCTTAAGTGTATGTGTGCTGTTTAATTTTCCCTTCACTGAATTTCATCCCTATGAATAGTATAATGCACAAAAATCAGCTTTCAGATATATTTTGTTTCTTTCCAAAATTACTGTCCTACCTGAGAATCTCTTAATGGATGTGAACTGATTCATGTTTTGTTAACTTTTCCTGAACAAAGCTACTAAACCTTAAAATCTTAAAAATACCTGGGTACACAGTGGGTATCTCAACAAAGCTGTAAGTAATCAACACAGTGATATTTTATGAAATCTGAAATTAACAATGAAGAATGCTAAGCAGCAGACATTTATAGAACTCTAAACATCTAAAATAATTTTAGTTTCAGTGTAAATATAATGCTAGAGCCATCATTATACTGAAAATAAAATTATTTTATGAAATAGATATTTCTAACCAAATGATTAGATCACAGATAGTAGTACACATGCATTTATGGAAAGCATCAGTTTTTTCTTCTGAAGAATTTTTTAATTCAGATAGCAGAAATATAACTATTTATTACCACACCGGAAGTGATGACGCCTGCCTTTCTTCCCAGCCGTGTGGGAGACTGTGGGAAGGGAAACTGAGTTCATGAGTTTCAGCCCAGCATGGGAAATAGAGTGAGTTTTTTCTATAATAAATATATTCTATAATAAATTCTATAATATGTATATTTCTGTAATAAATCGCTACTCACTACAGCATGGGAAATATAGTCTCAGTTTTTTTCCAATTGTATACATTTTTGATAAGCAATTGTATGTAGCATTAAACCTTTAATGTACCAAGAATTTCCAAAAGAAATTATGCGTCAGTTCCTCTAATTTTTTTATTTTATTTTTGTACTGGGAATCAAACTCAGGACCTCGCACTCACCAGGCAGGTGCTTGTACTGCTGAGCTATATCCCTAGCCCAGTAGCTCTTATTAACCAAGTGTGTCTTACATAATGTTTGTTACACATTCTTTCTTTAAAAACTTGAGGTGACTTTTGAAAAGTCAGCTCATTTACATTCTTAAAGATAGTTTCTTCTTCTTCATGTCTAAGTTTAGGTCACCCATGACCAGAGTTGAAGTGTTTAAAGCTAGGGTCTGCCAGCAACTGGACTATGTCTTTAGCTGTTTACAGTACTGAGAAGAAAGAACCAACCCCTAAGTGTGGAAGAAAGAAGAAAAGGAGCAGGAGATGGAGGGAGAGAAAAGAGGAAGAAGAGAAGGGAATGTGAAGGAGATGAGTGAGAGAGGTAATGAGGATGGAGAAGGTAGAAAGAGATAAGGGAAGGAAAAAGGGGCAGGTGGAAGGAGGGAGGACAGGAGGAGGGCCAGAAGGAAGGAAGGAAAGAAGAAAGGCAGGAAGAAGGATGGACGGAAGGAAGGAAGGAAGGAAGGAAGGAAGGAAGGAAGGAAGGAAGGAAGGAAGGAA
>NW_004955427.1:5038062-5044193 GCF_000276665.1 Chinchilla lanigera | reverse complement strand
GAAGGAAGGAAGGAAGGAAGGAAGGAGGGCCAATTTCTGCACTGAAAGATCGTTTCAGTCTCTCGACACTAGACCACGGGAAAAGAGTTGCACTTTTCTATTATATTTAGACAGTCCTTTTGTAGTGTGAAATGCTCCTTTGACAGAAAGGTCAAATTTATAATTGGTGATTCTTACCAGAAGACGAAACGTACCCTCACGAATTAAATGCTCAATGTTTAGCAAGTCGAAGTGGATTCGATCAGGGCTGCTGTGGTCTTTCTGAGAGAGAGTCTCAACGCTCAGTAGCTTGCGCGTTCACGTTTGTGCTTGTGAGGGCCCGGGTAAGCCAGAACATTTTCCGTATGTGCATGATATGGTGCAATCCGCTAAAATTATTATGGGTGTAGAATTATTTATTTTTTATTTGTAAAATTTGTGACACACAAAGTTATAATCACTGTCTTGTATTAATTACCTAACTTTGTAATTCTCAATTTTCTTTTTTTTTTTTTGTCTTTTTGAGACAGGGTCTCTATGCAGTTCAGGCTGGCCTTGAGCTCACTTTGTAGTCCAGGCTGGTCTCGAACTCGAAACGATCCTCCTACCTCAGCCTCCCGAGAGCTGGGATTACAGGCGTGCGCCAGCACACCCGGCTTGTAATTCTCAGTTTTCCTGAAAAAATACACATGATGAATCTTCACGTATTGCCCTGACAAATAAAAGTAAATTTCAGTTCCGTGGCTCAAGTACAAGTCTTGAAGATTTTATTAGAAATTTGTAAGTTTATTCATCTTTATGACAGCTAGAACCTTAGGAAAAATATTTCCTAATTTATTTTCATTACTATCTCAGAAGAGTAAATGGGAACAAAAAGCGGGTCAAGAAGAATAACTTGAATATTTTTCTACCTATTGACTTAGAAATCTGTAAAACAGTTTAGGTTTCTTCTGCTCAACTATTTTCCTTAAAAAATAATTTTCATTTTATAAAAATGTGTGACTTTACCTCTGTGTTTCAAACATTGAAATAGTAAGCTATTCCTTAAAATCATTAATTCTAATTAGTATTCAGAAAACGACCAAACTATTAACATGTGTTTTTAGAACATGTGGATTAAAATCCAATTCCCTAGGAGAAATTCTTTGAATTCAAATAGTATAACAAACAAAAGCTCAAAATAGTATAAATGTCACTAACCAAACATTTTGCAATGTTTCAGTGTAAAGTTAAATAGCTAGAATGAATGGCAAATGATTTGCAGTGCATAAGCATTACAAACAGATACAGTTTACATATGTAAATAGCCTCCATGCATGCAAAACATGTTATAAACCACTGCAGTCTGCACACTGAAGGATTTTTTTTTTCTTTTGTAAATTATAGATGAAATGAGGAGCTAAACACATATCCCATAAATCATTAATTTTTAGCCACATGACCAGGGGAGAACTTTTTTAATAATTTGATGCAGAGTATCGTAGAACAATTTATCATTTCAGGAAAGGCAGGTTTTTTTCTTACTGCAGAGGGTTAAATTTCAGTAATTATCATTCTCATTATGAATCATTTATTTAAAAAATTGAATTTTAATTTTTAACCACTACATTAATTATTCACATGGAAAATATTTTATTATTCAATTATTAAACATGCAACACTGTATTGCATTCAATATGAGAAATCGTGTGAACTACTTTGCAAGGATATTAATATAACTAGTATTATTGTTTATACTATATTATACAATTTTATATTTTATTTTCTCAAATGATAACAGTCAGCAGTGTTATGGTTTGTGTCTAGATGTCCCCCCAAAATCTCATGCAGTTATGGGGGCAGGCTTCTACAGTGTGTGACTGATTGATGATCTAATGATAGGATTATGGATGAGAGTGCTACACCCCCTCTAGGCAGACACCCTGCATACAATATAAGGGACAGAAAGATCTCTCTGTCTCTCTGTTTCTGTCTGTCTGTCTGTCTCTCTCCGCCCTTGTCGCTTTTCATGTCTTCTGCCCACCATGAACCGCTCTCCTTTATGAAGCCACCCTGCCTTGGAACCAGCTGATTATGGACTGAAACCTCTATAAACTGTGAGCTAAATAAACTGTCCTCCTTTTATTTTGGGGGTTGAGTATTTTATCTCAGCTAAGAGAAAAGTAAGGCAACCGGGCAGGCTTCACATGAAAATTCCAGCTGATAACCCAACATATGCAAAGCCTTTGTCACCATACTATTTCATAAGGAGAAAAATTTTATCATAGCCTTCACTTATATTTTAAATCTAAAGCATTGCCATCACTTCAGATTTATACAGCCTGCAAATGACACTTCTATGACCAAATTCTTGTAGAATTCGGAATATGTGTCTTTATCACTACCTCTTTCCTATACTGCACTCATCAATAACCTTATCTTGAGCTTATATATAAAACATGAAAGATAATTATTAGTTCATTTGTGGGGTAGACAGAATCACGATCCTCAATGTTGTCCATCTGCTAATCGCAGAAACCCATAACCATATTACTTTATGTAGCAAAATGACGTTCTAGCAAAAATTAGGTTAAGGTCTTGCACTGGGGAGGCTACTCTGAACTACCTTTATGGGCTTAAAGTAATCACAAGTTCCTTTCAACACAGAAGGAAGAGGTCAGAGGCAGAAAAGGAGGTTGAGAACCAAAGCAGAATGTGGAGTTCTGCCATCACTAGGAGAAAGCCATGAGCCTAAGAATGCAGGCGGCCTCGGTCAGCTACAGGACAAAGCAATCGATGATCCGCCTTAGAGCCTCTGCAAGGAGCACTGCCTTGCTGACACCTTGATGTCGGCCTACAGGATCTACTTCCCACCACTATAATGGTAAGAAAATAAATGGTGAGGTTGAAGCCACTGAATTTGTGCTTAGTTTTCATAGTGGCAATAGGCAATAATGTGTAAAGTGTAACTTGATTTTCTCTTTCCCACTTTGAAACGAAACGTTACTTCTAATAGTAAAAAACATTGAGATTTTTATAAAATAGAGAACTTAGCAGCAAGCCAGGGGTAGAGGATGTCAGAACATAACACTGTTGCATGTTCACCTCCTGTGATTTTTCTGGGAAAGAATATCTGCTGGCCCACGTTCTCCTACATTTTCACTCCGTAACTTTTTCTGCGTCATTATTCACCTTTTATATTTTTCTGTAATTTTAGTTAATTATGGAATTAATAAAAATAATATCAGCTCAGGCAAATGACTAGTCTTAACCACCTTGTTTTCAGTTGATGTTATTTACCTTTCGCCTGCACTATTTGAAGGGAAACATCTCTCAGGCTAAAAATGACAAAAGAGGGATTCAGTTTCTTGCTGGATCTCAGCAGCTCTGCAGTGGAGCTTTTGTTTAAACTCTGCTGTATCTTTCTACTTGATGGAATTTCTGATTCACATGTAGTTGTAAAAAATAATAAAGTTTAAATCAGCTATATTCATAAAGTAACAATAATATTGTACAGGAAATTCATGTCAGTAGAATCCATCTGCCTTTCTAGGATTACAGGTTTCTATAGAGTAGAGGGCATGAATACGTGTGCATGTGTACATGTTAGTGTACATTATATATGATTTTATCACAGCTTGGCGTTTTTCCTGACTTTCACAGTGGTCAAGGTACAGAAAATTCTTCTTGCTATAGTTTACAGATATTTCAGCCTTCTTTGCCCACCACCGGAGAAACCTGGAAAATCTCTCTCCATCATTTTATCATTCCAAGACTGTTATAAGAATGGAGTGAGTCACACAAAATACCACCTTTTTATCATTACCCTTCATACCCAAAATCAGTTTAAAGTTGTATTCTTCCAATTTGTTAAATTCATTTGTGTCTAGGAATTATTTTGTAGATACTTTGAAATTATTGATGAAGGAGGGTATAAGCTTCATGTAGAATTTTTTCCTGGTTTTGCAATTTTTATTACTATATATTTGCACTACTTAATGATTACATTCTTCATTTTTCTGTATTTCATTTGTTTTTCTTGTTCTAATTCTTTGGCTAGAATTTCTAAAATCATATACACTATGAGGAAGAAGAGTACATGTCTTTATCTCTTCCCTAAATCAGTAGCAAAGCATTAAATATTTTATGATTCACTGTGCTCTTGGCTGTAGGATTTTGTAGATGCTATCCAAGATAGCAAGAAAATTCCCATTTATTGTCAATTTACTTAGATGTTGTATTTTCAACATCTGTATTTTCAACATCTGTATTTTCAACATGTGTATTGGATTCTGTCAAATGTTTTTCTGCACCATCAAATTTTCCTTCTTAGCTTTTGAAATATTAGATTATATCAATTGGTCATTTGTAAATATTACATCTTCCTTATATATCTAGAAAAATATATCTAGAACAGTTTAGGTTTTGTGGTTCTGCTCCATTTGTTATTCTGAGATGAAGTCTTGCTGTGTAGCACAGGCTGACATTTATTTCACTTAGGGTGCCCCACCACACCCAGCCTCCGCTTATTCTTCATGTGTGATTAGTTTTATTCTTTTCTGGATTAAAACAGCTACATTTGTTTATGATTTGGGTATTTAATTTTATAAGATATTTTAGTTTTTAATGTCCTGTTTTTTAAACTGTCATTCTATATTTTTGTTTGTTTTTTTAAACAGGGAAATACCAGTAGCATAAATGAGAAGTATTTCTCGTTCCTGTATGTTTTTGGAAGATATATAAAACTGGTTTTAATTCTTCCTTCAAAATATAGCAGAATTATTCATTGAAATGGTCTGAACTTATATTATTATTTTTAGGAGTTGTTAATCACAAATTAAATGTCATTGGTCATTACAGAATTATACAGATTGTCTCATATTGATAAAGTTTTAGGACCTTGTGGTGTTTGAGAAATTCACCCATATCTAACATTATATTATTCATGAGCATACAGTTATCTTTGTTAAGCTCTTAGTGATCCTTTTTGCTGAAAAATTCATTTATTGTTTTATTTATGTTATTGGAAGTCTGTGTTTCTTTAATCAATTGTTGGCAGATCACCATTTTCTCTCACTGCTTATTTCTCGACTGCTTCAGTCATTTCATGCCTATATGAAAGAATAACATGTAGAAGATTTGTTTCTCCTTTTATGTTTATTATTTTTCTTCTGTTCACTTTATTTTCTCTTCTAATTGACCTAAGGTGGCATATTAGGCTATTGAATCTTCTCTTGTTTCTTAAGGCAAATGTAATATACACACAAAAATATATGTTAAATGATTCTAAAGCTAATTTTGTTCTTGTTAACTTTTTATCTTTTGCTATATAATATTAAAGTTGCTTAGTAAATTAAGATAAAAAGATAAAAGTGGTAGGAAATTAACAATGCTTGTTGTATTACATATTGATATGTTTAAAGTGGTTTTTCAGGAGAACAAATAGAGACATGCAGTACTGATCAAGCAAGGAATCATTAACTGTTTCTTTCAGCAAAGAAATAGAAGACAGTAGATCAACTATGTCAATTATCCTGCATGTACCTACATATGAAATTTTTCCTTCTTTCCCTTCTCTTTTCCTACATCCCAGTTGCCCTTTACCCTAAAGCATTTTCCTTTCATTTCACAATGCCTATCATACATCCAAGTTTTTATTAACTTTTTCAGGTTTTACACTAGTGAGACAATGCAGTGTTTGCACATGCAGGTCTGATTTATTTCACTTATGAATATGGTCCCTAGTTGTGACCATTTACCTATAAGGACTCGAGTTTATCTTTCTTTATGACTAAGTAATAGTGCATTATATAAAAGTACCACAATTTTCTTATCTAATCCTCAGTGGATGGACATTTGGATTGCTTCCACAATTTAGCAGTTACAAATTGTGCTGCTTTGAACATAGGTGCACATATATTGCTGTGATATGATGTTTTTAGATCTTCTGGGAAAATACCCAGAAGGGGAAAAACTGGGTTGAATGGGACCTCTACACCTAGTTTGCTGAGGAATCACCAAACTGATTTCCACAGTGGTTTCACCAGTCTGCATTCCCACAGCCTCACCAGCATTTGTTATTGGTTGATTTCTTAATGCTAGCCATTCTTACTGGGGTAAGGTGGAATCTCGATGTTGTTTTAATTTGCATTTCTTGAATGACTAATGATGTT
>NW_004955427.1:4968810-5036982 GCF_000276665.1 Chinchilla lanigera | reverse complement strand
GAGTCTTCTTGTGGAGTTTTTGGGGTCTTCTATATAAAGTATCATGTCATCTGCAAATGGTGATAGTTTTACTTCTTCTTTTCCTATCCTCATTCCTTTTATTTCTCTCTCTTGTCTAGTTGCTCTAGATAATTGTTCCAGAACTATATTGAGCAGGAGTGGTGACAGTGGACATCCTTGTCTTTTTCCCAAATTAAAAGTAAAAGCTTTCAGTATTTGTCCATTTAGAATGGTGTTGGCTGTTGGATTGTCATACATGGCTTTCATCAGGTTAAGTTAAAGACCATCCATACCTATTTTCTGTAGAGTTTTTATCATGAATGCATGTTGGATCTTCTCAAAAGCTTTTTCTGCATCTATTGAGATGATCATGTGGTTTTTGTCTTTGGCTCCATTGATATGGCATAAAATATTAATAGATTTGCAAATATTGAACCAACCCTGCATTCCTGGAATGAATTGGACTTGGTCAGGACATATGATTTTCTTGATGATATGCTGCATTCTATTTGCTAGAATTTTATTGAGTATTTTTGTATCTATATTCATTAGGGACATTGGTCTGTAGTTCTCTTTTTTGGTTGGGTCTTTGGTTTTGGAATCAGTATGATGCTTGCCTCCAGAAATGAGTTAGGGAGAATTGCTTCCTTTTCAATTTCATTGAAGATTTTGAGGAGCGTTGTTATTAAATCTTCTCTGAATTTCTTGTAGAATTCTACTGTGAATCCATCAGGGCCTGGGTTTTTCTTTGTCAGTAGGTTTTTAATCACACTTTCAATGTCGTTAATTGATATTGGGTTGTTCAGGAATTTGATACCTTCTTGACTCAACCTTTGTAATGCATACATATCTAGGAATCTGTCCATTTCTTCTGAGTTTTCTCTCCTATGGGAATAAAGATTTTTCAATGATCTTCTTAATTTAATGATCTTCTTAATTTCTGTTGAATCCGTAGTAATTTCATCCTTTTCATTCCTTATTGCATGAATCTGAGTTCTTTCTTTCCTTTTTTTGGTAAGGTTGGCTAATGGTTTATCAATTTTATTTATTCTTTCAAAGAACCAACTGTTTGACTCATTTATTTTTGAAGAGATTTCTTTGTCTCAGTTGCATTAATTTCTGCCCTGATCTTTATAATCTCATCCCTTCTTTGGGCCTTGGGCTTGACTTGTTCTTTTTCTAAAAGTTTAAGATGCAGCATTAGGCTATTTATTTGTTCTCTTTCTGTTTTTTTTATGCGTGAATTCGCCGGTATAATTTTCCCTCTGAGGATGGCTGTCATTGCATCCCATAAATTCCAGTAAGTTGTATTTACATTTCCTTTGTTTGTAGATATTTTTAAATTTCATCTTTAATTTCTTTTCTGACCGATTGGTTGTTCAGGAGGTTGTTGTTTAATTTCGAAGTGTTTATGGAGTTTTTGGAGTTCCTTTTGTCATTAATTTCCAATTTCTTTGCATAGTGGTCATATAATATGCATGGGATAATTTCAATTCTTTTGCATTTCAGAAGGTATGCTCTATGGTCTAGGATGTGGTCTGTTTTAGAGATAGACCCATGTGCAGCTGAGAAAAACGTGTATTCTGATGTTGTGTGGTGGAACACTCTGTATACATCTACTAAGTCCATTTATTCACAGCTTTGGTTCAGATCTGCTATTTCCTTGCTGATTTTTTGTCCAGTTGACTTTTCTCTTTGTGTCAATAGGGTGTTAAGGTCCCCTGGGTTTTCATGCCTGTTAAGACTTCTCTTATATAATTTGGAGCTCTGATATTTGACGTATACATGTTTATGATTATTATCTCATCCTCTTGCAGTTTTCCCCAGACAAGTATGTAGTGACCTTCGGTATCTCTCTGAATTGTTGTCAGTTTGAAATTTACATTATCTGCACCAGAATAGCTACACCTGCTTTTTCCTGGGTTCCTGTTGCATGGAGGATTGTTTTCCATCCTTTGAATTTTAGTCTCAGGATTTGCTTTTTAATAAATTGTGTTTCCTGTGTACAGCATATCTTTGGATTTTGTTTTTTAATCCACTCTGCCAGTCTGTTTCTTATGACCGGAGAATTGAGAACATTTACATTTATAGTTATAACCTATATGTGTTGATTTGTCATTGTCACGTAATTTATTTGCATTGATGTCCTACTTTTTCTACCTGTTTACTTGCCTGCTCTTCTTGACGTTTCCTTTCTGCTGTTGTTATTGAAATTGCAGTCAAATTTTTCTCTGTCTAGAATATCTTTTAGTACTCTTTATAGTGCTGGTTTGGCACTCATGAATTTCTTCAATTGTTTTTCATCGTGGAAATATTTTATTTCTCTGTTGAATTTGAGGGATAGTTTGGCAGGGTACATCAGTCTTGGTTGGAAGCTGTTTTGTCTCAGGACCTGTAATACTTCACTCCAAGCTCTTCTCGATTGGATGGTTTGTGCTGAGAAGTCTGCCATGATTCTGATGGGCTTTCCTTTATAGGTAATCTGCTTCTTTCTCTAGCAGCTTTTAATATTCTCTTCTTTTGCTGGAGATCTGGGAACTTGACTTTTATATGTCTGGTTGTAGTTTTATTTTGTTTGTGTTTGGTTGGAGTTCTATATGCCTCATTTCCCTGTCTATCAGGTTCTGTTTCCATACTTGGGAATTTTTCTGCTATTATTTCTGCAGATATTCTTTTTATGTCAGTTGTGTTGCCTCCTGCTGTTTCATTGACTCCTAATAGTCGTACATTATTCCTCTTTGCCTCATCTTGCAGCTGCTGAATTGACTTTTCCTGTATTTTTGTTGATTTTACAATATCCTTTCTTTCATGGTCAGGAGCTGCCATGCTTTCCTCAAAATCTGAGAGTCTAACTTCAGCTTCATTCAAGCAGTTTCGGTAGCTTTCAATGGCAGCTTTGTTTTCCTGGAAGTTTCTTTGAATCTGGTTCCTGTGTTCTACGTCCTTTCTGTATTTTTCATTTAATGCTTCCATCCATTGCCTTTGTTCTTCTATTTTCTTATATGTTTCTTCTTCAGACTTTTTGAGCAGTTCCTTCATTATTATTGTCATTTCATTTTTTGCCTGAGAGATTATTTCTGATCTCATCTGTAATATGGCCTTATGGAGTTGTTTCTTTACTTCTGTTGCAATCATTTCAGCTATTTCAGGCATGTGTTTACCAAGTTCTCCTATGTTGATGTCTCCTGGACTTGTTCTGACTGGGGTGGAGTTCTGGTATTGTGTTTTAGTCCTTCGTTTTGTCATTTTTGCCACAGAATGCAGAAAGCTCAGTTTCCCTCTTCCGTGGCTCCACAACATAGGCCGCTAGTGTCCCTATTTTTCCTTTTGGCCAGTTCTGCCCCTCTGTGTCTGCTGAGAAGCACTACTTAGTCTGAAGTTTTCCAGCTGTTGTTGATTTGCATCTAGTTACGCCAAGCCTCAGACGTGGGCATTGGTGTCAGCTGATGGCAGATTGTCTGCTCCAGCATCTCTCTGCAGTTCAGGGCACGTGCATGGCCCAGACTCGGGTTGCACTGGTGTGACAATCCCGGTCCGGTGGACCTATGCCCCCAGGCAGCTCAGGGTACAGGCCAAGCCCAGACACAAACTGCAGGGTTGACAGTTTGTGAACCACCTGATTCTGTGTCTCCAGTCAGTTCAGGACACACACAGGAGTCAGATGGGGGCCTGACCGACGGCAATCACAGACTGCCCGTGCCTGCACCCCCTGCCAGGGGGTTGGGGTGCAAGTAAAGCACAGACTCGAACCACAAGATCAGCAACTCTTGGAGAGCTCTCTCACTCAGCACAGGGCACTCACAGGGAGGGCCCACACGTGCCAGGTGAGAGCAGTCCCGGGCCTTCTGAGTGAGAATCTGCTGTCTGCCGCGGGTGGGGGGAGGGCAGAGACTCTATTATTTGTTATTACTACATCTTTCACCTTTTAAACCATTTAATTATTTTCCTTCTTTGTTAGTTGATTCTTTTGATCAGCAGCTTCTGTGAATTCTTAGTCAACTCTCATTATTTCTAATGACACCTTTTTGAGTATACACCCTTTTTATATAATATGGTTAATAATATATTTCAGATTTAGCTATTATCTACTTAGTGAATAAAAATATTCTTACTTCCCAAATGACATTTATTCATTCCCTACCTAAACCCTAATTCTAATAAGAATTTTCTTTTCAAATCACCTATAAAAGATATAAAGTATAATTTTGAAGACAATATCAATAGAAGTATGAAACTTAAAAGTAGGAAGATTTTTAAAAGTCTGGATGATGAGCAGAGAATTTCCAGTCTCAGATGGCATCATAAATAGGAGACAAAACAAACAAAAACAAAACCAAACAAAATATAAGCCTGTGTGAAAATAGCCTGGAAAATGTATCATAATTTGAGTAATAGAGAAGAACATTTACTTCATTTCATCTATCTTAGCTGTACCCATTATAAAAGATTAACTCTTAAGGTTTTAAGAAGTATTATTACTTTCAAAACTGCTGATTATCCCTGCATGATTCAGATTTAATAACAGATGTATAACACAAACTTTTGTTAGTCATTTAGATAATAAAGCTGATCACAGAGAATTCTAAAATATTTTGCATGGTTCCTGATGATGAGATGATCTTTTAAATAATTTTACAAAGTTTATGCAGTCATATTCAATTTAGGATTTTAGCAATTTGGTTCCTTTAGAATTAATTTTATTATCTAGTCAGATTTTATTTAAAACTTCCATATCTTAGCAGTACATTTCTGAATCATCTTACATATGCCTGATGTTACCATAATTGTGCATGTACAATATGGATACTTCTACATAAATAGACTAAGATTCTTTAATATCTCTAAGAATACAACTAATTCACACAAAACAGTTGAAATGTGTTACCAAATACAGGAAAAGAATAGCATAATATGCATAATAATTTAGAGAGTAAAACAACAAAAAGTTTATGCTCAGATAGGATTCTATATAACCTGCCAGGATGAAATTTTAGTAGTTTCTCCTCTTATTAGTTTGGTAAGGATAAATTTTTCTTTTGTCAGGCTATTTAAAATTGCTCATCACTTTCTGTTTAATAAAGCACATGCTTTAAATTAAACACTTTCTGTTTAATAAAGCACAAACACTTTTCCCAGTCACACAACAAGCATAGATTTTCTGTGTGTGTATTCCATTTTCCCTGAGGAGATTGGGATAAGGTCATAAACCTGATTGTGAACCACTTGAAATAAAGGTGTTCAGATGTCTTCTATTCCTTGAATTTTCAAAGACTGATATATCTCCTTCTTTCCCACATCACACTCACTCTCACCCAAGAAGGCCTTGAAAAAAATTGACCATATGGTTAGCTTCTTAGGATTTCTTACTTTTGGAATATCTTATTATCAATATGTCAAGTTCTCAAACTCTGCAAAGATCAGCTGTACAGGGAAGGATTTGGACCAGGTAAAAGCACAGACTCCTCTCTTTCCACTTAAGACTGGATGAAGGAAGTTAATTCTTGAAGCAAACACCAGAACAAATGACCATACATTCATGCTACTTTTGTCTTTATCTCTACTTTCTATCTTTATCTCTATGCTGTTCTTCCTTTGGTTTCAAAATGAGGAGTAAAAGAGAGAGGAGTTATAGAAATTTGACCCCTCAGGTCTTACAAGGCTAAGAATTTGATGTCAGACAAGGCTTTCTTGTAATATCATATGTTTATCCGCCGGCACAGACCGAGATCACACAGGGTGTGGAAGGCCAACTGGGCAACTCTTTGAACGAGGAGCAGTTGTCTCCATTTGGCTGTACCATATCTTATATCCAGGTATTGATATGTACGGAGCTGGTTAGGACTTTTACTTCTCCGTTCAATTGGCTTTAAGCAACGCATATCGGTCCAGCCTAGGTGCTGGTGGTAGTCTTTGCAGACAGTAGGCAGTGTTTCCTCGATGCCCCATTGTTCTCTTATGTAAGTCGGGGTGAGGCAGGGTGAAGAACCAGGGCTCTACACTGTCAGCTGTGATCTAGCCTCCAGTTAGAGACTATGACTTCCCAGGGCTTGAAAGATTGCACATCAGAGCTGAAGCACCTACCCCAAAACAATAGATACTATCTCAGTTGTGTTATGCAGATTACTCTTTCTGCAAATCCTTCCCTCTGTATATTAAAGAGGTGATTTCAGGCCCCCTACCTAGCCCAGCTTATAGCACTCCCCTACTTCCTGCCTTTCTCTCAGTCACTCATCCTCAAACCACTCCCTTCTTCATGAATTAATAAAAGCCATGTTCAACCCTGGGGAGAGGCCTTTGTTCTGGATAGCCATTATTGTGGCTGGACTTAGGACCTTGTGACTCCCCACAACTAGAAATATACCTTAGTGTCTTTATTGTCACCATGAGTTGCACTGAAAGTGGTAGATTGGAATTAACTCATTAAAATTCCAATACCTACACATGGGATTACAAATACAAATGTCCTGGGCTGTGACGACCACTGGGAAGGACTCTCTACATCAGGAAACATTCTGTCTGTGCTGCCAACAACTGGGGCGCAGGTACTCACTTTATCAGGCTTCAGGGTGCTTCTGTGGCTGTCTGTCTACTTTGCCTTCTGAGTTAGTAAAGTTGATTCCTGATTCTTGGTTCTCGTCAAGAAATGAAAAATGTAACTTCAGAATAAAGTATGTTCTGGTAGCAGTCAACTTGCAATTATGTGAAATGGATGTGTTTGTTGGAGGGTAACTATAATAAGAAATAGAAATAACATATTTGCTAATAATCTAAGGTTACAATGAATCAAGAAATATAACTTATCCATCTTTCAATATAGATGCCACATTAAGAAGAGATAATGTAATCTAATTTGTACTTATTTTAAATTTTGAAAGAGTAAACGTTACCACTTATGTACTTATGATAAAACACATGACAGCATTTCTGCTTTGTTCTCAGTGTTTTCCTGCGGTTACTTATACACAATTCTCACAGTTTAGTCCTTTGAGTCTTTGGGTGTGATAAGGTTTTTGTTCAAACGTTTATCATCTCTGACGTGAGAAATGTGTTTGTACCCTCTCCAAATTCTATTCTATTGCATGTACTTCCCCTTTAGCCACAGTAAGCAATGTAAAACTAATCATGACCTTGTGTGCCTCTCAAGTGTTCATCACCAGTAGGGCAATGTCAAAAGTCCTCAGTTTCAGTACCGGGAGTACCGGCACCCGTGGGACCCATTCTTCCTCCTTCACAGCTAAGACCATTACTTCCAGCAATTCGGATCTGCTGTCGTCGTCAGATGCTTTTCTCTTGGACCCAACAATACCTGTGTTTGACATATATAGAGTACTTGGTGCTGGACAGCAGTTAAACATGCCACTAAGTGCTTCTTTATTAAGCATTTTCTATCCTCTCGTAAATGAGTTTTAATATTTCAATACTGTACACTTCTATTCCTTCATTGCAAGGTTCTATGCCATATTTCGCTGTGCATGTAGATACTCTTCCCCATTTGAATAAGTGTAACCTGGTTTTGGAGCCACTTAAATGATTTTTATCTTCTTAAAAATGGTACAGAGTTAGAAAGTGGAGGAACTAACAGCAGCAGAAGAGAAAGTCATGAAATTCTAAGTAATCAAAGCATATGAAGTAAATGAACACCCTGGAGAGGATAAGTCACAGCTTTCAGAGAAAAAAAACATCATCTCACATGAATCACATCCTCTCACTTGCCTGACTTCATTATTCACTTATCCAGCAGTAGTCTGTTAGTTACAGAAAAATAGGTTTTGACAGAATAGAACTGTTAATTTTCCCTAAGGAAAGTATTATGTTTAGCAGTACCGTCTCATCACTAGAAGGATTTGAGTATGACCAGGACATGCCCGGTACTTGGACAGCATTGATTCGGCTTCTTTTGTAGGAATTTAGTAATGCACTATATTATAGATTCTAAAACAATAAAAGGTGATACTTGATATACTGACAAAATTTAGGAAACATACAAGAACTACAGTGTTTTATAACTAATTAGTGTATTTTAGGAGTAGGCAATGTGGATTTATGTAATTCATTCTTTAAAATTCTATTACAGAAATACTTTCCTGTCTAAGTGGTAAAGAGAGAAACTTATGCATAAACATACAGAAAAAATGAGACACGTGGAGTACTTTGAGCTCATATTCATGTTGTTACTGCATAGATGATGTCAGCCTTCTGTTTTGGAAAGATGTTGTTGCACCAATGCAGAGAATATAAATCAAGAACACAAGACACAAGAGAGGAGGCTCTTTGCATCTACTGAGCACAACCAGTATTTTGATTTGAGTGATAATAAATGTCAAACCAAAGTTGAAGTCCTGTTTATGAATTGAAAGACTTTTAAACCCAGGTGGTATTTCATCTCCGTTTTGATCAATATTTTAGAAAAGAAAAAGCATAAATGATACATACATTGTATTCCATGAGTTGTATCAAAAAAAAAAAAAAAAGGAGCTCCTGAAGAAAATGTGAATTACACAGCATGAAGATTCAAAACATATATTTCAGGAGAAAAATGGCATAGATTTGTTTTAAAAGTGTAATGGATATTATAAATGCATGGTTAAGGAAAAAGTATGAAATTCATAACAGAAGAAAAAGACAAGAGGCACAAGGAATATTATTTGTTACTTATGAAATGAACTGCAGATTTTAAACTGAGAAAGTGAGTAGAATTTTACAGGTGTCACAAATATTTACAATAATGATATTCATAAATATAGTAGTAAAGACCATCAGGGCTTATAACTCAGTGAACGAGAGAAAATCAATATTTGTACTGATGATGATCGTACATGATTAACTCTAACTGAAGGGCAATAGTAGAAAGGCCCCTTTATGTGGGGAACAGAGGAGTCAGTCCTATTCTCTTTGGTCTAACTCTACTAAATACTTGGCAAAGACATCCCCTGAGCGCAGTGTATACACGCAGTAACTTTACAGGTTGAAGACTGGTTTACAACACACTGGCTTAGTCACCCTGGGATTAGATGGGAAGCCACTGTGGAGCCAGTTTGTGGCCCTGGATACCCGCTAATGGGTAGAGAGATGCATGCTGAGATCTGCATGGCTTCAAGGAAGGAGTGTTCAAAGTACTGATAAACCTGCAATCTAAGCCCAGCTATGACATCAATGATCTAGAAGTGTGTTTCCCTGGTATGGTCATTTGACTTCTATCTTTACCCCTTCCCTAGGACTAGAGGATGCCATGCACCCGCACAGTGAGGCCCTGACTAACTATGTTCAGGGGACCTTCAATGGCACCTCAGCTGGTCTCTCCTTCCTAAATGAAGAAGTAAAATTAGTGAGGCAAGCCATCCTTCAAAATCAGGTGGTGTTAGATATCTTAACAGCAGCACAAGGTGGTAGTTATCCGACTGTAAAAACTGAGTGCTGTGTGCACATTCCTGGTCCTTCTGCTAATATCGTGATGACTGTTCAAGATATTAAATGACAGGTTGATGCCCTATCAGATCCTGAAATTTCATGGACCTTCTTCTTACCTTCTTTGCGGGAAGCTATCACTGGCTCTTTGAGGTGGAAATATATGTTGATTGTATTCATAATACTCTTGTGGATCTCATTAATTGGCCCAAGCCTGCTTAACTGTTTCTTTGGGAGTATCTCCTCCAGATTTAAAGTTATATGCCCACCCAAGACAAGAAGGCTGGTTGTCTATTAAGGGCCATTAGATAGATCCTCTGTGGAGTATCTGATTGCCAATCAGAAGTATAACCCCCTTCAGCCAGAAAGAAGCAGAACAGACTTTGCCCCTTTCCTCCTCTTAAGAGAGGGGGTACTATAGACACTTTAGTTAGGTAGAAATATTATCAGTAGTCAGACAGGGGTAGGCCCTCAACAGAGTGTGCGGAAGATGAGGACACATCAAATCTGCATCTGGAGAGGTGCATCTGAAAAAGATTAAAGCTACAATGGCCAGATTTACATGCCTCCCTGAGGGATAAATGGAAACCTATGATTATTAGTACTGGCTGTTTGAGATTTCTGTATAAATAAACCATTATGCCACTTGGGCCGGGCCATCCTTTCCCACTCACTAAGTCTAAGGCTAAGAGTGACAATGATACTCGTCCCCTTCTCATGACTTTGCTCTATGAAACTTCCTTTGAGGAGTGAGCTCATTAGCACCCCATTCAGGACCTCTCCTGTCTCCCATGCACTGTCCCTGTACCCCAGCCTCATTCCCTCACTCTTGTTCCCCAGTAAATTGTCCTACTCTTGGAAAAGAAATCATCTTGCTTAGAGAATCTACCAGTGTCACAGGCTTGAACGTGACTTACTTAACGAAGACTCATTGGGCAAAGCATGGGGAGTAGTCTCAAGTGAAGGTTTAGTACAATTGCGTTGAGAGTCCTATACTTCTAGACTGAGAAAATATTTCACATTTGATGTTAGAAGACACTCTAGACAACCACTAGGAAAAATTGAAAGAACACCTTCATGATTTAAAAAGAATTTGAAAGAAACTAAGAACCATCAAAAGCTAACATATAGAAATTTCACAGTTTTTTAAAAATGGTAATTAAGAGCCAGGCATGGTAGTACGTGCCTGTAATCCCAACACTCAAGAGGCTGAGGCAGGAGGATTGCTGTGATTTCAAACCAGCCTGGGTTACAAAGTGAGTTCAAGGCCATTCTGAACTACACAGTGAAACCCTGTCTCAAAAAGAAAAGAAAAAATAATCATAATAAAGAAAGCAAAGCACTAGATATTTTACTTGATTTCTTACTCAAGTAGTTAATTGGTTAATCTGATATTTTTTCAGAATCCAAAATTATATTTAATCTCTATTCTATTGATAGTGTAATTCATGTGTTAATTCTATCTTACTGTAAAGTATACTAGAAATCAATCATAATAGTTGGAAAAGTGCTTTGAATGGCCAAGGTTTTCTATTTTTTCACTACAGTTTGTACATTTATGAGCAGGAATAAAATGACATACAAATATTGAGGCCCAACAAAAGTAAATCTGTAGGTTTGGAAAGGAAAAAAAGAAAATTATTCAGAAAAGGAATAATTTACATGCAATTTGAAATTTATAAAACATTTAAATACAGTTCCATAATAATTACAAGTAAAAATGCAAATTAGAATATAGAATGCAAATTGGGAGGGTTTCTATTTTTCTATTAGGTCATTCAAATGAGTGCAATAGTTTATCTATAAAGATTGTGAAAAATAGTCTATAGCAAAGTTGGTATGCAGGGATAGCAACCAAAGTTCAACTTTGGAGATCTCATTTCTTTTTGGAAAAGATGCTTATTTTATCAATTTTTCATACTCTTTGTCTTTTCCTTTAGCATGTGATTTAAGTGATTTATCAAACCCAGACTGTCTCAAAGTTTATGAATGTAAGCATGGTGTCTGGCTAATCTGAAAATTATTATAGATTTCATTCTTCTCTTCTGATATCTAAGTCAAAATTCAATAAAGACTTAAATTAAAAATCTAAAAGAAAACAAAATGCAGAATTTAATAACATTAACAATGTATACTCAAGGAAATGAAAAAATCCTGCAGAGACAAGAGACAATTAAAATGGATTCAAAGGGAAATAACAAGAAGTATAAATGTGTCATAGAGTCCCAAACGAAGAGTCAATTGAGGAGAAAGATAATTAAAATGAGTATACTACAAAGAGCAAAATAAAAGACAGGAAAAATGAAATAGGGAGATAGATCTTTCGCAAAATGGAAAGAGACCAAAAGAAGAGGAGAGAGGGAAGAAGATCGGAAGGAATGAAGATGTTTATGCACAGGGATCAACTTCCATGAGGAATATAACCCTTATGGAGTGTACATGTGTACCAATAAAAATAAAAATTTTTAAAAAATCATATATCAGAGAAAATTCTAAAATTATTTTTAAAAGCAAATTCTAAAATTATTTTTAAAAGCAAGGCAAAAAAGAAAAACAGGTACTTATGAAGAGGAAATAATATGAAATGTAAAATTTAACATTACTTTATAAATCTGTGTCAAATTCAACTTGATTTTACCCACGCTCTGCTGTAATCCATTAGCTATTTCAAGCCATTATTGTAGTTAGGTGTTAACGTACTAATCTATGAGCAAAATACGTTTATTAAAATTAAAATTTAAAAATTTCTGATGTTTCAAATGCATGAATGATAATTGTTGGCATTGTTCTTAAATTTCACTTTCTCACTCAGCATTGAGACGTTGAAGTATATCCTCTTGATATAAAACGTCCCGTCTACACGATCAATCTAATGTACGCGGTCCATTCTATTCACTTTGTGTAACTTTCTACCGTATGGAAGCACACAGTGGTACCTCGTTTGATGAATTTAACTCATTCCACGTTTCTGGAAAACATGCTCAGGTTCATCCTCAGTGTCCAGTGCAGAGTTTGCAAACAGAAACGACATTTTGCCAAATGCTTCTGTTGCAAAACAAATTGCTTGCAAACAAAAGCAAGGATCGAAGTACCACTGTACTTAATTTTACATTCTAAGACTGATTACATAACCGTTACTCCTGTGTACACATGGGAATCTTTTTGTAGAAGTATACTTGCTGGGTAAACATATTCTAAAGTTTCCTAAATTTTGCAAAAGTGCTAAGAAAAATAATTCCAATTTCTAATAATGTTCTAAACTTCAGTGAAACATCCAATTTCCTTCCCCTGATAACTGCAATGGGAATTTTAATTTCTACCCATCTTTTAGGTGGGAAATATATTTGTTTAAATTCACATGATTTTGATACCAATAGGGTCATACGTACTGATATTTAAGTAGTAGTCAAAAATATCTTCCTTACTACTTTTTTCTGGATCTATTGAAGCTATTCAAGTACAGTATTCCAAATATTACCATTTTATGTTTTATGCTATGTAATTATTTTCTGGTAGCTATTACTTACCCTTCAATCATGCCTATATAGGATCTAAGTATTTTGTTTTCAAATATGTTTGTATTTTATGTGGACTGCCTCATTAATCATATTTAATAGTATGTAGTAAAGCTTTCTCTGGTATTCAAATAATTTTACTATATATTTATGCAGCACATTATTTTTATTTAATATATTCAGTATTTAATATAAATCTATATGTGAGCTGTGAGATACAACTAAATAGACTCATTTAATTCAGTTGAAAGTTTGTCATATACACTGAATAGCATGTTCTTTCCCTAGTGATTTTCCTTACTAATTTCATCATCTACAAAGATCCAAGAAATGCTTATGCTCTTTCTATATTGTACATTCGATTCCATGAACTATGCATCAAATTCTATATTAGTGATGACATTATTTTAACTCTTACAATTTCATAAACATTTTGACCTATGACAGGAATGATTTCCACATTTTTTTTTTTTTTTTTGGTCTTTTTGAGACAGGGTCTTGCTATACAGTTCATGATGGCCTTAACTTCATTTTGTAGCCAAGGCTGGTCTCGAACTCACAACAATCCTCCTACCTCAGCCTCTTGAGTGCTGGGATTACAGGCGTGCACCACCATGCCCAGGGATTTCCCCATTTTGCTCTTCCTTTTTTAGAGCTGTTTTGCACTTTCATATTAATTTAAAATCATTTCTTGATTTCTATGAAAGATACTAATTATTATAATAAAAAGTGCATTGACTTTATGATGGGCTTTAAGACATTTACATTTTATATTATTCCCCCTTATATATATGAGTCTAGTATCTTTAGCTGGTATTTACACTTTTATTTGTCAATTTGCCTCTAAGAAGCCCTGGTAATTCATTACCTTACTTCTTTAGCCATATATTTGAAACAACAAATGAATCAGAAATACCAATGAAAACCAGTGGCTTTGAAGTGATATGCCACACAAGTTCCAAATTTTTAAATTCTACAACCTCCATCACTTTGTATGTTATCTAATAGCACTAACAATATGAGAATGAGATTATTGCATGAATCTACAGGTGAATGTAGAAAATTATTAAATACTGTGCACTAAAGGGTGAGATCTATTTTCATCTAACTCCAAAGATGGCAACTCTGCATTTTTCTGTTTGTTTCTTACTGCAAATGTATAGAGACTTGCACATTTATCGCAGATCAAACACTAGATCACCTAATTAATTCCTGTTGTCCAGCTTCACTCAGGAGGCGTCATTGAATATGGTAGATCATTTCTCCAAATCATCTTCAATTCTATGGGCTCTTATAATTTTAATCTCATCCAGGAAATCCATGTGGGAATCAAGAAGGCTTTCATGCCTGAAAAAGGTGCTGTCATTATACACACTGTAGTGGAAACATGCTTCTCCCACATGGGTTTGACCAGGGTTCTAGAAATGCATGAAGAGGCAATGGCAAACTCGGAGCTTGTATCCTGCAATCCGGTTTTCCTCTTTTTTGAAGTCCTAATTCCCATTTCCATTTGGTTCTAACTGCACTAAGAACTTTCCGTTTCCTGTGGGTTGCTGAGTCTGCTGAAATTTCTGGGGAAAGCACGAGGAAAGTAAGTGTGCATGATTTGCAAGGTGTAAATTTAAGTCTGAGTAAAGAAAGATACTGGAAGGAAAGTATCAGAAGACAACAAGAAAGTTTTTTTAGTGATTTTTCCTCTTTACATTTTACATGTAAATAAGTTTGGGGTTTTTATACATTAGGTATAGACAAATCACTATTTAAACATTTTAAATATGTATGAATATGTAAAAGGAAAGAAGTATTACAGTGATGTTCTTCAAATTACAATAGAGCTTCCTCTAAATAATCCATCATAAATTGAAAATATGAAAAGGTAAAAAGGCACATACTATACTATACACTGTAGTTTTAATGAAATTGTTGCCTTTATAATTTCAAAATGAACTTTTCAAAATTATAATTTTATATTATATTGTAATATTCCTTAAAGTAATCCCTCAGTTTCTTGTAAAATATCACAATATGTTCCATCTTTAATCTAAATTATTTATATTATCTCCAAAACATGTGAACAGATAGATTACAATGACATTTGATACAATTTCTCAGAAAATATATATAAAATTGTACTCTTCAAATACATTTTAAGATAAAGTACTTCAACATGTCAAATACAAAGAAAAATATTCAGAAGTTGCAATCACTGGTGAAACAGTTATTTCTTTGTATATCAAGTGACTGTTATGGTTGATACACTGTGTCAACTTGGGGAGTCTAGAGGTTTGGCTAAGTGACTCAGCAGGAAGCCAGGGTGCTTACTTTGTACACATCCTGAGCCTGTGGAAGAGGAGGGCATGGAGATTATGTGAGAGCTACATGCCCCTTAGTTGGGGGTAGCCTGTTTACAATGTAAGGCAGGGAAAGAAGCTGCTTGCTGCCATTCCTCCCTTTTGCTCTAGCTGTTTGCTGTTCGGCTGCCATTCCCCACTTTGCTCTTGTTGCTTTGCTATATTCTGCCTCCGAGCCAGCCAAGTATGGACTGAAACCCCCACAAACTGTAAGCTAAATAAACCTTTCCTTCCTTCATTTTGGGCGTTGGGTACTTTCAGCAAGGACAGAAAAGTTATCAAAAGAGTGACATAAATATTTCCTGGTATAAACAACATGGCAACATTTGATAGTATAAAATTATTGATAGAAATTTCAAGGGTCATCTTAGCCTTCCTGTAAAAAAACTTTCTTTTGTTAAATAACTTGCACAATATTCTTACAGAAAATAATTTCAAGAAAAATCATTCGTAATTAAATAAGTTTTTTCTGGGAGAATTAAACTAAAGATTCAAATTATACATTAAAATGAAATTTACAATCTGATTAAAACTTAAATAATTAAAATTTTTTTCAGCAAGCATTGTGGAAACGATATTCAGAAGGAAAACTTTAAAGGGTAAAGAATTATGCAAAGAACAAAATTTGTCAAAACAACTAATGTACATGTTATAAACAGTCTACATTAACAACATAGTAACTTATTATTACTATTATTATTATCATTACTTTTATAAAAGTAAGATGGATGGAACTCTGTAAATATTAATATGTCAGGTTATGATATGCATTTCGATTGTAATCATTCTGTTTCAGCTGCACTAAGTCTCACTTGGACTGAAATAAATGATTCCTTACTTACAATTCAATGCTATACAAGACAATGGGACACTTTTAAATTAATTAATTCTTTATAATATATAATCTAAAGAAAGGATCTAACATGGTTCAGTCTCAATATACAAAGGCAAATAACATTTCATGGAGCCATTTTATTGGGGATGATTTTTTGGATTTTGTTTCAAAAGAAATCCTGTGAATAGTATGATTTTTATAACTTGAAACTATCATAATCTACTATGCTTTCATATATTTTGTTTTTGATAAATTAGCATTTTTGTTTAATACAATTTAAAATTATAAATATTAGATTATAAAGTGAGCACAATCATATGACATGTTAATTGTACATATTTCTACCACAAATACACATATATATGAATATAACATATATATATATATTACACACACATAAATTTGTGTCATACAAAATGAAAGTTCCTAAAAAGGTAATATTACACATATTGGAGGAAAACTTTTCAAAGTTCTTAGTTGAGAAATATAAAATTCAAGTCATATGCAAATAATTTAGAAGCAGTGGACTTTACGATATTTGCAGAATATATGCTCACAAATTGCTCTCCTCCATGAATTTCTACTCAAGACTCAGCTATTGTCATGCCACTTCAAATTTAAATTTTATGATAGCACTGTAAAAAAATTCACATTTTTATTGTAGGGATAAAATGAGAGGCTTCTTCTATAATAGGGTCATTATTTTCATATTTCAGCAGAAACAATGGTACTTGTTTGTACGTCAAATTCTTCACAGTATGTTGGAAGTTAGAAGAAATAAAGGTCCCCTTATATCCTGGCTGTTTCCACCTGTGAATGCTATGGTCTCTGAAAAATAGAGTTCTACAAAGCAATTTTGCAACAATACTCCTCAAATGCGTATTAATTTTGCTTCTTATAGTACAGTTGTATCTAAACAGTTTACGCTTATTGTCTAATACTAAAGTGATCTAAAGTATGTCTAATAGTGTCATAACTGGCAAAAGTTGTTCTGCCTGCGGTTTCTCTAAAAGCATTATCATAGCTTCCTTTTAAAAATTTTCATCTTATTTTCTCTACACTGTCTTTCAATACTTTGCTTCTTTCATTTTCTTAGCGCTATGATTATTTGTATAAAAATAAATTTAAACTAAATACCTTTGCACAATAATGTTAGTCTGAAGTTGAGTGACAGTGCAGGCAATGAGTTTTCTTCTGCACCGTGTTACTCTGCAAAGCTTACAGAAATTTCTGAGATTCTATCTAAGGGTTCCTCTAAGCACATCTAAGCCCATGCTTCCCTAAAACTCTGATAAGCTTTCTATCTTTCCAATTATTCATTTCCAAATTTAGTATAATAATGACTGCTCTCTTTTCCTCACATTTCTTACTTATTGGATCACGAATTTCTTTCTTCAGTGATACATCAAGAATCATATCTCTGGTGATCACCTTTACAAAAACAGCCTCATACATAGGCACCACCATCTCTAACATATAGTGTTACATTCCACCCTTACAATTAATTCCCATTAAACTGCTGTCAAAAATCTATGGACACTCATGAATCTGGCATGACTTCCCTTTTGCTCAGAAATAAAACCCAAAGCCCTTATAAAGCTTCACCAGGTTCTTAATGAACTGACCCCAATTAAATTTCTGGCACAATCTCTTGCCCCTCCTTGCTCTCCAGGTGCACTGAATTTTTTTTAATGCTATCCCTTGAACAAAGCAGCCTTGCTCTAACTTTATGAGTTTTATATTGTCCATTTCCTTTTATGAGAAAGCTTCTCTCAGAATACCGCACTGATAGCATTGCTTTTATGTTGTCTATTCAAAAGATACATTGCCACCAAAGCTGCTTTGACCACTGTTTAAAATTTCAACCTTCTCTTCCTGCCAGCACCATTCACATTTGCAATTTCTCTTTGCTATTTTTTCCACTTAGAATTTCTTAAGCAGCATAACCAGTGAGTACCCTGCATTTTGTTAGGAAGTGGAAATGACGGGAGAAGAGTTTCGCCTAATATGTTTAATGATGTACAGTAGGTCCAACCAGAGGGAGCCGGCCTAGCGTAAGCACTTGGAGAACGCTTGTTAACTAGGCAAGGAGACAAGGAATTCACATATGGCGGGAAAGATTCGTTCTTATTATACCTTGACAGCTCTTTCATGCCTTTTTACATTTTAAACATTTTTTTAGAGACAGAGTCCCACTGTGTGGCCCAGGCTGGCCTCACACTTGCAGTGATCTGCTGCCTCGGTCTCCCATGGGCCAGTCGGACAGCCGTGGGCTACTACAGTGGGCCCAATGACTATCTGTGGGTCAAAAATCAATGCAGGGTGCTGCAACTGTTACTACTTCATCTGCGTTGGAAGCCACCATTTGCTTTAGTGTCGTAGCAGCCTGGCAACATAAACTAAGGCTCTTTTAGATACTATACACCTTCACTGAGACAATGGACTCTGCAGTTAATACACTAGCATTTGACTGATAAAACCGAGCATTGGGAACAATGCATTTAGAGTGTAGAGTAAGATTACCTCTTTTTTTCTAGTAATTGTTGTCAATATAATCTAGGCTATGGACAAGAAAAGAAAATAGATGTCACTAACATCAGATATTTAGTCTTCATTAACGTTTGAAAAAACAGTGAGTAGGTATAAAGTATAAATATGCTACCTATAAAAATGTGCAGTGGTCTGCCTTAAACTCGCTGCAATAATCTAATTGTATACTGCTGCTAGTTAAACCTACGCTTCTGTTTATTGGTACGTGTTTACAGTATGCAGTGTTTACGTTCCTTGTGAGGAGTTAATACTTAACGCATTTTAATCCCTTTTTTATGCTTTTCTGCCCCTCCCTCCAGCTCTTGATCCCTTTTCACTTGAGAAGATCTGCCCCATAGTTTTTTCTAATGAATCATTTGTGAGGCAATACTAAATGTTTCTAGCATCTGTGCATTGACTCTCAGCTACCGACGTAATTGCAGTGATAAGATCATGCAAGAAAGATTAAGCGATCTGTTCAAGGGAAAATGTACTTCAGGGACAGAGAGGAAAATATACTGTTTCAATATTTACATTTATGAGACTATAAGACCTTCATCTCATCTCAAATTTCTTAATACTGTATGTAGTTTGAAAACCATGACAGGCATTTACGTTGCTATGTTCTCTCTTTTTAAAAAAAGTGCTTTAACATATGAAAGGTAAACAAATGTTAAAAGTAATGAAAAATTCAAGATTTGACATATGACAAGTAGGTTTTTTTCTTAAGTGTTTGGGTATTTTCCACACGGCAATATTATTCCTAACCGTGAGGTTGTTTGTCACCTAGTTTGAAAAGGTTACTACACGACCACTCAAGGGAGGTGTGAGACATTTAAACTCTTGCTTGCGTTCAGAAACAGAGAGCTTCGTCAGGCTCACACGCTCTCCCTCCACGTGACTTCAAACACTGTAATCTTGATGCACCCAACATTAGCTGTAGTCTATAAATATTTCTGGAAAACAAACATAGCAAATATCAGGCTAAGGGTGTTTAAAGGTGACTTCAGTACTTCTTTCTTCTAATAGGAAGAAAGTTCTTCCTTCGTGACACAGGTATTATTTTTATAATAGTTATCAAAGTAAAATATTACTGAATTGTATTGAATACAAAGATCTCAATATACCACTTTCATTTTGAGTTTTGCTATGCAATGCATCAGGGAACTCCTAAGCCATATGTGTACTTGCTCACCTACAAAAATCACACAACATGCAAACCCAAAGACTATGAAATTGGCCTACATACGTGATAGAATTTCAGCTTTGGTTAATTATTTTTCAGGTATGATATATTACGATTCTGATTTCCCAGCTCTACATACAAACAGATCACATTTTCCATCTTATTAAACTGTATTGTGGGGCTTGGTGGCTCATGCCTGTAATCCCAGCACTCAGGAAGCTGAGGCAGGAGGATCCTTGCAAGTTCGAGACCAGCCTGGTCTACAAAGTGAGCTCAAGGCCAGCCTGAACTGCATAGGGAGATGCTGTCTCAAGAAGATGAAAAATAAATAAATAAATAAATAAAAATAAACTGTATCTGTGCTTGACTTCAAAAATCACCCCTAAATGTCTTTCAACACCACTGCCTGTACTGTGAAACTCCTAGCATCTTATTACATTCATCTGGACATTGGCATAGTTCTGAGCCCTATTTCATTAATATTTCTCTTTATTTTGTGTTCATTAGTAATATTTCTAAAACAGTAATATTTCTTAAAATATACCTTAGTAGAAATAAACTATTTTCAGAGGTTTTGGATATTATTAATAAGTGAACATTGCTTAACCTTTGTCATAATTAATTATTTCTACATCAGTTAATGACTGAATTTGTATGTAGCCTCTTTGCCAATATTAACAGTAGTCTAGCAATTAACATAAATTCTGCAACTAAACTTAAACCTAACAACTATGGGTCTTTGTAAGAATGCAAAATAAAAAGTGAACCACAAAACCAACTTATAGAAATTCCAAGATAAAACTGTGTGGAGTACACATTCCTATCCCAAAAGGGGAGAGAAGGAAAATCAGACCAAAGCAAGACGCAAATTGAGCAGGGAAGATATTAAGTCATACCGTTTCATGCCCAGTACGAGCCACGTGATGGGTGGCATGGTGTGCGCTCCTTGGACTCTGGGCATACTTGAGACTTCGGACGTAAAGTTTCCAAGGCCGAGGCCATTTTCTCGTGCTACTTCCACAAGCTGCCTGCCGCCCTCCTCAGCAGACACTCAACATGCCAGGCTCCGCCACCTTCCGGGTCCGGACTGCAGCCTGACCTCACTCTCGGAGCTTCACCCACTGACTTGACGCTGGCTGCTTGCAGTGTCTGATACTTGTCAGTAATTAACTGCCAAAACTCTGCCTGGTCTCTTCTGTCTGTCTTAGCTACTTTTCTCATTACTGAGACAAAATGCCCAACCCGTGTGTTAAAGGAGAATGGTTTATTTCAGCCCACGGTGTCTACAAGTTCCAGTCCTTAGTCAGTTGGTTTCAAGGAAGGGAGGCCTGGCGGAGGGGCATTGCCGCAGGGAAATGGTTCACCACAGGGCAAACGGAAACAAACAAATCCTACAGAATCAATTTTCCAGATCTTAGGCAAGCACGGAACGCCAGAGCTCCTTTCTCAGATGAAAATCATGGAAACAATTTACCCTTTCGCAGCTTCGAGCCTTGCCGCCTGAGTCTTGAGGATTTACAAGTTGACCTCATGGTGATTTTCTATTTTTCTGATGCAAAGTACTCGGCTTGTTTTTTAGTGAGTCTGTCTCTTTAACATCTGCGCTCTCCCCGGCAGCCCCTGTAAAGGAGCTCCTCTTCCGGCTAAAACCAAAAGGTTCGGAAACAGTTTCCCTTCTGCTTTTTACTCCTCTCCCTGTGAATGTGACTAAAAGCTGTCAGCAGTATTTGTTCATGATACTGTCTGGGTACCTTGCCACGTTCAAATTTCCTCCCCTGGATATAACAGTCCGTCACCTTTAATCTGTCACCTTCAGTCTTAGTTCCCACAAAATCAGGCTGGGGGGAAAATGAAGCCAAATTATTTGCCACGATGTGATGTTCACGGCCTCTGTTCTAATTCCCAGAAGTCCTTATTGCCAACTGAAAACTCACTAGCATGGCTTTGACTGTACGCATTTCTGTCACATTGTGGTCTTCCGCGGCTCCTTCAGAACTAGCTTCATTTTGTCCGTACCAGTCCTCTGCCCACAGCACTCTAGCTTTTCTCCATCCTGTTTGTCCAAACTTCCAAACCCTCTGGCAAACCACCCCTAAAAGCTTCTGAGTGGTATCACCCACGTGTAATACCCGGTTTCTGGTAGTACTTTCCTATTACTCCTGCTACTCCTTGTAACAAAGTACCAAAGTATATCAAAATGTTTTTTCAAAATATATTGATAAATCAATATAAAAAGATAAGAGGGTTATTTTGGCTCGTGGTTCAGGACCTTTCAGTCCATTTCTGAATGGAAGGGGTGCCTAGCAAAGGAAGGTGCTCCCTTCACAGCCCCGGAAGCAAATAGAGTAAAGAAAGGTCTGGCGTCCCAGCGTTCTCCTCAAGGGCAAACTCCGTGACCTAACTTCCTTCTAGCTGGCCCCACCTCCCAAGAGTCCCACCCTTCAACATTAAGGACTATAAGATAGAGACCAAGTGTTTAATACACAAATGTGTGGGGGACATTCAAGATCAAATCCACAGCATTAACGAATGGTTGTTTCTACAAACCACATACATCAGGATAAAAACAAGAGAGCTAGAATTCCTTTACTCACATTTTAGTCGCTAGCCTACCTCCCACCCTCAAAGGTAATTCCTGCCTTCCTCCTAACATTCTGTGCTAGTTTTTCTTGTCCTTGTAATTTCCGTAAATAAACCATATGACTGGCAAACACTGGGGCTTTTTGCTTCTATTTGTGGGATCCACCCATACATACTTATGCTGCATTAGTCCATAGTGTAAATATATCAGAGCATCATTCATTCCACTTGCTGTATATATGGAGTCCGGTTGCATTTGGGCAAGTGTAAATATTGTGCTACAATAAAGGCTATGGTGCAGGATTTTTCATAAACCCCTACAGGCATTTTACTTCATTGTTGCTATCGGCTGAATTGTATGCTTATCCTCCACATTCAACTGTTGGATCCTTACCGCCAGTGCCATATAAGGTAACTGCCTGGATAATCTTTATAGAGATAATTAAGAAAAAATGAGGAGACCCAGATAGGTCCTAATCCAACAAAATGCTGTCCTTTTTAGAAGAGAGAGTTTGGCCTCAGACACAAAAAGAGGAAAGCCAAATGATGACACGAGGGAAAGATGTCATCTCTGAGACAGAAAGAGAGATCTAGGGTACATCCTGTCTCCAGGGCCTCGGAAGAAATCCAGTGAGGATTTGAGGAATCTGTGAAATTGAGGAACTCTGATCTCCAATATTATGAGAAAGTAAATTTCTATGGGGCTGGGGATTTAGCTCAGCGGCAAAAGTGCCTGCCTGGCAAGCGCAAGGTCGTGAGTTCGGTTCCCGGTACCGGAGAAAAACCAAAAAAAAAAAAAAAAAGTAAATTTCTATAGTTTAGGCCACCATTATGACAGTACTTTTTAAACTGCCTTAGGTAGCAAGTGAGTAGTAGTATATTTCAAAAAATACTGAGTAAGATGTGTGCATCAGCTTAACTTTGATGATAAAGCTTCCTAAAGTAACTGAGAATATTTACATTTCTTCTGAGCATTCCAGATGGTCCAAAATTTCACTCTGTCTTCCTACTTTCATTTCATTAGCCCTTTCTGCTGGGAGTGAAGCAGCATCGCAGGTTTACACTCAGCAGTCCTATGATTACAAATATGGCACATATTTCCACACTGTTTATCAGGGATTTGGTATCTTCTTTGATATTAATCCTGTTTCCACTATTTTGTATTTAACTCTATGTCTTAAATTGTGGGATAATTTTCTCAAGCTACTTTGACCAACTCAGCTAAAATCCCTTTATATCCACATTGCTGTCATCTACATAGCCCGTCCTTTGAGAAGCACCCGTGGAAAAAAAGCAAGAAAGGCCCAGAGATGTCTCCTCACCACTTTTGTTTGTGTTTACTCTTTGACATTACCCCTTTACTGTATTACACTTTCTTCCAAAATTAGAGAGTTAAATCGATCCTTTATGTGTTTTCTCATGAATTTTACTACTCTCTATACTATAACATTATATCTTATTCCTGTTATACAATTCCTTTTCTTAAATGTGATACTCTGTAGGGTTCAGGAAGCTGGGCCTCTACTTGTATGATGATCCTGGATCATTTTCCAGTTAGCAAAGATTTACAGAAATTTATCCCTGTTACTTTGAAACTTTTAAAGTATTTAATGAAGTTACACTTTGAGTTAAGTCGACTCAAAAGTTGCAAGAGTAAAGATGGCTGTGATGTGAAATAAATGTGTTCTCTTGGAAAGCTGTCCGCTTAACTTTTTCTTGAAATAAGCAAATACCCTTTGAAGCTTTTTGTACGGATGCACTTTGTTAAAACTAAGGTGCATTTAGAAGGTTACTCCTTTCTGAGTTATTCAATATTTTATTACTAATATTACTTATAATTTTGAGAGCATTCTGTTTATTTCCTATCATAGTAAACATTTAAGTGCAGTCCTGTTCCTGAGTAAATTTATTGAAAATCATACAACATAGTCTATACATAAATCACCATGGGCCAAATATTAGGAGTCTAATTTCAAAGGAGTGTAAGTATTTTTAAAATTATATTTGTGTACTCAAAACATAAAATTTATCATTACTTCTTTATTCAAAAATAGAGTCAAAATATTATTTTCTTGGTAGAACTCTATCTCGGGAGATAATCTAAATAAATTATTTTTATACTCTGGTTTCTCTTTAGATCATATAAATCTTTCATGATTTACTAAATAAATCACTTTATGAAATTTGATCTCATTTTTCACTTTAATAATTTCCTTTGAAAAGTATTTTGATTAAATTTTTATATATATTTTTATATATGCCTATATATATTATATATATAGTTGCTGTCTGCTCAAATGCCTATTTAACTTATTTTGTGAAATATTATTCCAAATACAGAAATATTTAGAAATGCAGAAAAGATGTTTATTTGTCTTTTCTGCATGAGTATAATTTAAGAAAACAGACATTAAATATTTTGAGAGGACCTTTCAAAACATTGATGAATAATTTTCCACAAGCATAAAAAAAAGTTTTTTATTATCCTATCATTTCCTCTTCCTAACTATTTCATTGTTACAGTTACCATGTAAAATATTTTTGATGATGAACACATTTAACAGAAACAAGTAGCACAAAATGAACTTTCTAAATAGTCCACAGAATCTTTCTCTTAATATCTAAAATTTTATACAAGATTGTCGAGAAAGGAATATCAATAATTCTTTGTAAGAGATAAAATATTTTAAATTTATTGTCCATTTGTAATATTTTTTGTCTTTTTCTTGAGACAGGGTCTCTCTCTGCAGTTCAGGCTGGCCTTGAGCTCATTTTGAAACCCAGGTTGGTCACACATTCTCAGGGATCCTCCTGCCTCATCCTCCCGAGTGCTTGGATTACAGGCATGTGCCACCATACCTGACTGTCCATTCATAATTGAGATTAATAATTTTTAAAAAGTTTCAAGTGAAGTTCACCATAATTTGAAGGCAAGAATTAAAGTACAATAATGGCATCTGCTTCTGCTGATGAAGGTGATGGTTTTAGTCATAAAAATATGGCATTTCTAAACTTTCCATTTGGCTAAACATTTTTTATATATTATGATTTATATATTATGATTCAAAAGCCATTTGCTTATGTTTCAAAAGTAACTAAAAAGTACTTAAATTTCATTATCAATCACTTTTGAAAAACCATTTATGGAAATGCTATTAGTATTAACCTACATTAAGCTGATGTCAGAAAAATCACCATTCTAACCTGCTTTTTTCTACAAAAAAAGTGAGGAGCTAATCCTCACACTAATTAAGCATAGTTGCTGGCATAATTTAATATTGGCAAGAATTAACCATGCAAAACTAACCAAACAGTAAAGGTATAAATTCATTTTTATCCATCTGTGTTTCATCATCCTGTTAATGGGTGACACGGTTGAACATTTTTAGCTACTGTTCCAGCTGGAGCAGATCTTGGCCCCATTGACATGTTGCTGTTTGGGGGGATATGCAGAATGCAAGAGTTGTTGGGTCAACAAGGCTTCTACTCCATTTTCAGAAGAAGGTCTGGGAGGCCAGGCAGCGTGCTCCTGAGAAGGCAGCGTGTGAAGCTGTGAATCTAAAGCCAAAAGGGAAGTGGAGACCCGAAGGTTGCAGAAGCCAGGAAGGGAGATGATCAGGACACCCACAAGGAATGAGGAAGGTCAGCCAAAGAGAGGCCGCGAGGGCTGCGGCCAACAGCAGTGCCGTCTGCCCGTGTGCCACACAAACCCCTTGGAGTTCACATCTTGCCATAGATTGCCGTAGGTGTTGGACACGGAACTGCAGGACTTAATGTTTGCGCGGCGGGATTCAGCCTTGGTTTGGTCCCATTCCTTTCCCTCCCCCTATTTCTTCCTTCTGGACTGGGAAGGTTACCCCTGTGCCGTCGTGTGTTGGAAGTGTTAAGCATTATTGGTCTTTCTATACTGGCTCACAGCTAATTCCCAGACTTTTGGACTTTTCAGCAGTGCTGACACTTGGGAATTTGGCAGCTGTTACAGACGGACTAATACCTTTTGCGTAAAGGGTATTTATCTTTTGGCTGCCAGGGTGGAATGTTATAGGTTTTATCTATGTATCTCCTCAAAGCCTTTTGGGCTCATAGATGTGACTTTTGGGAGGTGGCTGGGTCATGAGTGTGGGATACTCATCACGGATTAGTTCTCTGAGGTGTTTATAGCTGGGTGTGATGTCGGTTGGGAAGCCTAGCGGGAGAAGGTAGGTCACTTTAGCTGTGGCCTGGAAGAGTGCATGTCCTTCCTCTTCTCTTGATCTATCTCTGCTTCCTGCCTGCCGTGTCATGGACCGTTTCTCTTCCGCCGTGCCCCTCTGCCACCCTCCCCCGACACTTCTGAAATTAAGTGGCCTTGGAGCCATCAGGCTATGGACTGAAACCTCTACATTCCGTGAGGGGAAACAAACCCCTCCTTTAGTTTGGGGGTGTTGGGTATTTTGTCCCAGCAACGTGAAAGTAAACAAGACAGATATTTTACCCCATCAATAATTTTTCTCCTACTTTGCCTATTTTATTGAGTAAATATCTTCAGCTTCTGAGACTAAGTACTAAATTGTGATATTGCCTTAATGTTTTTGTTGAAAATAATTCCTTACTTCGGTTATCCCCTGTGACTCATTTCCCTAGCAAGGACCAACACGGCAAGACTATTTGGAAAAATGAGAACTTTGAGGATAACAAAACTTGTGTCATAACGCTTTATCTCTATGACAAAATATCTCATGAAAATGTTGATAGAGGAAAGATTTATTTTGGCTTATAATTTCAGAAGCTGCAGTTCATGTTTACTTGGTGCTGTTGTTGCTCTGACCCTAGCTCCGTGGAAGGATGTGGTCCAGGAAAGGTGCTCATTGCTTCGTGCCGAGATGGCGGCTGTTACTCCGCTGTGAGTCCCTCGATGGACTAATCAACAGGTCAGGTTTGCGTCCTGACAGCTCACTCTCTTTCCCCACAACTCCCCCCTGAATGTTGCTACAATGTGGACCAAGCCTTCAATACATGACCTTCTGGGGTCTTTACAGATTAAATCACAACAGCACCTTGATTTTTTAAAAGTCTAAGTAGAAATATAGTGGACATAATTCTTTTGGCCCTGAGTCATGGCATAATTTCAGGGAGTCTGTAGGTGTACCATTCAAAAGGTTTATTCCAATACAAAAATAATTCTTAGATATGTAGTGCATTACAGGGACAAAAACATGTAGGCTTACTTCAATCAATGATTCAATTAATTAGACAGTTTTAAATTTAGCTAAGCACTTTAATCAAACTTGAAATCAAAATCTATATCTATGTAAACCACAAAGCAATCTGTTCAGATTATTCAAAATATGTATGTTGCCGAAGCAAGCATGAGATTATTCAAGGATCTAGGAGGAAATTAACCCTTACAGAGAGTACTCACCATCACATTTTAAAATGAACTATACAGAAATAAACATTTAAGTATAGTGTCATCAGTTATCATAATACAAAAATTATAACAAAAGTTTGAAGATTAAAAACCTACCTATGGGCCAAGAATTAGGAAAGATTAAATTCAACTGATTATTTAAAAATGAGCTGGATTTTGCTGGGTAAAACATATGTTGTTAATGCTGTCTTCATCTCCCTATCTATCTATCCATCCATCCACCTATCTACCATGTATCTATCCATCGTCTATCTATCTATCCAGTTTCTCATCTATCTATCTAGTTTCTGGGAAGGTACCCAATGGCCATGTGTCTGCTAAAGAGCCAGAGGACCCAGCAGCCTGAAAAGCTGGAAATTGTGCAACAAGAGGGCTGGAGGAGAGAGCCTCAGGCTGAGCTCCAAGGCCTGGAAGCTCCCCGGAGAGCTGCTGCAGTGAGTGTACACTGGAGACGGAAGAACTGGTCCGAAGCCCGCAGGCAGAGCCAGCGGAACCCCACCGAGCCAACAGAACGGAACTCTTCAAACGCAGGGCGACTTCCTCCTCCTTTCCTGTCCATGCATCTGGACTACACTCCCGTTGGACTGTGCCGTCGTAATCACAGGGGGCCGTCTGCTGTCAGCTTGCCCGCCTACAATCCCAGCCTGTCTGGAGCATCACACAGACATCCCCACAGAGTCGCATTACTAATCTTCTAGGTGATTCTCGATCCAGGCAAACTTACATCACATGATTAATGGCCACGGTGAGTAAATAATAAACAACAGAAATTTGTTTCTCACATTTCTAGTCTGGGAAATCGAAGAGCAAACTGCCAGCAGTCCGTGTCCGATGAGTCCTGCTTTGTGCTCCCAAGGTAGCGCCTTTGTTCTCTGGAGATGCAGGATGCTGCATTGTTGCATAGCAGAAAATGGAAGAGCAAGAGAACTGATCTCTCTGAACTTTTTGGAAGGACAATTTTTCACTGAGGAGGGTGGAGCCTCCACCCCGAGTCACTTTATGAACGGCTCCTCCCTCAGTACTAGCACCCATGCAGACCACAGCAGATGTGTGCATATGCATGTGTGTGTGTGTGTGTGTGTGTGTGTGTGTGTGTGTATACATGCATATGTGGTTATGTTTCTATGGTTCAAACCGACAAATGCATTTTCAAGGGTTCAGGCTGACAAATGTCAACATTTACTCAACTAGCAATGAAAACTAATTGCATGCCATGCTTTAGGTTAAATGGTAGGAATGTAATGATTAATGGAATCTGATCCTTACTATTTCTAGTAGAAAGGTTAATTCAGACAAACAATTCATGTAATATTTTGGTAAGAAAGACATCATGTGGACATAGGATTAAAATATAATTGAGTAGATAGTCATTTCTACTAAGGATGAGAAGAACATAAATTATTCTAAATTAATGTATAAAATGTTGGGTAAAATAAAATACTAATGTGCAAATATTATACAATAAACAAGAATAATTGGGACCAGATTCTGCTTGACATTTTAGAGTTTGTTTTTTGTCCTTTTGGATAATAAAATTTAAATAATTTTTCTGAAAGCTTTGCACACAGATGTTGAATTTCTTTATTGCGGAGTGGCACTGCACAATCTATCTGTTTCTTTAATCATCAACTGCTGGAAAATACCTGAGCTTCTTATGTTTCAGACTATTATGAATAAAGCTAGCCAAAATACTCATGTACAGGTTTTTGTGTAAACAGAAGGTCTAACATTTCTGGAAAAAACACCTAAGAAAACCATTGCGGGATTTGATGGTAATTGCAGGTTTTTGTTTGTGAAGCTGCCAGTTTGTTTTCCAGAAGGTTCCATTTCCGTGTTATCTTACATTGCGATCAATATCTGCGAGTGCTAAAGTTTCTCCCAAACCACGGCAGTATTAAGTGTTTTTATTTTTTGTTTATTTCTTTGTTTGCTTTGCCACTCTGATAAGTTTGTAGTGCTATTCTCTAAGGTATGGAGTTGTATTTCCCAAAGGTTTAATGATGTTGGAAATATTTTCATAGTTCATTTCCCATAGTAATCCTCTTCTGTGAAATCCCTGTTCTTCACGTTTTCCTTATTTTCTAACTGCATTTTCAAACTGTAGAGCATTGGCAGCTCTTTGCATACTCTATATGCTAGTTCATTGTTAAATTGTAATTTGGATATATTTTTCAATGAGGAGCTGATCTTTACATCTGCTTCACATGGATTGCCATGAAGCAAAACTTTACAATTTTAACGAGTTTACATTCACCTAGTTTCATTTCCTGAATTATGCTTTGGTGTTACGTGTAAGAGTTCTGGGCGTGGGAGTATGGTTTTGTAAAGAATGTGAGATTTAGGTTTATTTATTTTTTATTCCTGTGAAGGTCCAATTGCTGCAGCACTGTTTGTTGAGTTGATTTGCTTAGGCTCCTCATTAAACTTCATCAGAGAATATTTGAATGGGTTCATCTTTCAAATTTCTTTGTTTGGCTACCTGTCTCTATATGGATATTCCATTGCCAATACAGCCCTGTCTAGATTATTACAGATAGATCATAGGGTTCAGTATAAAGCAATTTTGCCTACCTTGCTATTCTTTGTTTTAAATACCCCAGATCTTACACCTTCCAAATGAATTGACATATAAGCTTATTTGTTACAAAATGTTGTGTCATTTTGACAGGGATTACATCAAGCCTCAAGTATTAATTTGAATAGAAAAGACATCTTTAATATTTTAAGTCATTCAGCATTCAGGCATGGCTAATTCTTGAGTTACATCTTTTTAGGATTTCATATTTATGGCCTGCCTATTTTAGACATGTTTTGCTAAGTGTACAACAATGTGCTGCATTTTATTTTGAAAACATATGTGATTTCTTATTTCAATGTCTGCATGCTGCTTGTCAGTGTATGAATATATTATTGAACGTATGACATCATCCAGATGAGGAGGAAGGAGATACTAGCCTTTGTATTGCCACAAAGAACAAACAACACACACACACACACACACACACACACACACACACACACACACTCTTCATGCTCTTGGCTCTGGTCTCTCTGTTCATGCCTGCACTCCATGCACCAGCTCAGTCACCAAAGAAAACAAACTTAACCTCAAACTTGCAGGCACTCTAATTCTGAACATGCCCATCCCATGTAATCCTTCCTCAACTGCTTCGCAAGCATCCTTGCATCATACTTTGTTGCCAGAAGACAGTAGAAGTAAATAACCCGGGCTTCAAAGCATTAATGCCTAGATCCAAGAGTTGTATTTCTCCCTGCATGTAGGTACTTCATGCCTCAGTTCCATGAACCCTTCACTGGTATCACTCATCAGACCCTGCACTGCCACCGCAAGTGGGTGTCCATGCCAGATCTAACGCCAAAAAGATTCCCTTGTACAACTTCTCAAATGACACAAGAAGAAATGGACATCCTTAGCATCCATCCTCCCATCCTAACACTCTCCCTGTTGACGTGCGCAGAGATGGCCAGAGGTGATCTTGACAGCAGTGAACTAAGCTCAAAGAACTTCCGTGAGACTGTACAGCTGCGGCCTCACTGGCCAGAACTCCGGCACTCCACAAATTGCAACTTTCAGTAGGGTAATTTCTTTCCCCTGCAGCTGGAATGCAAAGTCCACAAGAGTTGACTTTTCCACTAAATGTGTAGATGTCAATCTAAGTCAAGGAAAACAAATAAAATGTCATGGAAAAATATCAACAGCAACAGACTATAATAATTTCCTAGGAGCTCATCCAAAACAAATGATGATGTATAATCTACCTGAAAATTACCCAAAATAATTATTTTAATGAAGTTCAGCAAATCAAGAAAATACAATTCAGTGAAATATGGAGATTAATAAATGACAAAAACTAGAAATTTAACAGAACGAAAATTTACATATTTATTTTCTATAAATTAAGCTCTAAAACTTCTGCATTTTTCTATCATATAGTTATATAAATTCTCATGCTAAAAATACAGCAAATAATATGAAAAATGTAATAGCTTCATCAGTAGAAGTAATATTAAAGACAAAAAAAAATTGCAGGTAAGTTATTTGAGGCTTTTTTTTGTCTCTTTGAGACAAGGTCTCACTATCCAATTCAGGCTGGTCTTGAGCTCACTTTGTAGCCCAAGCTGGCCTGAAACTTTCAATGATCCTCCTGCCTCAGCCTCTAGAGTGCTGGGATTACAGGCATGTGCCACCACACCTGGCTGAAGGTAAGTTATTTGAAATGTGATGAAAATGAATAATAATAAAAAGATAGCTTGCAGGATTTGTGAGAGTGTGGGAAAAGCAAATGTGTTATTTTGTTCAAGTGTAAGGGAAAAGTGGTAGAAAGCATAATTAAAGAAATAAGAGCAGAAAATATTCCAAATCTGGATGATTCAGCTGTCTAGGTATAGCAGTGCCAACTTTATCCATTTGGACTCAAGACACACCAGGTAGTACTAAGAGTGTACTCAATCTTTGAAAAATAAAGAGGACTCTGAAAGCATAAGAAAAAAGGAACAATCTTATACAAAGTACTTTCAAATAAAGCTAGCATTGGTATTTTCAACACAAACAACACAGTCCAAGAGAGAATAAAATATTATACTAAGCAATTTGAAGAAAAACAAGTATGAACCTCATGGACTATTTTATCCAGCAAAGATGCCCTTGCAAGCTGAAAAACAGATAAAGACTTTGAACAGCAAACAAAATCTGAAGGAGTTCTTCACTACCAGACCTCCCTTCCAAAAAGTGATTGCTAAAGAAAATCCTTTAGGATGAAGAAACATAACATTAATTAGTAATACAAAAATATATAGCAATATATAATGATATAAAAATTTGCTAAGATACGTAAAATTTATAGTACTCAATAAATAGTGATGTTGTGTAAATTACATATATTTAGTACGGTGGGTAAAGGAGAAAAAATATGAAACTCATTTTAGCAGCAATAATTTTGATTTCTTTATTTGTTTAGTTTTACAGATTAAACATTTACTAGCTTTACTTTACTTTATTCTCTGTTTTGAAATCTATAAGTATGTACAAAATTTTAAAAGTCCTAGAATTCAGTATCTTTGATCATATCCATTCCTGATTACCTTTTCTCTCAGCTGTCTTCCTCTCCCCCTCATTCTTTCCTTACTTTTTAAAATAAGTATCCATTGTACCCATTAATTTGTATAATCGGTTGGTACTAATGATAAACAACAGATAAATAAGGGAAAAGAAATACAAATATCATATTCTCCTTTTTACAAGGACTCTAGAAAAAGATGACATGAAAGTAAAAACAAAACGATTATTATACATTAATCTTTAGAGGATATACAGTATTAAAAATGCAAATTGTAACAAGAATATAAATTACCAGAGTAGAGTAAATGTAGAGTCATTTTATGCATGTAAGACCCAATTGCTTCAATGTAAAACAGACTAGTACAACTATACGGTGCAGAAACAGACTAACACATTTATAGTTGAGTGAGATAAATGAATTGTGTCATAGCCTTATGGTAACCACAAACTACACAAAAGATAAAAAGAAATCAAAGTGGATAGATGGATAAATAGATATAGATATAAAACCTTTTAGTCACAAATCATGTAACGCTGTCAATTCTTATTGACAGTTTCAGAGGAAGAAAGGAACAAATAATCTACAAAATAAATAGGAAGTAATTAATAAATGACATTAATAAGTGCTGAACTCTATTTAAAGGGAATAGATAGAACATCACATATAGCTATGTAATGTTTATAGGAAAATTTCAACCTTAAGGATACACAAAGAGTGCAAATGAAATAATGGGAAAAGATACCCTGTGGAAAACAAAATATGATAGCAATAATTAAACATATGTCTGATTAAATAAACTTTAAGTAAAACAATATAAAATAAGACAAAAAATCATTATCTCATAATGAAGTCAGTTAACCAACTATATACATATATATATACATATATATATATATTCAACATCTATATAAAACCAAATATATATCCAACCTCTAATCACTTTACTACTTAAAACAATCATTCATGTATCCAAAGAGAGAGAGATATACAGCTACATAATAACAGTTTGGTGCATCCGTAACTTCTTCAAAAAAAAAAAAAAAAAACAGATCATTCAGGTGGAAATCAATAAAAAAATAATAAATTTAGAATACAACTTAAGCCAAATGAACCTAAAAAATATACACAGAACATGTCATCCAACAATACCTGTCAACTCTTTCTCCCAGGCCCACATGGAATACCTTCCATTGTACATCCTATATTATCCCACAGAACAACAATAACAAGTGTCTGAAGATGAAAATCGTAGTATCTTCAAATAACAATAGAATGGAATCAGAAATCAATAATAATAGGGATTGCATAATATTCACAAATATGACAAAAGTGACAACACACAGCTTAATTTATTTACTATAATTATTTTGAATTCCCTGTCTCCTAATTCCAAAATTGTTGTCAACATCTACTTGTGGATTTCTTGATGCGTTATTTCTTCAAACTGTATTTTTGTTCCCTTTCTGTATGTGTTTTATTTATTTTTTGAATGTCAGACACATTGTGTCAGAAATGGAGACTGAAATAGACTCTGAAAAGACGAATCATTTCAATATGGCTAAGAACTAGGCTATGTTTAATAGAGTCCTAAGTTTTAAAATCCCTTTTGTGTCCTTCTGAAAGTTGCTTTTCTTGACTGTAAGTTCCCCTAAGTCCTCACTTCTCAGAGACATTTACGTCTTTTAGCTTTTTCAGTTGTGACCTGCCGTGAGTACACTGGAGACCTGGGTTATGGGAGTAATCTGTGAGTGTGGGGAAACATTTTATCATCTTCAACTTCAATCTCGGTGTTTCAGTGGGCCATGTAGCTCCCGGGATTTATCTATATTGGCTTCCTCTCCTCTGGCCTGACGCACTTCTTTGACAACAAGCAGCGATTTCTATTCCATATCCTAGAAGTGCTGCTGACTGCTGACTCGGTTTTTGCTTATGGAAGACAGAAAGGTTAGAGCCAGAGACAAGAGTAATCTTAGACCCTCTTCGCCGTGAAATTCCTGAAGCAACATCTACAGTGAGTGGTCTTCTCTCAGACTGGTCCCAGGAACTTCTTCCCTAGGGCTGGTCCATACTCAGGCCCTAGCAATTCTTCAAAATTGCAACTTACAAGTTCTTATTAATTTACGTCTCTGGGCACTTTTGTACCAGGTAAGCAGATATTGTCTGTGTCTTGGTTGATCTTTTTCTCTCCAGGTTTCCAAATAAACATTTTCCCTTCAACCCCACTCCTCTGATGAATCCAAGATTATTGACTTCCACGTACTTTTGAGCCTGAAGGTAAAACCAGAAGTTCTTTATCTTTAATATATGAGTTTAATAAACTTGGAAGTAACAAAATTATTCATTTATTTTTAATTCTATAATTATCTCTGAGTAATTATAGAAAAGACATTTAAAAAAAATAAAACACTAAGTAAACCTGACCCAGAGAACAAAATATGAATTAATAGATACTGTGAGTCTTAAGAGTTCAACCAGTCAGAACTTCAAGGAAGATTGCAGAGTGGTAAGCAGCAGAGAAAGCGCCTCTCTGAGATTTGGGGTTCAGACTTTGGAATATAGCAACGCAAGGAAGACAAGAAGGTTGTAAGTGGGTCACTGGGATCCAGCGAGAATATGGAGCAAGAATTGCAGCCCATGGAAGGACAGAAAAGAGAGACCTCAATGCAGAGGAAGGTGGGGGCAAGCAGCCCTTTCACCCTGAGCCCTGACTCACTATGTGGGAGGGCAGCTCTTACCTGCAGAGACCAAGTGGCTACTGGAAACCCTGGAGGCCTCCAAGGAGAAATGCACCAGTGCAGCAGAGCAGCGTACGCAGCCAGTTGCAAAGGCTTGTCAGTTACTCAGGTTCAGATGTCTCTGGGAGAGGGACATTGGCTGGTAGCTGTCTTGCAGAAGGGCCAACTGAACTTATGTGGAGGAGCTGTGGACTGGCACCATGTAGCTGCTTCCAGTGTCAGGGTGAGGTAGAACTGACTTCAAGTCAGCAGTAGATCAAGGAGCCAAGTTCAAGCCAGCAGGAGCATACGGAGTGCTACAGGCTGAGCAAATTGGGATCCAGGTAGAAACCAGTCTGGAGTTCAGGAGAAATAAAGGTACAGTCTAGCAGGGACTACTCATTGTCCTTCTGTAATCTTGGCTGATTTGCTGGATTAATAAACATAGTGGACTTTGTCTACCCAGTCTACCATTTACAGCAGAGGCATGCCAGAATGAGGTGGAGCAGTTTGAAAGCCACTCACCTAGACTCTCTAAAGAGGTAATAGCAGAAGTAACAAAGCATACAAATGAGCCTCTACAAAATATCAAAACAGAAATAATTTCTCACCTATCTACAGAGATAGTAACCATAATGAAAGACATGGTTAGTGACTCCAGAGTAGATATAGACAAAATATATATATATATAAAGGAACTTAGGAAAATGATGGAAACCATGAATGCTCAACATAAGAAAGAAAAGGAATAGATAAAACAGATTCTAACTGATATCCAAGAGATTAAAATTTCCACTGAAAATATATACAGCCCCAATGAGCCAATGTGAGGACAGAAACTCAGATTTAGAAATTAGGACTGCGGCTAGCAACCATGACAGATTTCTTAAATACAGCAAGTGACCATGAAAACTCATCCACCAGCTGCTAGACAATGCAAAGGAGAATAACATATAATGGATTGAAGTCAATGAAAAAGCAGGAGATAGCACAAATGACATAAAAAAAAAAACTTGTTCACAGAAATAAAGGCATAATGCTTCCCAGGCAGGAAAAAAAATTTTGACATACAGAAAAATGAAGCATATAGAACTCCAATTAGACATGATCAAAAGAATCACCAAATAATTAATAATAACTATTCCAGAAACTCAACACAAGGACAGAATATTAAAAGCTTTTAGAGAGAAGAAGCAAATTGCCTATCAGGGAAAACCCATCACAATCCCTGCAGGCTTCTCAACAGAAACTCTAAAGACAAGGAGAGCTTGGAGTGAAGTGTTCCAAATCCTAAAAGAAAAAAAAAAAACCTCTAACCTAGAGTAATGTAACCTGCAAAATTTTCTTTCAGAATTGATGGAGAAATAAGATACTCCTATTACAAAGAACACCTATAGAAATATATGACCACCCAACCACACTCCAAAGTGTTTTGAAGGGCATTTCACAAAGAGATAATGAGGGCTATAGTTCTATGAACCTCAACAGCGTGAGTCCACCAGGCAAGGAAAACAGTTACATAGGTGGGAAGAAAAGGGAATCAACAACAGGAAAATAGCATGACAAGGGTAAGTTAATACTTATCAGTTAAAACTATAAATGTTAATGGTCTCAATTCACCAATTAAAAGAAACAGACCAGCAGACTAGATCAAGAAGCAGTATCCACCAGTATGGTGCACACAGGAAACACATTCTATTCTAAAGGAAATTCATAGACTGAAAGTCAAAGGATAGAAAGAATACTTTCATGCAACAAGAACCCAGGAAAAAAAAGCCAGAGTAGCTATACTATTTGTAGACAAAGTGGATCTCAAGCCAAGAGTGATTAAGAGAAAGAAATGTCACTACATCCTTGTAAAGAGAATAATTCGAGGAAGAGATAACAATCATATATACACCAAATACCAGTGCATTTAACTATACAAAATAAATATTAACTGACCTGAAAAGTCAAGTAAACATTGATCCAGTTATGATGGAGGACCTCAATGTCCTACAGTCACAAATAGATAAATTACACAAAAACATCAAAAAATAAACATCAGAACTGCTGCAAACTTTTGAACAAATGTACTTGATAGTTGTCTACAGAGTGTTCCACCCCATAGCATCAGAATAAACACTTCTTTCAGCTGAACAACAGAGATTCTCCAAAATGGAATGCATACTAGCTCATAGAACATACTTAAGTAAATGCAAAGAATTGAAATTATCCGATGTATACTGCCAAATGATAGTGCAATAAAATTGAATAATGAAAAAAAAAAACAGAACTTCATAAACATGGAAATTAAGCAATGCCCTCCCTCCTGAACAATCAATAGGTTACAGATGAAATTGAAGAAGTCCTATGATGGAAATTTATAGTGGTCAACTCCTATATCAGAAAAACAGGGTGAGCTCAAATAAATGACCTAAGTTTGAATCTCTGGTTTCTAGAAAAGCATTACAAGTCAAATCCACAGCTCACACAAGTGAAGAAACTAAAAAGATCAGAGCAGAAATTAATGCATTGCAGGCTAAGAGAAAAATATAAAGAATCCATTAATCAAAGAGTTGGTTCACTTAAAGATGAAATAAAGTTGAAAAATGCTTAGCCAATCTTATAAAAAAAAGAAGAAAAAGACTCAAATCCATGCAATTAGGAGAAATGGGCCTTTGAAGTGAATAAATACTTCTCAAATGAAGAAGTAAAAATGGCACATAAATGTATAAAAAAAGTTAAACATTACTAGTCTTTCAAGAGTGCAAATAAAAACAACAGAGATTTCATCTCACTCCAGAAAGAATGATTATTACCAAGAAATCAGCCAATAACAAATGCTGGCAGAGCTGTGGGGAAAAAGTAACTCTTTTTCAGGCTTGGTGGGGGTGTAAACTGTTGTAACTACTGTGGAAATTAGTGTAGAAATTACAAAAAAGAACTAGGATTAGAGGTTCTGTTCAATCCATCTACTCCCCTTTGTGGTGTCTTCCTGCATAACACCAGAGTGATATATGCATACCCATATTTATAGTGGCATAGTTTGTAATAGCTAAATCTTGGAAACAGCCCAAATGCCCATCAACCAATGAATGGATAAAGAGTTGTTTTTTGTTTTTTGTTTTCTTTTGTTTTTTTTTTTATGCAGTAGAGTTGTATTCTGCCATAAAAAAGGATAAACGAGGCATTTCTAGCTAAATGAATGCACCTTGAGACCATATTTTTAAGTGAAATAAGTCAAACACACATTGTTTCTCTGGTTTGAGCAATCGAAAGTGTAAATAAGGACGAAATTTTGTAATAGATTTGAGAAATGGGATGAAAAAGGGAACAACTGCGTGGGTAGTGGGAAAGCAAAGAACAAACAAGAAAGAAAACAGGCATAGAAGGAAAAACAGAAACAGCTTTCATAAATAAGGAAGGGAAGAGGGGATGAAGAGGGAGGAGAATGGGAAAAAAACAAGATACGTCATGTACAGTGACAAACTCCCTATGATGAACGTGATCACTGTGTCTATCGAAAACGTACCAATAAAATTTTTTTAAATGCAAAAAAAAAGAATTGAAACAGATTCTCAGCACTACTGTTCTCCAAGTATTCTCAAAAAGAGTTATTTGTATGATTCACAGATCCTGTCTAAGCCTTTGAGTAAATACCATCTAGTGTTTCATATTTTATATATGCACTGAATTTTTAACTCCTTGCAGGTAAGATCCTGTAATATATTTTATATATCACTGAGTTCATTCACAATATTACTGAACTCACCATATACTCTAAAACATGTTGTGAAAATATTTTATGAAGTAGTAAACCCAAGTAGATGTCTGTTGGATGTTGTCGATTAACAGATGTATCTTTCCTAAGAATATTGCCTGGAAATCTTTCAAAGAGTTGGCTGACTCGCAGATCATTTTTAGAGTTTCAGTAACACATCACAGCCTTGAGTATATCTAAGAGTGTTAGTGTATTTTATGTGTGTCATATTTCCATAATACCTTGTTTATATGCGTGCTTATTACATCTGGACATCATCACTCGTTCTTGAATTCCAATTGCTTAGATATATTCAGTGCAGGAAAGGAAATTGGTCATTTAGTAATTTATTTATTTGAGCAAAGATAACTTGAAAGGTAATAATTTCATGAGCCAGATAATTATTGCAATCTCTTCCTACTTGTCTGGAAGGCTAATTGCATTGCACAATACACGGCTGTAGAAGATAAACACAAAATCGATCCTACCTTGTTCACTATGACAAAGCTTAAGAGTGCTGTCCGTTATCAAGCACTTGTGCTTTCAGCTTTGATATTTTGTCTCTTGAAAGAGAAAGAGTATTCTTCATTTCTTCTTCAAAAATGTTTATTTATTCCAATTAGCAAAGCTAATGAAATTATTACAAATACTTAAAATTGTTCTTTGATCTCTGAAAGTGAATGCTGGGTATGACAGCGTACCTAGGACAATGGACATTTTTACAATATGAACCATAAAAATGCAACTGTGATTAATGTGATAATTTTAAAAGATATTAAGAGCTAACACAAAAGACTGTGTGTTAGTTCAATAAATACTTATTGAGCATTCATTATAATCAAAGATGTTAGCTCAGATACTACAGCATTTACAGTGATAGATCCCTCATGGATCATATTCTCCCGGATGCTTGCTTAATAAGCTACTAGGAATTCTGATGTGTGCTTTACCTATCAACACTTTTTACATGTAAAACAGGCTTAGAGTAAATAAACACATGCATGGTTAATGACTTGATATGTATTTTAAGAAAGTATATCTGCTAACTAGTGACATACAGAATTCTAGCTCTATTTAAAGGAAAAACAATTTGCTTGCAGAACTGAAATTCATTCTGGAAATATTAAGTAGTGAGCGGTCCTTCAAACAGGTCCTAAGAGAAAAGTGGAATTTGTAGATGTCACAGTGTAGGGAAAGTCATTCCATTAAGAAATAGAAGAGTGATTCCTTTCGTTAAAAGTTTAGAAGAGATCTTTGTCTTGGACTAAAGCTTTGTAGTAGGTCCCAAAAGACCAGATTAAAAGTAAAATGGAGCCCCTCATATGAAAATTCCAAGTCACCAAACTGAAAGTAAATTTCTAACCATCTGAGAAATCAGGAAAGAAAGATAACCATATTTCCCAAATGCCACTTTTAATTAAATGAGAAGTTCCTTTTCTTTTAATCTTTATAAAAAGTAATCTGATCTAATCTCATGTTAAACAATGACTTATTTCTCTATTATTTTGTTTCACTGCCCTACCTTACAATGAAGGCAACCTTCCAAGGAGCAATCTGCTCTCGTATTTCTTACTTTGTCTTCATTACTCTTGGTTACTATGAAACCAACAACTTCTGTTCAGCTTTTGGGAACAATTCCATTTTTATGAGATAAAATGTTGCCTAATTTGAGAATTACAAACAAAGGCAAGTAATATCTTTGAACAAAATTATTGTTATTTTGGTTTTGGGCACTTTGTAGAAGTAATTAGTTTGATTTGGTGGAAAAGTAGGGTTCCAAAAATATTAGTTTGATTTGGTGGAAAAGTAGGGTTCCAAAAATATTGGGTAATACTGTTGAACAAATAGGTTTGAGTTAAGATATCACTATGGGTTATACCTGGACACCTCTCTGAATCCCCGAGGGATCATAGGTGGGGCTTTTGTAATGTACTTGGGCTTTGGGGTCTGATAGCGAGTTTGTGCTTGATAATAGAATCAGTGGGAAGGGGCAGGTCATGGGGCCACAGCCTGAAAGGGTTCATTTCCCTCCCTCTCTTCTCCTTTCCTTTCTGCTTCCTGCCTGACATGAGGTAAACAACTTTCCCCTCCCAACGCCCTCCCACCATGTAACTCTCTGCCCTGGAAAAACTATGGACTCAAACTGCTACAAACTGTGACCCAAAATAAGCCTCTCCTCCTTGAAGTCGTGAAAGTCAGGTATTCTGTCCCAATACTTAGGAAAATAACTAAGACAGATTTTAAAACACTCAATCTACTGAATTTAACTCTAAGTAATTAGCATCTGAAACCCCTGAAGTTTATGAGCCATTCTGACCCATGAACATAAGTGTAGTTCACGGAGGGTGTGAAATGAAGAGTGCTCAGGTGGGATCAGTTACGAAGCTCTGCGCTATTTCAGGTAACTGGTGACAATGCCTAGAGCTCTGACAGCAACCTCGGAGTAGAAAGACGACCAAAGTATGGCAAATTACCAGATAATGTGCCTTCTCTCCTACCCCTTTTCCATTTATCCTGCTACCATTCATGATTGCTGTTTTTCTTCTCACACATCCTGTGGAAAAGCAAATTTGAAAGTAACGTCTCAACTGTTTTATTGTTTCTTCTTTTTTTTTCCATTATCCAAAAATTATCTTCCATTCCCTAATTTTTATACAAGTAGAAGCTGTAAAACATGTATGGATGAAAAGCATTAACTATACTAAGTATAGACCACAAACAAAATAGTACACTTTGCAATGACAGTAATAAAAGGCAAGGTCATTTTAAATCTCTGAACATTATGCAGATGGAAACCTGAATTTAGCCACAACTTTTCGTGTAAATGCCTGCTATTTCTTAAGTCCTTTTATTATATATTTCATTCAGGCTTATTAACATAGATAACGTTTCTTTTCCACTCTTTTTGTTTAGAACGTGGATGGTTAACGTCACAAAACTTCCATGAAAGGTAAACTTTGACTCAAACACGCTAAGGAACAGTAATGAAGATATAAATTGGGCAAAACAAATATCAACCTCCATTTTGCAAAGCATCAGAGTATACATTCCTCAGACACATGAAAAATATTATGAGATTACACCACCCATTAAAAAATGAAGTAAAAAACTTTTTTCCTACAACTTGACTAGTGAAATAATATTTGCTCCACCGTGATTCTCTAGATTTCTCTTCATTTTTCTAACAGTCACTCAGGTTCTGTTATAGAAGACACATTCTTTTTTCTTTTATACGCCATTTTGAACAGGCAGAGAAACTTAAGTCAGGGTAAGTCTGTCTTCTTGCAAACAAAAAACAGAATTTTTCTACTGTTGGAATAGTCTAAAATTATCAAATGTTGATGATTTAAAATGCACTTGACTGAAAAGTGCACCTCTGAGAGTTGGTGAGAGCACAGGCTTCAAAAAGTTTAGAGCGAAATAAATTAATGAATGCTTCAGGTTACTGTGAGGTTTGTCGAGGAGCTCTGAATAGCAAAATTGAATTATTTCAAAAATTATGAGACAAGTTGCATACAGCAAAATGCAAGACTCTATTTCTTACTCTAAGCATGCTGTATAAACACTACCCATGCCAAGTTCCTGCAACCCCAGAAAATGTCTATTTCCTTCCAGAGATAACATCTCCAAAGAGGCAACCACTATTCCAATTTTCAGCACCGTAGATTACTTTCCTATGACCTTCCTCCTTGTATACGGGGGTGCTGTACAGTTGTTAGTGCTTTGGCTGGGTTTTTTATGAGTGCATGTCTGCAGTGCACAATGATTGCATTCGTTGTGGGAAGTTGGTGCAAGCACATAACACATTTGATAAGTGATGGCCCCATGAATATTTTCAGGAAGGTTGTACAAGGCTGAGAAACCTTTTAGAATGTAGCTGCTCATCCTCTTTAAGATAGTTCCTGTGCCGGTCCAGTTCCTTTTTGCTTTTGCTGGACGCCTAGTGGTGGATCCAGTGAAGAAGAGTGGAAGAGGAAGAGAAGCAGCACTGTGTGAGCAGACGCCGCTCACAGCCCCTCATGTTTGATCTTTCCAGCTCTCTCCTAAAGATTTCACAGATGCATTTTAGAAAGGTCTCATGTGAAATTGGTTAAATTCATTCACTTTTACCCATGCAAAAGTAAGGTCAAATAAAACTTATATCACAATCTCCTAAACATTTTTCCTGAAATTTTGAAACACTATTTTATTTCAAGTGTGTTGTCATAATACCTTAAATTGGGAGAGTTGTAGATAAGAAAAACCTGTTTCTTATGTTACTGGGGGCTGGAAAGCCTGCTATTGAGGTCCCAGAAGACCTGTGTACACTGGGGGTCCCCGCCCCGTGGACAGTGCCTCTGTCTGGTGCTCATCAGCAGGAGGGACCTAGAAGCTCTCGGAAGCCCTTTATGCAGGTCTGAATCCTGTGTATCAGAGCTCTGTCTTCCTGGTGTAACCACCTCTGAAATACCCTTCCTCTTATTGTAATCACATCCAGAGATTCTGTATGATATGTAAATTTGGGGGGACACATACATTCGAATCACAGAAATAGAGTTAAATAATTAGACAAGAAACATCTGAGATATTTATATTTTAGGCAACAACTATATTGTGTAAGCTTCTTATAGTGATTATATAGTTAAAAGAAAAAATATTTATCATATTAAAACAAGGGAAAAATTTTTGTATTTAAATAAGGAATCTCTATTTCAGACTGCATTTCATCTAAGTTCCTTAATAACCAAAATTTAAGTACATAAATATATTGTAAAGTCTTATATGGAATTCTAAAAATGTCCTGAATTGTATTTTTTTCTTTTCTTTCTTTTTTTTTTTTTCTTTTGAGAGAGAGTCTCACTACACAGGTCATACTGGCCTCAACACACTGTGTATCCAGGCTGGCCTTGAACTCAGGGCAATCCTCCTGTCTCACCTTCCCAAGTACCTGAATTATATTTTTCAACTGTACAAAATATATGTGAAACACACGTTCTCCTACCACAAATTTTAAGCTTTCATGCCTGAACTACATTAATTTCAGATGAAATCATGAAATTAAAAGAATACCAGTTCTGGGGGTGGTAGTGCACCTACAATCCCGCAGCCCAAAGGACTGAGACAGGAGGGTTGTAACTTCAAAGACAGCCTTGGCTGCATAGTGAGAGTTATCTCATAAAGAAAAAAGAAAAAAGAAAAGAAAAAGAAAACAAGATTTTAAAGTCTTTGCTTATAGCTACATAAATGAATTCTTTGAAGAGTTGTAATGACACTTTATACTTGTTTACAAGTATAAAGAACATGTTTGCAAGAATTTTGGCATAAAGATGTCTATAGTATATTTACTCAAAGTCAATGTGATTTATATAAATTTTTATCACCAAATTTTTTCTACTCTGTTAAGCCTGACAATCAATGCTTAAACTCCTGTTAATCTTATTTATGTGTTGAGATGATTCACTGGGTTACAAGAGGCCAGCAGAAAATAAGTTAAAGAAAATAGGATGGAGTTTGGAGAAATGGAAATATAGACACAAAAGGAGCATATCCAAGTGTGATTACTGTGCGATATAATATCTGCAATTCAAACAAGTATCACTAGATGCAATTAGTTCGGTTTACTTAAATAATCCTAAACCTCATATATTTAAAAATAGAAAACAAAATCTTAATCCTTTCTTTCTTTCTTTCTTTCTTTCTTTCTTTCTTTCTTTCTTTCTTTCTTTCTTTCTTTCTTTTCTTCTGAGCTCAAACCAAACCTGATCTGTTCCACCAGTTAGTTCCACTTGGATTGGCAGACAGTGTCCTTAGAATATCCATTGGATGAATAAAATTCCTGGGTTTGTGATAATTAGTAAAGTAATAAAAGGAAACACTGGGTTTCCAACTAGAAAAATATTTCTACTAACTTATACATGGTTATTGATGACCAGGAAGCCACCATACTGAAAAAAGTAATTTATCGTCAGTGAGTTTACAAAATTAAGTTATATTTTCTTAATAATGATGTCATCTCTGGTGTATTAAAGGAAATATTTCCCTGTTTTAATGGAGGATGAAAACTGTAAGGCAAAACTACAGCGATTCATTTTTGCCATGTTGCTAATAGCAGTGTAACTAGAATGCAGGGTCATGTCTCCGAGGTGAGGAAGAATAAAACTGCAGATGGAAGATGTAGAACACAAGCAAATTTATTTAAAAGCTATGAAGGCAGGAAAGTAAAATGTATAAAGCCATGAGAGTAGAATTCCCAATATCTGGGAGGCAGTGCTGAGCAGGACACCTAAAAGGCTCTTTGTCTAAGATTTTTTAAGGGGTTTAGAAGGGAGCTGGGGCCATTGTATGAGTGATAAACTCTCTACTGTATGAGAGACTACATACTTTCAGGGTCCAATCTCTGCACCCTGGAGCCAGTAGCCCACCTGGTGATGTTATGGGAAGGTCATTGAGAGCCACTGGATACCTGCCAGATATTTTTGTTAAGATCCCTAGGGGTGGAAACTCATCAGACTTCATTTTGGAATTCTCAACTGCATTTGGGGCCACTGTCCCTACTCTGTAACAGAATCCTAACTTTTTCACTAACTGTTTTCGCAACAATGCAAGACATTAAGTAGTTGTGGAGTATCAGAAGAAAACAAGAATTTGCCATCCAAATTGGAAGAAAACTGGTTCAGTTTCTGTTTGCTTTACTCTTCCTTGGTTCAGTTTACACTGTCCATCAGCCGACCCTTGCATCACAATCATGTGTCCAAATTGTTTACAACTGTGAAGCAGGAAAGAAACAGATTTATGCTTTGTATGAAAGCAATAATAAAATAAGTAATTAAAATATGTTGACAAATAGATCTACAAACTTCTCTACTGCAGACTGCTTTGCTATTTGCATTATAGATAAGCATATCATTTGCTATATACTGCATGGATCAATAATATTAGAAATTTGTTATTTTCCCGTCTAGCTGAAATTAACTGAAGCATAGGTCTCCGGAAGCATAGTTCTTAACACAGTATTTCTTAAAATGACCTAGCATCTGCATAAATTCAGTTTATTGCTAATAAGCAATGTTTCCAAATTCTAAAAAACTAAACTTTGTTAATGGAGTAATAGTTGCATTATAAAATATTTGCTTGGAAGCTAGTAATACTTTAAAAAAATTAAGGATAGGGAGATAAAGATAATACCCAACATAATATTGCCATGGCTATGTTCCTCAGCTTTCTAAACATGTTGCCATATGTTCTTTACTTTTATTTTAAGATGTCTGGACAAAGTAGTGCTGAGGCAGGAAATGAGGGCATGGCAGGCTGGATGGAAGGTAGGATGTAACCTGTCAAGCACAAAAATGTGGAGGGGAGACTGGGAACAGGATGGGCTCATGTAGCCTTATCCTGGATGGATCTAACCTGTCAAGCAGGGCCAGGGTGCCTGGACAGGGCAGCTTCCTATGGACTAGAGCTGGGAAGATACAAAAGGTAGTGACTATCAACTTTGCTGCCACTGTGAACTTCCTGCCTTGCTGTCCTATGTCTGCTGTAGCTTGTCCTGCATGTGGGACATATTGCTTCTTGCTCTTTTATTTCCCTTACTTTCCTTTTTTGCCTTATTCTCCATTCTTTACTTTTTTCCTTTACTTTAAATAAAAGTTGTGTTAAAAAGTTCATCAATTTTCCCAGCCAGTATTTTGGGCACCACAAAAAAGCCTGTAATCACCAGATATCATGCAATCTGACAACAGTCCTACAATAGGTTCTGCGGTATTTGATTTGCTTGAAACAAGTCTACGTCCCTAAAAAGAAAATTAGATAAGGTGGTGGCAGGTTATGAAATTAGTTCTACTTACTGCTTTAACACTAGACTAACCTCACCACATGTGGTGGGTTAACAACTGGTGGTCCACTTGTAATACCCAGTTGAACTTAACCAGCATGATCTGGGTGTAAGAGGCCCCCCTGAGGACTGTTGCCAGCAGCATAAGAGGCAGAACAGAAGAAGAGAAGGGAAGAAGGTCTAGGGAAGCTGCTCGGGGGCTGTTGGGTCTCTTAGGCTATTCTCCAAGAGGACCTTGTCAACCTGGCTTTCCTGATGAACTTGGCTGTTCTCATCAGAGGATGAGCTTGGGACCTCATTGTCACTGAGAATGGCTACAGTTCACTTGGAGGAGCTCTGGTCCTCACTCTGAGCATTGCTTCCTGGCTCTGGAGGGGAAGTTGGTGCCCTGCCAGTCTCCGGGAAAAGCTTGCTGCGTTGGCTTCCCTGCCAGGAACTCAGCCATCTTCACCATCAGAGGAGCTTGGAACCTCACTGTCGCTGATGATGGCCGTGGTACTTTTGGGGGCAGCTCTGGTTCTTACTTTGAGCATCACTTCCCGGCTCCATTGCAGATCCCTTAGCCTGCTAGCACAGATCCTTCATCCTGCTGGCACAGACTTTCCAGCTTCCACCACTGACCTTTGGGCCTTCCTAGCACAGATCCGTGAAACAGACCTGCATGAGATGTTGTCATGGGCTCTAGGCCTCCAGCTGGACTCACTGGAGGCATTGTTATGGGCTCTAGGTCTGCAGCTGCACTCGTGCAGGACATTACCATGGGATCCAGGCCCTCAGCTGGATTCTGTGGTCTTTAGTGTTTGGACAGATTTTCTGCACTCTCTTTTTGTGTATGATTCTTTGGGTGACCATTATAAAGGATCTCATAATATATGTGTCCTGTATTATATTGTTCCCCTTGCAAAACCCCAAACTCTGACACCATTATCTAAGAGAAATTACTTCTAACAATTTTCTGCTGCTTTACAATGTTTAATTTCAAGAGAAACTTGAAAGTTGTTTAGAATTTCTGATGATTCCATTGCCTTTGCCTGTGTGGTGAAAACGTCTGAGCAGACCCGCAGAGTCGGAGGTGAGGCTGGCAGCGGCTGTGCAGTTCACCCTGAGACCATGACGCTAAATTAAATAAGTCCAGCACACAAGCTTCCCATTGCATGAGAAACCAATTTGTAAACAAAGCTCAAAACAGAAGCTGGATGATAGAAAACAGTGAGGTAGAACTTTTGCATATGAGGAGGGGACCAAGACATGGAAGGAGGTGGGAAGGAAGAGAGAGGAAGGGGAAGAAGAAAGAATTGAGATGTGTCATGTAGATGTCGCAGCACCTCACAAAGGCTGTAGCCATCACACAATGCAAACATGTCCTAGCAGAAATAGAAATTGGGAAAAATAAGTTTTTTCATGTAAAATATTTAATGTTTATTACAATATCTAAAAATATTTGAATGAACACTCCTGGCTGGTTAAACAAATGGAGCCCTTCAGTACATTTTTGAAAACACTGTACCAGTGCCCTCCTCTTTTTGCTGTGTGTCTTTGTTCACTTTGTGGCAGTTTGAATTGCTTTCATGGAGTCATTCTCAAGGACGCCAAAGCAGTTTACAACTCCTACATTTCTCGTTTTGGGGGTATACACTGCTCTTTCCTTAGGCGGCCCTTGTGTCTATAAAGAAACAAACAGAAAATATGAAAGATATTCTCACCATGAAGTAAGGAGCAGATTTATACATATAGGCCACAAAGGTAACTATTTTACACTCTCTAATAAATTAAAATCTTGGTTTTTGTCTCTGTAAAATGAAGACAATAAAAATATACTGCATTGTTGGAGTTGTGTCACATTTGAAATTATCTGACAAGATTTTAGCAAAATATTTCATAATTCTCAGTTCACATTTGAGATCTCGCACTTTTTAGTGTCTCTGGTGCTGTGACATTGCAGGGCTGTGTGTTCCGAGTGAGAAGGTCAAGGTGAGCAGATGAGCCAATAACAGCCGTGTGAGGCTTTCCAAATGTGACACAGAGTTACTGGCAATAAAAGTCCCATTTCAGATTTCCAGAGATGTTTTGACATAAGCTAGTTTTTGTGAGCATTCCGGGGCTTTTCCTCTTGCCTTTGACTCACCATGCTGAGAAGTATAATTTCAGTGGCATTTAGAAGACGCCCTGTAGTTGCTGAGTATCATTTAAGATGATACCACAGGTCTTCTGCCTGCGTTTAAAATGTCAGCCCACATATTCCTCATCAGTATATATTCAGGTCCACTTGCTGCCCTTTTACAAAATAGACTAGGGCTGGAAATATTGGCAGGTTTTAGGATTGTGCCCAGCAGCAGAATACTTCACACACAATACACTTCGCACTTGATGGGCTCTTGCTCTATCTTGACATTGTACTGTCCTACAGGATTTGGACCTTCAATGCAGAAAGACAATTAGGACTCCAACAGGCAGAAGGGCTTGCTTTATCATTGCTACTTGCTTCTATTTCAGTCTATGCTCTATTTCCTGGAAACTTTCTTTATAACTTCAAAGTACACAATTTCAAACTTTTCAGAAGTCATCCTATCTCAGTTATTGATACATAGTCTGAGAAATTTTTACCTCACTGGTTTCTGTGGAGCAGTTCTGTCCTAGTTTGTTTGTTTTGTGTCTTTGAAACTGGGTTCAGTGTGTAGTTTAGGCCAGATGAACTCACTGTAGCCCAACCTATCCTCCAGCTTGGGGCACCATGCCTGGCTAGAACAGTTCTGTTCTAAACAGATTAACCGTGTTCCAATGTACACTGCAAAACAGGGAAAGTTAGAAGTATCGAGTTTTCCACATAATATTATGTTCCATTCAACTCTATCAGAAGAAGTACACTTCAAATTTTTAGACTGTGAATGAAAAACAAAAAAAAGAAAGTCACTATAAGATTAGAGAACTATTTGATCATTGTTTTTGTTGGTTCATTTTCCTTGTTTTTCATGAAGTATTCTTTCAGTATTTAATCTGTAGTCAATCAAGGACACAGAGCCACAGCTGATTCAGGTGAAAGAGTGGAAAAGAAGAAAAAAAGAAGAAAGAAAGCACAATTTGACATACATAAAGCTTGATAGTTAACAAATGAATTTATTTCCTAGGTAAATAAAATAACTTAGGAATATCTAATATTAATGAATTCTGATTTTCTTTTCCTGATTCTGGTTTCATTTTTGTTTTCGTACCATTTATAATCTAGCTGTTTGAATTTTCATCCATGGAATGAGGTACAGTAAAGTTTAACAAAGAATAGGAAGTGAAGGTGATTCTAGAATAACAGAGGAAGTGTAAGCAGCTATAGAATCAAATGCCTCTGTAATTGTTAATATTTTGTTAATTTACTTTTCAAATACTGAGATAACCCCTTGCTATAAGCTATTTATAGTGACACACAATCTAGATATGTGTGCTGGCAAGTTTCTATCATTAATTTTTGACAATAAAGGAATATTACACTACTAATTTGCCATGATGCGGCATGGCTGTCTATGTTCCCAGGGAGAATCTGAAAGAGGATTTAGAAATGCAGACAAGAAGTGAAAGCTGAGGTCAGGTGGAGCCCTCTCTCCCAAAGGGAGGAAAGGAACTGCCCAAGGACTGCAGAGAGTTTATTTATACAGTCAGGAAGTTGATGTCAGTTTCATCCTTTCTGCCTAGCAACCTATTTGCAAGCTAAAAGAGCTTGTCTACACTGCTCAGGGAAATCTGTGTTCTCCATAGGCTTTGTCTTAGCCCCATACATGTGATTGATTTCCAGCTTCAGCCACTGCCTACATTAATTAATACCTTTTTTTAGGTAACCAACTTGTCTCAAACATTTAGAGCAGCTTCAAATCGATCTAAAGATTCACTTGCTTGAATGCCCCAGATGTGGCTTCTTAAGCAAAGAGCACGAGCCTTTAGTACAAGCTTACTGTCCTCCAAATTTCAGTGATCTACACCAGTTTCGTCTTCCTTCATTTCTGATATAGGTTCCAGCTAACAAACTTTATTACTGAGCAAGAGAAAAGGCATTAACTAAATATACATACGTACAGTTGGCTAAATACCATAGAAAAACCGTGGTATGATATTTGCAGACATTTAAAGGAGCAATTATTTGAACAAATTCAGTACTGTGGTGGGAGACATTTAGAATCCAGTGCAAATAAGCAGAGGTGTAGATCGGAGCGGTTCAAGCCTCCTGTAAATATTTTCAGTGAGGCATCCCTTGATGGGTGTCTTGATCAAACTTTTTTTGGCCCTGGGCAACTTCCTGTCATTCAATTGGTAGAATGGACTCTTAGTTAAGTGGTCAAACAGAGTGAAGATGTTTAACAGCTTCAAAGTCCGCAGAAATAAACAAGTCAGTTCCCAGAGCGAGTACTAAATCATAGCTTTTCTTTCCCTTTTGTGACTTTCCCTTTGTAAAAAGAAAAATCTTTTCATTCCCTGTAACCTTCCTAGGACTCAGCTGGGTACTGATCAAGCGTAGCTTGAGTGAAGTGAAGATGAGAGGGATTTGCTTCTATTTTCTTACTAGTTCTTGCTTCATAAGGATTGGTTCATTATTTGAATAAGAAAATGAGATGGGAGCACAGATAGCTTGGGGCTCCAGAAAGAGTCATTAAAGCTCACGATAAGGAGTGGAAAAATCCTAATGGATGGAAGGAGTGGGAGTACATGGATGAAACAATCTGGTGTGGTGGCTGCTGCTAAAAGAAAACCAGAGGTCTGAAAGACAGAACACCTGAGTTTTAGTCCTGCGTACGTTTAAAAAATGATTGTATGTATATACAGGATAGTTAACACAGTTGTTCTACTGTCTTCTATTTCTTTGCTGAAAGCAACTGTCAATGAGTCCTTGATTGATCAACATTGCATGTCTCTATGTTTTCATGAGGAACCACTTTGAAGATATCAATACGTAATATAACAAGCATTGTTAATTTCTTACCACTTTGTTTGCAACTCTGTATTGTCTGTACTGTTCTTTTGCTATTTTGTAAAAGGTTGTCTGTCTGTTAATGTTTTCCTCCTTTTATTTTTAAAATGAAAAAATTGTATTTCAGAACTTAATCACCTTGGGCAATGCAGTTGACCGCTTATGGACTTGTTTTCTGTTGGAGCATAATATGTGTTCAGTTAGTTTCACTGATGACTTCTGCCTTTCAAATGAGAGGAACACCCTATGCAGCAGTATCTTCACCGCCTACGGGGATACTTGCTGCAGTTATAGATAAGACTAACTGCATACAGTGCTAGGTCGGAATACGGGATTTTTACAGGATACCTCTAATATCCTAAAACTAATGTAATTTCTTTATTTGTCTCATATAATTTAAGAATTACTTTAGGTCACTTAAATTTCAGAGAAGTGTTTCAGTCATTTTGGTTTCTGCCTAGGTTATCAGAGAGAAGGGAAATTCCCTAAGACATTAAAATATAAATCTAGTGATAAGGCCTGGGTACAATTTAACAGTATGTTTTTAAATTGTTTTTTTTTTTTTTAATTTCAAAATTCACATGGACTTTTTTCCTCTTTTCTTGAAGTATTCACATTTAATGTTGCTTTTGTAATCAAGTCCACGTCCCCTGTCTTTATGTAGATCAGTCTGAAGGCAGCCTCACAGCCTCCAAGGTCACTCCAGGCAAAGGTAAGCGTCCAGACGTTCTTTGTGGTGACGCCCCTATGACCCCAGGGCTTGTAGCCCTGCCACAGCACCGCATCCTTAGCTGGGTATCCTTTTGGGTTTTAGGCATTACTCTAAGATTCCTCCAGGTTTAATGAATAATTCTGAGAGACCAATGTCCTGTCGAGGTTTTGAAGAATTTCTGAAGGTGAAATCTGGAGTTCAGTTACAACAGTTCCGAAAATATTTTTTTAGAGAAGAAGGGTCAGTGTCTTACACAGCTCGCCCTCGCAGCTGCTCATGGTGTCTGACAATCAGCCAGGTTTTCCTTCAAGGGAACGAATATTCACCTTGGTGACGGTTCTTCCATGTAGCATTAGATACTTATCTATTACAAAGACTTAAATAATCCATTATTGAATCTTTACATTTAAGAAATATTTTATTACTTAATACAAATTAAATTTGTTAGCAGAGTAATACCATGTATGAAAATACACTTTAGGCTGGCATTTAATTTTACTACTTAGAGCACTTGGCATTCATTTCTGACCATTTTTTTTTTTTAAATATGGATGCTTCCCGCCCCACATGACTGCACCTTAAGTGCAGACACCCTCTATCCTGATGGGATATTTTTGTCTAACAAACTCTAAGGCCCTTAGTCATACCAAGAAGAGCCTGACTGTCCATGTATCCACCTTCAGACAGTTAGCTTGCCCCTCCCCAGAGAGTATGGTACTGTTCTCTCTGTGACCTGAATTTTCTATTCAGAGTATAATTATTTCTACTTAATTTGCTCATATTAGCTTTGTTCTTTTGTGATAATTGGATGCATGAAGTGGTTGCAACTGCTTCATTTACTTTACAAAACCTATTTCTTTTCATTTCTTTCAAATATGTATTTAGGATGTTCCATTGCATAACATTTCCTCAGGCTATGACACAGAATATATTTCTGAAAAGTTTATTGAAAAATCACATCATGGTTTCTAATTCATCACATAATCCTGGTGAGAGCAGACATTCCAGTGCTCACTTCCTTTGAAAAGTAACAGTTTCTTTTATAATCGTTCACCTGATCATGAACTACCCACAATGTATGTTACATTTAGCAATCAAAACTCACTTGGATACAAGGTAGTAGGAATTTATGTTGAATCTAGGATTACATGGCAAAATATATGCTTTTTATTTATAATACCTATACAGAACAAGGATTACTAAATATAGCAATGCTTTCTAAAGGTTTTTAATTATCATTTTGTAAAAGACAGAAAACTTCATTACTCGTGAATTACGTAGGATAACTTTGGGAGAACAGATCAAGATTGGAAAGACAAGGTAATGCCCCCACTCACTTTTCTCTAATAATAACTGGATACGACTTTGTTGAAATGCACATCTTATGTATTTACTTAACATATGCTATTGTTCAGAATATTCTGTTCTCCCACACTACCACAAATATTAGGAGGAGATGTATTAAGAAAGATCTGTTTGGAAACAAGATGTTTTAAGAACAGGTTTGCATATATTTCTATGTTCATGTTAAGTTCTTAGTTTTCATTTAATAGCCTATGCTGTAGTCAGGTTTTACAAGGGAAAAGATTTAATAAAGGACAAATAATTTATAGGATTATTTTATAATATTCATCAAAAGAGTCAAATGCAAAAGAGTGCAGGAAATCTGACAACAAACTGGAGACCGAAAGAATCCAGCTGAGGGCCTGTATCCCACGACAGTAACCTGCACAAGTTCAGGTGAAGGTCAGAGCCCATGGTAGTGTCTCATGCAAGTCTATATCAAGGATCTGCACTAGAACAGCTTAAAGGTCAGTGGTAGAAACTAGAAAGTCTGCATCAGAAGGACGAAGGATCTGTGCCAGCAGGCTGAGGGATCTACAGTGGAACCAGGAAGTGATGCTCAAGGTAAGGACCAGAGCTCCCCAAAAAGAACTGCAGCCAGCCTCAGCAACAGAGAGGACCGGAGCTCCTTCGACGGTGTGAACTGCTGAGTTCCTATCATGAAAGCCAGCAAGACAAGCTTCTCCAAGAGGATCAATAGCACACTACTGTCCCCTCCAGTTGTCCTTTTATACTATTAGTGACAGTCCTCAGGCAGGCCTTCCACACTCAGCATCATGCCGATTCAGTTCAGCGGGGTGTTACAAGTTCACCATTACAACCCACCACAATCCATAACAAGCGATATGCGAGCATAATCCAATTAGTCTTTATTATTTTAGAGTACAATAAATAGCAATTTTAATGATGTGAGAAATATTTAGAGGAGATATTTTACGGAATATGCATGTTTAAATTTGATACTTTGAAAAAAGTGGATGAAGTCAGTTTCGGGTTACTTTAACTAATACATGTAATTTAAACAATATTTTAATTTGGAATTAATATTGATTTAGAATATAACAAGTATGGTACTGTTTTTTGCATAAATTTTGAAAGCTTCTCTCCCTTACTTTTTTTTCCTAATAAACTAACCAAATGTAATACAGTGGATACTCCTATTTCATAGGTCCTGTATTTTTTCAGTCCTGTACTTGTTAAAAATGTACTTTTTAACATCAGATTCAAGGCTTTCAAGGACATTTGAGGCCATGTTCCTAAGCAGAGCAGCAAAAATTCCAGTTTCCCAGGAAAATCTGCAGTAGAACAGGGCAACAATCTGCCTTCCCGCTGCTCCTCACACTCTCAACAGCATCCCATCTGTGGTCGGGTTCATACCAAATTGTCTGCATGTCTGTGCATTTTCTTGTTGATTTCATAGTTCAAAATGTCTCACAGGTGGAGTGGTGAAGTGGTGTCCAGTTTTTCTAAGCTCACGAAGGTTGTAATGTCTCAATGAGAAATGATGGATGTCAGATCATCTTGCGGCAAGCATGAGCTCAAGAGCTGTTGATTGTGAGATCAGTGTTAATGGGTCATTAACATATTCAAAATGGTGGTTTAAATAGAAACTTAGTGTTATGTGTGGGTCAGGTGGTGAAAATGTAACAGGATGCTCTCGAGTACCTATTATCACACCTTTCCTGGGGGTAACAATCCAGTATTCACTAATTCATTGCTTTGGACAACTTTAAGAGTGTTATTATGAAAATAATAATATACGGCTTGAGATTATAAGCTCCAGGGAATTATGTTGACTCTAATTTTCGTTATGCAGTTTTCTATAGGAGGCCTTTTGTGGAAGGATTACCTGATATGTCTTTGTCCACTTTTGGAAAGGGAAAATACACTATAGTCCATCTTATATTTCTCAGTTTTCTTCATTGATCTCCTTTTGATTTTAATTTTTTTTAGCAGGACAGATTGTACATATAAAATGGGAGAATATCCTTAATTCCATAAAAATTATCTGTAGTTTCATTTGCTGGAATGAGTTTTATAATAGGGTATAAATTAATTATTGCATTGAGGGAGAAAGGTTTTTATTTCTGTTCCACTTTATAACATACTTTGATTAGTTTTATGTTCATGGGGAAAGATGTTTCTGCTTTATTGGAGGAATTTTTTATAGGACTATACATGTGATAAGAAAAAACTTACATCTGTAGTCAATAATAACCTTATGTTTATTGCTTCTTTTCCTTTCCTGCACTCATTGGTTGTAGTAAAAACTTACCTTATGACTACATCTTCTCTATGGAAGAAGAAAGAAAGATACTATCAAAAATTATACATCACACATGGGATTCAGTAATGATGATTCTATGAAATACATACCTTAGAGATCCTTCATTAGCTTTGCTTTGGTGATGGAATCTGTAAAACCATCAAAGAAAAAATGTTGCTAGTGCTACAAAGGATTCATCACTTAAGATCTGAAGGCAGATTTGTATTTCTGAACCTCCACGTGCACTCAAATTTTATGCTTTCTTTATTGGTACCCAAAGATTGGTTTGTAATTTACTGATAACTTTGCTCTCCTGCATTAGATGTCTGGAGAGAGAAAATAAATAACTGCCATCTTGATTTCTCTAACATTTTGGAAGCTGTTTATTTATTCAGTACCATTTTGTTTTACTATGATATTATAAAAGTCTGGAAAAAAGCTCATAGAAAAATATGCTGATGTGGCCTGAATCTGAAGTGCATCAGTGGTATGCTATTATGTTTATATATTTTGTGAGCTACTGTCACTCTACCTTTAACATTCTGATGAAAGAGAAAGTTGCTGAAGTCTTTGAGCCAACTAAAATAGTTTTGACTATTTCCACAGTTTCTTCTAGAGGAAAATTCAATGAGTTAGTATTTATTTATAATTCCAAGTTCAATAGTGCATTGGACTATACTATGTGATTTTATAGATCTTTTCTAATGATTAGAGGCTAGGATTACAAATTTTAAACTTTTAATTTGTCATAACAAAATACTACTAGTGCAGGGTAGGCTGAGGTGAAAGTATAACAGATTTTTATGATTTCTTATGAACACATCCCAGAATCTTAATAGAAATGCTTATGGTTTTCAAATTTTTATTGCAACTCCACCTACGACAATTTAGAAAGTATACTACTTTGTAGTTGTCTTTGGCATCCAAGATTATATTGGAATAGAGCTTCTTATTTCCTGCCTTTTGGAGGCAGAAATGCAAAGTCATCACAGCTGGTAAACTAATTATGCCCAAAATAGTTCAGAATGTTTAGGTAATTAAGACCAGAGTTATTTATGAAACAAACTAGGAAGACTGGAAAGCATTTGTAAATATGGAAGGTTGTGAATATTTAACCAGTAATTGTTTTTGTGTTTCTCTAGCAGAAGGATATATACATTTAACAGGCCTATTCGTTTTTTCTCCCAAATATGTGCCCAGGAGCTGTGATGAACCCTCTTGCTGACGTTCTCTGCAATGTTCCTTCATACGACACCGATGACAAAAATCACAAGGGGAGCTGAGACATTAACATCAAGCTTGGTGTGTTTACACCAAGATTACAGAATCTTGGTGTGTTTTCTGTTTCTATTACAAAATACCTAAGACTAGGCCGGGCAGTTCAAGATCATGGCATCAGAATTTGGATGAAGGCCTTCTTGCTCAATCCCTGCATGTCAGAAGGCATAAAATAATGAGAAATAAAGCATGCTAACTCAGGTCTCTCTCATCTTATAAAGCTACTAATTAATTCCCAAAGGCGCTGCCTATAATTACCATTAACATATGACTTTGTGGATTACCTTTTAAATACAAGAACTTTTGAAGTACACATTCAAGCCATCGTGATAACTAAAGACTTTTTAAATTTAATTTAAATTTCATAAACAATGATTTTTTTTTTTTTTTGTCATACATAGGATTAAAGCCGGGGATGCTCTAGCACTGAGCTACATTTCCACACCTATTTCTGGATAAGTCGCTTGCTGGGCATAATTCACTTGTGATCTTCCTATGAACTCCTCCCAAACACAAGGGTTACAGACATATGCCACAGTGCCCAGCTGTAAGAATTTTAAACTTCAACTCATAACTACAAACTTTGACACAACCATTGTTTTAAAATTCCAGGACTTCACATCAGAAGGCTTTATTGTTCTTGCTTTAGACGTCTGCTTAAAAATTGAAAAAAAATTTAGTCCGTTTACTACAACCTATCAGTACCAGAGTTTATAGCTACTTCTCTGCAAATATGTTCATAAATTTACTCTGTCTTTCTGTAAAGTGCCCTCATTATTTCTTACAGCCTTTGTACCTATTCTTAATCTCTGTCAAGAAATTACTTGAAGATATTTTGATGAGTTGCTTCTTTGCTTACTTCAAGAAGCTCTCAGGAAGGATCTTCTGTGACCACACATTACTCTCAAAACTCTTGCTATGGTTTATTTTTATTTATAGTCATTTTCATTAGCCCCCAAATTTAATTTATCTCTTTATCTATTTTGATCATTAGCAAGTATAGAACTGAAGTCATTTTTTTGTTTCTTTTGCATTTTTTCAATGAAACCTCAAATGCCAGAAATAGCTTTAGTAAATTGTAGCTGTATAATGAGTATTGAATAAAAGAATGAATTAGATCATTTCATTGCTGTATTTTTCTTTTAATCTCTTCATTTTCATCACCAGCAAGACACAGAGAGACATTGCAGCGAAAGTAATTACAGCTGCTTAAAATTACCTAAAACAACAGATGTGTGTGTGGAGTTAGATAACAGAGAGAACCTTGTCAAAGACAAAATCCTGGCTTTTATGCTTACTCACTATTCATACTTGACCAAATTACCCAGCTGCTTTTTATCTTAACTTCTTTCTGCATAAAATGGAATTAATTATAGGGCTTAGCGTCTATACCATTGAATGATTTTAAAGATTAAGCCTGTTAATTCAGACAAAGCCTTTACACAAGTACCTAGTATTCAAGTACTTATTTAGTGCTGGCTAAAATTGTCCATGTCTCTGTGAATATGTTCTAGCAAAGAAATGGATACCTTTTGTATGCAGCACAGAACAAAGATTTAATAACCGCTCTTTACATGTAAAATATGTATGATCACTGGACATCACTGATCACTGGAAAGAATTTCATTAGAATATACAATCACCTCTGTGAGTGTGATACTTTACTACAAAGCCACTGAATTTTTTTCTCCAAACCTACCAAAGGCTTTTTCCTCCCTACTGGAGTAAACGAATAATTCCAAAAATCTCTGTATGTCAAAAACCTGCTCCCACAGGTTTAGTATTTTTGAATTTAATTGCTCATATGTCATTGATAAGACAGTGTTTAGATTAAATCAGATATTTGTTTGTCATTGGAAGCTAGGATAAATGTAGTTATTGGAAGTAGGAGGGGGATGAGAGGCAAATATTTACAAATGATTAGCTCTCTGTGTCAATACGCAAATGCCAATCACCTCGTCCAGGCCAAGGCCTCTGCTCAGCACAGCATCGACATTATTCATACGCGGAAACGCAGCTGTGCGTGGCCGCCGGCGGGGAAGACCCTGCAAGTCAGTCACAGCCTCAGAACTAAGGCGGCCTTTGTAGCTTAGCGTGGCCAGCAGCCTCCGCAATCTATGAGAGCTGGCGTACATGACTGTGACCACGGGTTTTTGTTTACTAACTATACTGCTGTCTGAGACAGCAGGTGCTTAGAGAATATTTGTTAAAGAAGTGAATATATTATTTTCCATCCTAAAGAAACCATATTTTTAAAACAAGTTGGGATGTGTACAAACACGCAAGGAAGGTGAGGAGGTAACATATTACTCCTTTCTTCCTTACACTGATCATCTGAGGTTGGAATGATCAGATAAAGACTCAGGGCTTCTGCTAACCCATCTGTCATCCTAACTGCTCACTTCTCTGCTTTGTGACTGGTTATAGTACCGAAGTCAGTTTCATTCTGTTTCTCCTTTTCCTCGTCCCAGTTGGTCCTTCCTTTGAGTGATGTCTTTCCCATTCATACTATCTATTGTACATTTTGGGTTTTACTTACTCACCCCGGAAAGAATGGCTATCGTCAAGAAATCAGTTTCAAAAGCATGGATATGCCGCATAGGTGTTATCTAACTGATTATTGAAATTATAACTGATCAGGAAGGCAAAATTATTAGAACAAGCTACATTTATTGAGGACAATTAAAAAGAGGTGTTGGGCTACCCTTTTGTTATAATGAAATATCTGGGGCAGGTGACTCTATTCAGAAAGAGTTTCATTTAGCTCACACTTTTGGAAGCTAGAAATCCAAACAGCATTGTGTCATCTCTGTAAGGTTCTGAGCTCCTCCTCAGCATGGTGGCAGTGTGCAGATCTCCCTTCTCTTGTTAAACCAGCAGGAGTCAGTCACAGACACATTGCTCTAGAGATGAAGACATAGGCATATCGTGTTGTTTTTTTAGTATAATACTAATTTTCTGTCTCACAAAAAGGCACCTAAAATGCCTTGGAACAGATACAGGTTTTCAAAACCATGAAATGAAACTCTGGTGTTACTCATACTTTATATTTGGTAAAATAAAGAAACTCATCTGAAACTATCACTTTACAAAGGCCTCATCTAAATGTTATTGTCTAAGTAATGCCGTTATACACGAAGTCAGGGATTTCACTCCTCTGAGTTCAGCAGTATAACTGAGTGCAAGCCATAGCGGGGATATTGTGAAAACGCTACTTCCATTCTGCCTGATAGGTAACCCAGAAACTGAGACTGTAATAAACTTCCTGTGCCTCTGTTTCATCGTATAAGATGTCTGCAAATGCCTTAATCTGCAGTTTGTGTAAAGATCAGAGGAAAGCCAGGGTGATGCACTCTGGTAATCCCAGCTACCATGAGGCTGAGGCAGGAGGATTGTTGCAAGTTTTAAGCCAGACTGGGCTACGTAGTAAGACCCCAGTTAATCCTCCCTGCAAGAGAAAAGAAAATTTCAAAAAGATCAAAGGAAATGATATCTAGGAAGTTGTTGCAGTTTCTATCTAGATGTCCTGCAGTGTCCTACACTTGCAAGTGGGGCTTCCGGGAGGTATGCCACGGGACTCCTAGCTGACTTGCTTTGAGGAGGGCTGGCTGGGAGAATCAGGTCACTGGAGACATTTCCTGGAAGGTTTACCTCACTGCCTGGCTCCACTCTTGACAAGTTCTGCTTCCCTGCAGCCTTGCCACAAGGAGCCTGTCCTACACCCGGCCTCCAGCTGTGCTGTCCTGCCTCCAAGTTAGCCAAGTGTAGATCAGAAGGCTCTATGAACTATGAGCTGAAAATCTCTTCCCTTAAATTGTGGGTTTTGGCTATTTTGTAACAGTGATGAGAAAAGTTGCTGAGCAAAAATACTAACAAAAATGTCTGGAACACAATTAGCACAAATAAATTTTAGATAGCACTCTACTTATAATTCTTCTAACTACATATACATTTTAATTTATGTGTAAGCCTTAGTTTTCTACAATTGCTTTTATAGAATACAGATGAAGGAGGTAATTTTCTCTAAATTATAATGCATAATTCTGTTTCTTGGAGTATGGAATTTGATGTAGAGGGAACAAAAGGAGATTGAAAACTGTTTCAAGAGCTACTCTAATTCTTTTCTAAACATATCATTTTGAAAAGATAAAAATCTTATTTTCCGTAATTATTCTTAACACCAAAGGAAAACAAAGGATAAAAGAAATTATGCAGTTTAAAAGGGAGGAGTGACATTCCCGGTGTGTTTCCTTTGGTATACTTAAACCATGGGACTTTATCTTCTCTCTTTACTGTATTTAAATGATAGGATGTGCCATAAACCTCGGGATAAAGAATCCTAAATTGTGGACAAATAAAGAATAAGGGGCATTCCAGATCCACTTGATAGTGTTGAAAATTGTATCTCACACACAGATTCTCACGTGCTTCGCATTGGGTACAGAATACTAATATTATGTGAAGAAAACACAGACACACACACACACACACACACACACACACGTACACACAGAAATGAGTATAACTCCTTAGTTAAATTTCCCCTATCATTTGAATGAATGAATGAATTGTGGAGAGTGACTATTACTGTATGGATTTGTGTTCAGCCCTGATTATTTCTGTGGTTGAAAACACAAATGAAACCCATATGTAATGCTTTACAAGTCATAAGCTCGATGTGATTGTTAGGACCAGCAACAAAATTTTCATGGCTGAGGGCTAAATTAAAAGTGTGAGCTCCTTACTAAAAAAATCATTAAGAACTTTACATGACAAGTAGACCCTTGGACCAAGGCTGTATTATTTCTAAGAACAGAGTCACTTTGCAGGACATACCTCCGTGAAGTTGACCAAATGGATGTTATATCGATACTCCATCCAGGAGCAAATTGGACAGAAGTTCCAGCAGGAAATGACACAATGCCTGATCTTACAGTAACCTTACCTAGCAAACAAATGACTCAAGCTGAGACACTGCATAATCACAGAAAGGAACCTGAACTGTCCCACATTTACGATTTTAAAGGGAAAGAGTGGAAAGTGAGAAACGAGCTCACAGTAGAGAGGCCTGCAGATAGAGAAAATCTAATGAGAGCTTTCTCACTGAAGTCAGTTTTCTTTAATTAGGGTTCAGGAGAAATGTAAAAATTTTGGATGTGTCTATTAGATGGGAGTTTCTGCCATTATTAAAACTCTAACAGTAGTATGAGATTTATGCTTATGAAAATGAAGTGAAATAGTTCTTGGTTTCCTGTTTTTTAGTTCTCTCTGTAGCTGGAGGAAAACAAAGTCGGTTACTTCAAAGATGATAATGTAACAACTGAGAATACTTTATGTATAAGTTTGAGTATAGTATGAATATTTATAAAAGATGAAGAAAATGGTAAATAAGTTTACATTATTGATAAAGTCAATAATGTTTAAGGTCATTGTAAAAGTTCTACTCTTATTTACTTATATAAATAGATGTGTCTATGATATCTCTCTATATATGTGGTAGAAGATTAGGTAAAACATTTATGAATAATGAAAATAAAATTTTCAAAACAGTGAAGTAGCTGTGTTTAACAAAATTATCTCACTATTAATACATTTATTTATTAGGTGACTATTTACAAATAAATTATTTCTCTGAATTTTCATACGGATGTTAAACAAAAGGAGACAAAATTTTTTTCTTCCATGAAGTGACCAAATTATTCTGTATTCAAACTTTAAGTTTTCTTTTTATTTTATGAAAAATAGGCAAAATTTCATACTTAAATAATAAGAGAATAATAGTTGTTATTCACTGCATATTATTGTCATCAAAGTAGTTACTCTGTATACAAGACATTAACCAAAAATCTTCTAACAAAAAGAAACAAGCAGACAATAACACATTTTTTTTTCAGCTAAGATAAACTAGTAGTTTCAATGAAATCAGTTTCCTTATCTACTAAAATATTTTTAAAATGATAGAACTCATAATTTGGGGGTGTGTTTGAACTTCTCTGTACCAAAAAGTTCTGATTATCAAAATATATTAAATTTCTATACTTCTGATAGTCATTGGAATAATTTTAATAACTTTTTTACTTCTGAAAAACCATGATAATGTTTTATGATTTATTCATTTTTGAAATATTGTCTATAATTATTTCATAACATGGAAAAATACAACATTTTTAAGTGTTTTCTCTCTATCTTTAGAGAGATGAATGGATGCAGGAATTATACACACACACACACACACACACACACACACACACTTTAACCTTTAAAAAAAGTAATCACACCACTGATGTCAAAGTGAATGAACCAGAAGTCACTATACTAAGTCAAAGAAGCAAAACACAGTCAAATAAATATTGCATGGTCTCACTTATAATACAGTAGTATATGGCACAAAAAATTCATCTAATAAAAAGAAAACAGTCTGAACAAGCATTATCAAAATGGCAGAAAATGAAATCACTTCCTGCTGGGTAGTACACATTAATTATGTAGTCCATGGATGCAACAGAATAATAATATTTTATGAAGGACACTGGTAATCTTTGGGAGGAAAAAAGCAAGAGAACAAACCAACAGAAACCAAAACCATGTAGTGTGAACACCTACTGAATGTCAGGGGCACAACGCATTGTTATTTACTACAGTGTGTTAGCATGTCAGACCTTACTCAGCTTAGAACTGCTGGTTTAGCCTCTGACCAACATTTCTCAAGTTACCTTACTTGTGGCAACTTTCTCCAGTTACCTTAGCTAGTTGCCACAAGTAAGGTAACTGGAGAAATGTTGGTCAGGGTCTTTGGCCTCATGTAACACTGGAACAAAATTTGGCCTGGACCTTGAGGCTCCTGCCTGTGATCACCATTGTGATCCTCCTCAGCAGGGACTTCTAAAGAGGACGGTCCTCCTAGCAGCTTCTGGGCAGTCACCAATCACCTGGGAATTCTTGCTCAATTTGTGTAGAAATCCAAATCAGTATTCACAGCCCTGGGTTTTGAGTGCCAGCAGCTGTCAGCTCTTTTAGTGTCAATGGCCAGACTCGCTACTGGGAGCAAGCGGCTCAGAAGGATTTGGGAACCTTTCTGGCTGCTTACAGCACGCGGTGAAGCACTGGTGATTATTCCCGGCTCTTGGTTTCCTGAGCTGCTGAGCACTTTCAGCTTTGCCAGCTCCCCCTTCTGGACGTTTTTAGTACTGTCGCCTTTGTTGTTACCAGCACACTCTAGCCGTGATAAAAGTCACAAATAGGCAAGAACTTGCTATCCTGAAGAGGATGTATTAGTTCTTACGCGGCAGAACGAGGAGGACACTGAAGGGGCTGAACTCATGTAGGGTTTGGGGAGTTTCCTTCGAAAGGAAAGGAAAGACGGGTTCATGCCGGTACAGCGTTACATTTTTTCTGTTTGGTCATAGAGACCTGAGGGGCCGGCTTGCACCTGGATGGGAAAGGCTGCCGAGGGTAATAATTACCAAGAGAAGATGTAGAATCGTCTCAGGAAAGTCTGCAGAAGCAAGCATCTCCCTGAGTGCCTCCAAATACCACGCTGGCCGCCAGGTATTTGGAGGCAGGCCCAGACCAACAGCACCTTCTGGAAGAGTCGAGTCTTGTTTCCTACCTCAAAAGATAAGAGAGACACAGACAGAGAGAGACAAAGAACGACAGACTATCATTAGATTTCTTTGGTAGATTTTAACAGTTTGCCAATCAGAAGATTCAGGTAGGTGTTTACACGACATGGTTTTGGTTTCTGTTGCTTTGTTCTCTTGTTTTTTTCCTCCCAAAGATTATCAGTGTCCTTCATAAAATATTATTATTCTGTGGTATCCATGGACTACATAATTAATGTGCATTACCCAGCAGGAAGTGATTTCATTTTCTGCCATTTTGATAATGCTTGTTCAGACAACATATCCACACTAATTACTCTTGGCTGGATGCCCCTCGCTCTTTCTGTACTGTGTGGTCCTTTGATATCAGGTAAATACCAACGATTGTTGCCTGTGGATATGGACACTGGAAAATGTGACAGTGCTGGAAGTGTTTTCCAGTTCTATGATGGACTTCTGGTGCACACACGGTCATTCATTTAGTTCTACTTTTTACTTTTAAACAATTGATAAAAATAAGCTATTTTAATGATGACAAATCATGCTTTTTATACTATTTTCAACTGTAACACGCCTTCTAGAAGACTCCTATCAAGTTGTTTTGATAGGAACAATCAAACTGGCTCCTATCAAGCCAATTTTGAATTTTATTTATTAATTGCAAATGATTATTCAATCCAGATTCCTACAGTATTTTGAATGAAAATTCACTGCTAATCTTTTTAAATCCACTGAGCTGGGTTGAACCTGTGCTCACACAGACACTAGAGATTTAAAGGTCATAGCTGCTGTTTGTATTCTGCACCCAAAAGCTGAATCATTTTCCTTTTTTTTTCCCCTGTAATTTTGGCTGTTGTAATTATGTGCTCCTGCTGAGGAAAGGGCAGACTAGAACTTTTGATACACCGGGTGCCCAGTGATATTAATACACTGTTCTAACTAAAGTAGCGTTTAAGCTTATTTGTTAGGTTGGTTTACTGTGTGTGTCTGTTTTCCAGGAGAAACCATGAGCGTGTTTGTGGCTGCCAGCAATTCTTCTTCCCCCTTTGGTTCGCTTCTCCTTCCCAATCATACTGACCCCACTGCAAATTAATAAATGCAATAAATTTAACTTTCATTCTCTCTGGGAAAAACGTCTCTGTGCTGATGTAACTATTCAAAGACAAAGAAGTTAGTTGTTTCTGTTTGAGTATTTGGTTTTTGTGTTTTGTGTCCGTCTGTTTTAGAGAAAATCATGTTGTGAAATCCACTTGGTCTGGAACACATTTTTTCTTAAGATGTAGAAGCTTATGTCCATCAGAGAAATCATAAAAATCAATGAAAGACCAGAGTCCAGTGAAATATCACTTGCATCAAGAAATCCAGAAATGTATATGCTTACGCTCTGCATGTAAAACAAAGCTCTAACAAAGAGTTGGGATTATTTAAGCACCATCAATTTGCAAAATGTATTTGTATATTCTCATTGCAGCTGAACCTTTTTTCTTTATTTCCTTCTGTGACTGATCTTCGGGTACTCTCTACATAATACAGGAAAATGTAAGCTGTAATTCAGATTCTTAAAATCTTATTCTCTCATGCAAAAAGATATAAAGTGACAAACTTTATAAAAAATGGAAAAATTGACCACCAATTTAAAGTAGCAGAGAAAAATCCCCCAAATATCTATCTACCCATCTATCCATGGGTATTGGCAACTTCCAATCCTGAATTTCCCCCCAGGCACATACTACCTATTTTTATTTCTTTTAAAGGCGCTCACACAGCAGGAGCTCGGATATATTCAACTGAAACTTCATAAAAATCATACTTTCCATCTTTTCCCTGCTGTACTACGTTCAGGCAGTCCCAGAAGGATATCTGATGTATACCTGGAGAGTTTATAAGCTGGGGGCATGCAAATAAAATAAATGTCTGGAACAAGTTTATTTGAGTGAAACTTGAAGAACTTGTTTTGTATTTAACCTGGTGATATTAAAACTACTTGCACATCAGTGTCTGCCTTTGAAACTTACACAAATAAAGAGATTTCTGAGTTCCTGTTTTCTGCCTCTTACACCAAATCAGCTCAGTAATGCTACAGAAAGTTTAGTATGATCTAACTTTTAGAAAAGAATTTTCAAAGGAATTTAATAGTCTTATTGCATATACTAAAGAATGTGCATTATAATCTTTCCACTAGTTTCTTTGATAGTATTGTCACACCTGTATATATTTAAATAAAAGACAGTGTGTTTTTATTTAACTTGTCTTGAAAGTCCCACAACTGGGGGCATTCTTCGTGTGTTTTCAATGACTTTATTCTTTCAGATAACATTGTATTTTGAGATGGTATTTAGTAGTTACAATTTATTTGTATTTAATGCCATGAAAGAGTCCACTATAACAAAATGTCTTAATTCAATGTATTACAACTATTTGGGCATATAGGACTTGTGTACAAAAATCATTGCTAAACCAACCTGGTTTTCTAAATCTTACAAATAATCTGCAGACTTCTAAGGCTATTTAAATAGACAGTTTTATTAATTATGAATAGCAACTGGTTTCTATTTTTCAATATTTTCCAATTAATTTTCTTTTCCTTCCATAATTTCAACTACTATGAGTTGTTTTATCCAGTTTTTCTAGAAAGCAGAGTTTCTTTTTATTTTTTTTTTTTTGGCCTTTTTGAGACAGGGTCTCCCTATGTAGTTCAGGTTGTCCTTGAGCTCACTTTGTAGCCCAGGCTGGTCTTGAACTCGCAACTATTCCTCCTGCGTTAGCCTCCGGAGTGCTGGGATTACAGGAGTGCGCCACCATGCTCGGCTTAGAAAGCAGAGTTAAAGCAGAAAGTGTATGCTGTTTCACTGGTGGACAATACAG
>NW_004955427.1:4966721-4968195 GCF_000276665.1 Chinchilla lanigera | reverse complement strand
AATGAGTACAATTGGTGTATGTCTAAAAATATTGAGAAGTAGATTTCAGTATACCCACAGACCTGTGGAAAGAGTCACCAAAGTATAAGAAAAAAAACACTATTTTCTTCTCTTTTTAAAGGAGCAGAGTGTTGGCTTTTAGATTGAACATGTGAGGATTAAAAACATTCTCTGAAGATACTGTCTATGGTATAATTCTCAGGTTAGCATATATTATCAGTGTTGCAAGCACAGATTACCTTATCTATTTCTCATGTTACTTTGTCCTTCAGGTTTGAATAAATAAATACACATATTTCAGATTACATACATATAGAATAATGTGAATACATATATAACCTGTTCATTATTCACTCTGTTCAGTATTCATGCTAAATATAAGAAATTGAGGTGAGAGTTGGAATGGTGAAGAAGAAAATTGTGTTGTGAGCCATATATTGGAAGAAAAGAAGCTGAATTGAAGACAAAGATAGCACTTCTGAAGCTAAGTCATAGGAGGAAACCCTCTTACCATTGCACGGGGAAAACCCCATAAATTGATAGAGGTGAAGAGAGGCTTGTGATTCTCTTCTCTCCCTTCTACTGAATTGTTTTCTTTGATGAGCGTGCGTGTGTGCACTAACAATGTAACATAAAAACTTTTTCATCAGCAACAATAGTTATGAATTCAAAATATTTTAAAGTATTACTGCATGTCTTCCCATCAAGAAATCAATTCACTGACAGCAAGAGTTACACATATCAACCTTTAGTTTAACTGTGATCAAGTAAAGAACTATGTCAGAGCATACACTGCTGGCATTATTTGTCTATTTTTCACAGCAGAAAAATAATCAGGAGAAAATGTAATGTAAAAATGTTAATGCATAATACCACTAGAGACTAAAGAAGTCGTCTGGCAAATGCTACAGCTGAATGATAATGAATCAAGAAGGATACATACAAAATCAGTTTTATCAAGTTCCATTAATGCTAATGGAGAGCTATTAGAAGTGAAACATTTGTAAAACTCATAATTTATATGTACTAGTTTACGGTCTCTTTTTATCATTTGGTGAAGTAAATCTTTTAAATTTTGAGAAAATGTCTTTTTTTTGTGATATTTTTATTTTTGCCTACAGTATTTGGCTTTTAAATAAAAGAACTTGGATTATTTATATTGTACTGACATCTGGTGGACTTCGCCTCGATACAGCCAGCAGAAAAGCAGCGACAGAGACACCCACCGACGGCCGCTGAGCACACGGCGGGGACGGCCGAGTCACCCGGCAAGTCAGGCGGCAGCGCGAGCTCTCGGTTCTGTCCCAGGCATCTGCCTTCGTTTCAGGAGAGTCAGATCCGGAGCTCACAGCGGAGCTGCTGTACGTCTTCGTACAAGTGTCCCTAAGTTATAGATTCCAAAAGGTAGAGTATTAGGAAGTCATCGCGTGAGAAGTTTGATACCTTCTTGTGCCTGTAATCTGAGAAACTTCTC
>NW_004955427.1:4948102-4966512 GCF_000276665.1 Chinchilla lanigera | reverse complement strand
TACATATTATTAATTTCTTGAAAGCAACTCACATGTTTAGGAAATGAATTTCAAACATTCTAAAGTTATTGGATTTTTATTGATGTAGTTCTTTCTATTTCACTTGATAAATGTAATTAGATAAACTATATGAATAAAATACTTTGCAGAACACAAAAAAGTTTCGTTTGATTTTTCTTTTAGTAAGGCTGTAGGGTCCTCCCTCACACACACATTAGAAACAGAGGTAGCCTATATCACTGAGATTTATCCTCAATGCTTTTATTTTTAACAAAGCCTCTCAGTGTTTCATGCTACTTTACCAAAAATGATTTCTTCTGCCATGTGTCAACTGTACAGGTAAAAATAAGAATGACATTTACATAGTAATAAAGAATAAAATTATCAGGATGACACATGTTTTTGCCATACCACAAGTATTCCATTGTCATGGGGTCCAGATACTACCATCAAATTCTGCGTGAGAAACCCGTGTGTCTACTTTCTTCTGACTCTTTTGCCGGGCCCATCCTCCCCGCTGTGGGAAATGTGTAATTAATACCTTCAGTGTTCACTAAATACATATATACACTTCTGCTCAGTTAGAATAAAACCATAATGGGAATTAATGACATCCTAGGAAGCAAAGAGTATTTTATTAAAATGTTCTGTAGGACACGTAAGACCAAACTGAGAAGTTAGTATATGCTATAATACTTTTAATTTTAGGAATTCCAAATAACTTTTAAAACTAAATGTTTATTTTTGGATATTTATCCAGCAAGGCTTTAACAAAGCACAAATATATGTCACCATGATGAGAAAAAAAATTTATAGTTTGATTTCCTCCGGAGATTTATGTGAGAGATGTTTATTCCACTGAATTAACTTAAATGAATGGAGATTTGTCTAATCTGCTGTTTCAAGTGTTCTGAGCTTAAGCATTATGAGATTTATATGAGGGACATGTGTATGTGTAAGGCATTGTTTCCAGGTTCTAGCGCCCCGGGGCTGCCTTCTACAGATGCTTTCTAGGTTCTTGCCATTCTGAACAAATAGTGGGGCAGGACAAGCACAACAGGTAGGCAGCCAGGTTTTACATTTATCAAAGGTGTGAAAAGTAGGGTAGAACTACGCTCTTCTGAATGACAAGGCGCCACTGAGAGAGAGGACACAGCTGGGATGAGCTCACTTGAGGCGGGCTTTTGTATCCATCATGCCCCAGGAGGATGTCAGGTCTAGGCTGTCCGGTCAAAACGCTGCTTGATTTCTCAGAATAATAACAAGGATAACAGTTTCTTGCAGTCCCAGAACTGCTTTTCTGTACACGTCCTGGGTCTCTGCAACTGACAGGTCACACGCTCTTCCCAGCTGTCTGGCAACGTCCTAACCTTCCTTCTCTCTCAGCCTAGCTCACGCAGTAACCCTGGAGTTGAAACCAATAACCCTGCTGGTTTAACTTCACAATGGAAAAGCCTAATCAGGACTAAATACATTATCAAATTTAACAATACAGATTGACTGTATTAATCAGCTAATTGCAAATTTGCTCTATCGTTTTATTTTTTTATTTTTTTTGGTTTTTCTCCGGTACCGGGAACCGAACTCACGACCTTACGCTTGCCAGGCAGGCGCTTTTGCCGCTGAGCTAAATCCCCAGCCCTGCTCTATCGTTTTATATTTCCAAGTATAATTTTGTATATTGATGTGCTGATATAAACCCTCCTTTTTATCTCATTGAATGACTCCAAAGTTACAGTGCTATTTGTCTTTTCTGACCTGGCCTTTATTGTTTTATGACTTTCCATTCCAGTGCTTCTAGACATAATTGTGACAGTTTTCTTCCTTTCCATTTATATTGTCCAATTCTTTTGAAAAAATCTATTATTATGCTGCTTTTTCTGCCTTTAAAGGTCACATATAAAATTGTGAGATATTATATTTAGTAATTGGTTTTAGAATAAATGAATATAGTAAGTATGTTTCAAAAGTCAACCCAGGGCAGTGAACATGATTCAGTGAGAAAGAAAAGCCACCCATACTCCTGATGGCTTAATTGTTCTAAAATAAATGAATATATGTAGTAGTCAGAGCAGAAGCACCAGTCCACATGGAGAGATGAAAAAATAATACCACGTGTCTTTCCATAAAAATGTAGTTGAATGGTAGCTGCATTGTCGTCTCTTGGAGTAGTCATGTTTATTATTCAAATCACACTACGTAGTCACACTGTGCAGTCACGCTATGTGATCATACTAGACCAAAGCATCAGTTTTCATGGGCAATGGGGACGCCATCATTACATATTCCACACACTTATTGCCTTGAGCAAACAGATTTTCTTCTATGAAGAGCATTTATACTGCTGAGAGAAATACTTTCAAATGCCCGTAGACTGTTCAGTGCCATTTTACAATCAAGGAACTAGTTAGAAATTTTGTAAAGTGCGTGGTCTCAAGGACAACTGACAGTGATGCAGGAACTTCCAAAGTATGGTTGGAATACTTTGATTTTTTTATATCACCTTTTTTATCATTGACTGACTCTCAGATATGCACATCTAGGATCAGGTATCACGATTAAAGGAAAAGCACTTAAAATGGGGTAAAATGTTACAGTGAGCACACATTTTAGTAAAACAAATGACAGAAGTTATAATGGTGTTTGGTCATATTGAAAATGCAAGGAACCTTATATTTTTGCCAATTTTATTAAAGTAAGGATAAGCAAGTGAGAGGTACGTCCCTCTTCCACAGGCACAAGCAGACTAAGAAAGGGCATCAATAGGAAATAGTGACTGGTTGATCTGAAAGCCCTGCGTATAATCACTAGCCCGAGGGACCACTGTCCAGCCACACAATTTCAGCTGTATAAAAGTTGAGAATATAGAAAATATATTTACCAGATAAATCCCAAAAGTTTCCCCAGTAAGATATATTTCATCATACACAGTACAAGACACAAATGTTAAATCAGTAATCAGAAAAATAAGTTTCTAAAATCTGCACCTCATACTGTGTTCTGGCCGACACAGCTATAGTGTGATGTCAGACACGACCACCCAGCCGGCTGTCTCAGCACTGACGCGATCAACCTGATGTCAGGTACAGGCCAGTTGGGAGGTATGTTTTGCAATGTGGATTGCCAAGTTTTGCTAGCTAGCTAAGAAAGGGATATTTTTCCTCTACCATTTAGTCAGAGGCTGTTTCTTAAAAGTAAGTATATACGAAATAAAACGTTGCTATGCTGGATCCCAGATCTTATTTTAGCCAGAGCCAATATGGCATTGAGGCTACCATTATGTGCTGTCTCTATATCATCTCTCTCTCCCTCTCTCTCTCTCCCTCTCTCTGTCTCTCTGTGTTTATATCTCTATCATATCTCTCTCTCTCTCTCTCTCTCTCTCTCTATATATATATATATATATATATATATATCTCAACATATATGCATTTGTATATCCACTTTTGTGTAGGTAGTGATCAGGATCTATTCATTATAGGCCTAAATCCATTATAATAAAGATACATACCTCAGCTATTGAGGTGAAAGAATGCAATGTGAAGAATCTGTGAGATCCATTTTTAAACTTTGCAGATATGTTTATGCAAATGTTAGGTTATTGAAATTGGTCACTGAAATAACTGGCTTTGATGAGTAAAAGATCATGTATCAAATCAAAGGATTTACATGTAATTTCAGGACATGTAGATAATGTTTTCAATGATGGTGAAGCTCAAACATGGAGCTGCATTCTTTTAAACACTTACACCCAAGGTAGTTATTGCCTAATTTTCAGGAGAGGGAAATGATATTAAAAACAAGCCCATATTTAATTAGATCTTCATCTCTGACTTCTTGAACAGCTTACATACCCTTTCTGAAACTTAGTTTTCTTCTCCATAAAATAGAAGTGAAAATATTCCTTGATCTTCCTCTCAGGTTTGCTGATAAACATAATGTTGATTCTATTAATTATTGCTGCATAATTATTGTTATACCTTCAGAGCTTCAAACAACACAGGTATTTTCTGTGGTCAGGAATTAGTGAATGGCAGAGCTGGATTCTCTTCTCTGGGGTCTTTTTTAAGAACGGAATCAAGGAGTAAGGCCAGGATTTCTTTTGAAGATTCCATTCAGACAGATGCAGTTCTATGCGACTGTGGTTGTGGACAGGATTCCCTTCCTTGTGGGTTTCTGGGTGCGGTTCTTTGTCACTTGGTGACCTGAGGCTGTCCTCATTTCCTTGACAGATGAACGCTTCCACGCGGCAACTTGTATCATCACAGCCAGCAAAGGGAGAGCTTGTTAAGGAGATAAATAGAATTTACAATCCTTTTATGTGGATGACAGTAGTAACACTGTATTACTTTTTCCATAATATATTATTTATACCAATTTGACAGGCAACCAACCTTGGATTTTTTCCATCAGTGGGGCTATTTTAAAGTTATTCCACTATAGAAACTTAAGTAAGAGCAATGATATTTTAAGAACTCAATTATTTGATATGGCTTAAGCATAGCGAAGCCAAACAACCAACAGAGTGAATATGTAACTCATAGGGTTGATATACTGTGGCAACTGGAGATGTTTAGAAGCTTAACTAAGTGACTTACCAGTTCTACATCCTGGGGTGTAGAGGACATGCCCTTACCACTCTAGGATGCTGTTCCTTGTGTCAACTTGAGACGTTTAGAAGTTTAACTAAGCAATTCAGCAGGGGCCAGGGTCCTCACTTTTGTAAACATCCCCGTCCTGTGCAAGAGAAGGGCATGGAGATGGTGTGAATGCTGCACACACCCTGGGGGAGAGTAGTCTGCTTATGATATAAGGGAGGAAAGAGGTTTCTTACCCCCTTTTGTGCTTGTTACTTTTGTTGTCTTCTGCCTCCTTGAACTGTTGCCCTTGTGCCCTGCTACCTTGCCTTGGAACCAGCTGATTATGGACTGGAACCTCTACAAACTATGAGCTAAATACACCTTTTCCTTCCTTTATTTTGGGTGTCAGGTATTTTGTCTCAGTCATGAGCTAAGTAAACAAGACAGCAACCTAGAGAATAAGAAAAAAATCTTTGCTAGCTATTTTTTGGACACAGGATTGACATTTAGAATGAAGAGTTCAAAAACATTAGATTCCCCAAAATAAAAAAAAAAAAATCAAAAAGTGGGCAACTGAAATGAAGATAGTTCTCAAAAGAAGTGCAAATGGTCAATAAGAACATGAAAAAAATTCAGAATTTCTGGCCATTAAAAATATATAAATTGAAATTATTTTTGGTGCCGTGTTATCACAAATAGGATAGCTATCATCAAAAAAAATTCTAATAATAACAAATACTGGTGAAGACTTGAGGTAAAAAGAACTCTTCTACATTGTTGGTGAGGATGTACAACCATTATGGAAGTTAATATGGAGATTCCTCAAACTAAAACAGAAATTGATCTTCATCAAGGCAGCGCTTTTCTAGGTATCTTCCTAAAAGACTTTAAATCATCATGTTACAAGGATACATGCATACCCATGTGTCTTGGTTACTTTTCTCTCATTGCTGGGACAAAATACCTGATGCCCAAAATTAAGGAAGGAAAGGTTTATTTTACTTACAGTTTGTGGAGGTTTCAGTCCGTAGTTGGCAGATCACAGGGCAGAGTGGCATATGGCAGAGGGCTACAGCTCATGGCGGCAGAACACAGCAGAAGCAACAAGCACCCACAAGGAGGGTAAAGAAAATATTATTATTTATTTGGTAAATTTAAGAAATGAAATCAGGCTTCCAAAAGTCTGCTTTCTGGGTTTATCTATGTTCTCCAAGCAAGGATGATCAATGTGAAATTGTCTGTTTTCTTCATAGTGTATTTTTAAAGTCCAGGCAATTACATGCTGTTTGAGGAAAGAAATGGTTTTGTTTAGTATGCACTTGTTCAGTTATTATGCTGGGTTTATGAGAAAAATAAGTGAGGTATTAATTTGCCTCGGTTACAATGACTATAAAACGTAAGTGAATTATTCGGCTTAGTACTGTTAATGATTAAAACTGTCAACCTTACAGTTACATTAACATAGTGTTTAAGAGGAACTCCATAAAACTGAATCTTGAAATTGTGTGGATTGGCAAATTCAGGAGTAAAGTCCTCACTTGGCATTTATATGGCTCTGCATTTCACAGTGTTTTTCCAGTATCTGTTCAATTTCTCCTTTAATCTCCAAATGACACATTCTGTACTGAGAGTTGAGCTTGAATCCCACAGCTTTTTTCCAACAAACACGGTTTCAGGTCCATGGTTTATGATGACTGTGAAAACACACAAGAGAGGAAGTCAGCTCCTCGTGGCCTCACTCTGGGTCCTCCTACAGTTGACCTCAAATGCCTCCCTACAGGACTGGTGACCTCTGGTCCTTCAGTGGTAATTCCACGGCAACATTTTGCTTCCTAGACATCACGATAAGAAATTCAGGTTGATAACAGTGAACAGTTTGTTGGACTCAGTCAACAAAAACGTCTTTTGGTCATATTGTAGAAGATAGTTTATTTAATTAGTTAGCTTATGAGTAGTAGCTAGGGGAAGGCTGAGATGGAATTGAGTAACTGGGCATACTGACAAGAGTTTAAGTAAGAGTAGATAGTGAACTAGCACTTTGGACCAAGCCTGAATTCCTCAGGCAGCATGGAATGCAATCGCCCTTCTAGTAGAGGTAGTTGCAGGCACTCTCCTGAGTTTTGAGGAATTTAAAATGCAAAATCACTAGTTTTTTCCATGAAATCTCAGTTTCCTTCAACATCTGTACAGGCTGAAGAACGTGATTAGAGTTCCAGCTGCCCGTTTCGTACCCACAGGGCCCCCTCTAACAGGTGGCACAAGTCAGGTGAGGCTCTCCTGCCCTCTGCTGAGCTATAATTAGCTCTGGAGAAGAGGCCATGCAGCCAGGCACAGAGCCTCCTCTTGGAAATCAGGAGCTGCTCCTGTTGTTTCCATAAAAGCTCTGCTGACTTCATCCTTCCGTCTGGCAACTTCATTCCTCGACACTGTGAGCCCACGAGCTTGGTACATACGCTGAAAACTTACGATGGAGATATTTTCAAAGTCAACATTGTTTCGGATTCGCATAAATCCTATCAACCAGGCTTCCGCAAATAGCATAATAACAAATAAAAGAGATAACAGTGTTTTACAGTGGTGCAAAAAATCAATTTTCAAATACACTAAAAAACATGATGAAAGTATTTTTTTGTTTTTTTTGTTTTTTTACTCTTGAATAAAGACAAGGATTATAATAACATTCTTCTGGCCCAGCAGAGACAGGTAATAGGTGCTTTAAAAAAAGATGTTCATTGGGGGTTCAACCCCTGCTTCAAAATTAGAGTGATAGCTAATAATTCTTAATGTTATAAAAGAGCTGCACAATCTGCTATGATTTCATACTTCCATTAGTGTATTCATCACCATGCAGAATAAAAGGAATAAAAGCCAGGGTACCCGAGCTCTCATTGCTTATATTGTTATCCATGACAAAAGACATTCAGTCACTTACTCAAAAAATATTTGCTGTGTCCTTTTCACCTTGTTAAACATTTATTTTCTCATCTTTTTGTTTTGTTTTGTTTTCCGGTACTGGGAATTGAACTCACGACCTTGCACTTGCCAGGGAGGTGCTGTGCCGCTGAGCTAAATCCCCAGCCCCTATTTTTTCATCTTATTCAACAGCTACTATGGAAAGAAGTCCCAGCATCCTTATCTTATTCTCAACTCCAGGACTCAAATAACTCAACAAACATAAGATAACCTCTATGTAGCATAAGCTACCCATACTTTAAGAACTCCTACTGGAAAAGAATTTTAAGATGTAGAATAATGCTGAAATCTCAAGGACTGTAGAATTCTGAGCAGAAGGAAAAGCAAGAAGCTCATGCTGCAAGTCTCTTATCATTTTAAAAGTGAGAAAACTGAAGTCTAAAGAGAGCAAATATGTTGCTCTAAATCACCCAGGAAGTCAATGGCATAAGAGATTAGGCATAAAATCTTCTGCCATCCTGGCCAATATTCATTTACAATTAGTGGAATGCCTTGGTGGCAAATGTGCATGTGTTACTGCATACACTTTTTTAACTAGGTCTAGGAAACGTGCTTAATCTTTGGATTATCATATACCAAGGTTAATAATAAGTTGCTCTCTTACTCAGACATGATATATTTTTCTCTCTCATTTATAATAAAATGGCCTTGGTTAATCTACAGTAACTGCACTCTTAACACTTTGATGCTAATAGCGTTTTCCTGGAAGAGTTCTGATGGGCTAGGTGAGGCATGCAAGGCGGCTAAATGTGCAGTCTGATGGCTGAGTCCATTCGAATGCACTGATTCAACATCATGTTTTAGCCAACGGATTGTGAGTTCACTGAAGCAAGTGCCTTGCCTCTGTCTCTCCTGCTTCTCCGTGCTAGGCACAGGGCCGATATACAATAGGTGTGCTTTAGATGTGAGTTATAGGTGATAAATGGATCATCTGTCTTATCATCACAGCAATTTCAAATTAATTCTTTTTCTTTGTGCTATTTTCTCTGATGCTTAATGTGGTATCTGGGATATATCCTGAAGTCAATATTCAAAATAAAATATCTGATATTTGATAACAAAACATCTGTATTGAAGTGTTTGCACAAATTTACAGTAATTAGACATAGCTGATAAAGGGAAGACTAAGTGGCTCTCCTTTATAATCTGATTTCCTTACTTAGTAGTGAGAACACTGGCAAATGCATTAGCGATGACCTGATCAGACTCCTTAGTGAACTACTTCAGGAAATATATTTTAATTAAGGAACAAAACGATAGTAAAGTATTAATTATCTTGATAATTTTATCCTTTCTTAGAGCAGGTATATTAAAAAATAAGAAATTGAGTGCTTTTCATTTTTTTACCTTTGCATCTTCCTTTCCTTACTTCTGTTCATAAATACTAAATTCTCGGAAATGGTCTACTGTCTGGTGAAACGTCAATAATGTGTGTAGCCTTCAATAATGAAACCACTGGTACTTCTCAATTGGACCTTTCCTATTCATTATAGCTTAAGCTTTTGTACTACAGAACTTACTGCTCTATTACATACATTTTTTTTTTTCCAGTACCGGGAATTGAACTCACGACCTTGCCCTTGCAAGGCAGGCACTGTGCCGCTGAGCTAAATCCCCAGCCCCTCTAGTCCATAAATTTTACAGCTGTAATTATAGCCTTAGGTTTATATGTAACTTTTTTATATATACTGTATGTGGAAAACTTTTCTCAACAATCTATGCAACAATCACCCCAAATTTCTTCTTAAGCTTAAATCAAGTGAAATTATTGTTGATGACGGATAGTATAAAAAATTGTACAGTATGAATTTGTAATTATGTGTGATTTGGCTTTTCTTGCAAAGTCATTCCTGTCTGTTTTTAAGGACTTGAGGTAGTGGGGCCCAGTGAGAAGGAAAGTAGATTGGAAGTGAAGTCATCCAGATTCTATTTATTTCACCTTGTTTGAGAATCTACCTGAGAACTTCAAAATTAAAGAACATTGTTCAAGTGAAGATTAGCCATCATAAAATGTGGTGTTATTTTACAGAAGATGATAAAGGCTGCACCAAATTTACTGCTTAAAATGCCAACTGAAGGAGGTATCTGAGCTAAGTTTTAAAGAAAAGAAGAACTCAGCAAGGAAGACAGGAAGTAAAATCAGTTTAGCTAAATATTTATGTATCACCCACCACGTGGTCGCATGAAAGACAGAAACACATGTAAGTGCATACACTGATGTAAACAGCTTGCACTCGTGGTTATGGTTTAAAAATAGGTAGAATGAGTCTAATTCAGACTGGGGCACAGTTTACTTGGCTATAATACAAATTTGATTTTTTTAGGCTGAGGGAGTGATTAAAGGGTTTAAAGTTTATATATAATCTGTTCTGAATTATATTCAAAATATTATAATATCAATACCAATATAGATAGTTTTACTTAGGTAAGATAGAATTTGGAAGTAGCTCGAAAATAACTCAAGGAATAACTAGTTTCAAAATTCTCTACAGAACTATGAAGAGAAAGTACCCTCACCAAACCATGAGACATGTGTCTCAATTCCTTCTCTGTCTATGTCTTATTTGGAAAATTCTTTTCTTTTAAAATTTTCTTTAGAATTTCTGTTTTGTGCTAAAAGGCAGTGATAATCCGTTGGGTAGTTCATAAGCTTTTCCAACTCCCTGGTGTATATACCTATTTTGAGTTTGGAAATCTAGATTAGATTTGTAATTCCTAGGAAAACATTACCTTGCAGGGCTCGTTTCATTCCTTTGGTAAGTTACAAACAAATGGGTCCCATTTATACATTGCTTTATTCTCAGTCCTTGACAACAATTAAACACTCACAATTGTTACCATGTTAGAGTATAATTTGGTTCATGATAGTGTCTTCTATAGCTTACTGTCTAGGGCCACACTGTGAAAGAAAGCAAGGAGATTTGGTAAAATATAACCTTCAATTTTAGTTTGTAATTACGTCCCCTCCTGTCTGATTTCTAGACAGCACATTAATTGTAAATAATGAAGTCATTTCCCTACTAGAATCCATGTTCTCCAATATTTAAATTGTATTTATCATAATACCTCTCATAATGATGAGCTATTATTAGTTCCAGTTCCTTGATTAGTGCTGAGAGCCCATTAGGTTCCAGATGATCTGACAAGGTTACTTAACCTCCACAAAAGCACTTTATGACTGCGATACTTTCATACGATAGAAGATCAAATCTTACAGACCTCTTAAATGATATGAGTTCCATTGATGAATCTCAACTTGAGGAGGATAGTAACACTAGCAAGAGTTAGCAAGTACCTTTCGCAAAATCAGAATAACCAGTCAGGGGTTAGCAGGAGTGGCTCCGGAGTGCTGCTGACAAGGGTGCTCTCCTACTTCTTCTGCCAGGTGTTGCCTTTTCTCCTCATGATCAAAGACGGTCACCACCATAGACGGAGACTTGAAATTCATGAGAGCAGGAAAGAAGGAGGGTGTGGATGGAGAATCACACTTTCCTTTAGGAAACAACCTGAAAGTTGAACACATCACTCCTAGTGAAATCACTGGCCAGGACTTCTGTGGAGGTTATGAAGAATCTTGAGACATGTCATTCTTACCTGGCAGAAGGAAATACTAAATCATGTTAAAAGGCAGTCTGCACCATAAATCTCAGGATTAAAGATTTTAGAACTCTCTGACTCCAAACCCCAGGCACTAAAACAGGACCTAAATCCCCCAGCTGCCTATTTTTGTAAATAGTACTCTTCTCGAACTCAGCCACATCTGTGCATTTATTTTTATCCATAGCTGCTTTTTCTACAGAAAAAGTAGACCACAGTTGAGTAGTTGTAACAAAATTGGCATATCCAAGAAGTCCTCAGATATTTACTGTCAGGCCTCTTATAAAAAAATATCATCCAATTCTGTCCTAAATCACTGGGCTGGCTAATCTTTGTCTTTCCCCTTCCACTTCCCTCCCACAAATCTGACCTCCAGCCTTTAATTCACTGTTCAATACTTCAAATAAGAAAATTCTACTTTTTGTAAGTTTGGGTAGAAATGACGCAAAATACTTTCGCGCTTACGTAGTTGATTACACAAGAAAGATCCTGTAGGCTGGCAAATCTATGTGGCAGAAAGCATGGAAGGGTGTCTTGCGTAGGAGCCTGAATTGTCTACCACAAATAAGTGCTCACAACGAGTAATGCTTACTCTTATCTCCCCTTTCACACAGTCCCGTTACAACGGATTGTGAGTATGAGTGTGTGTGTGTGTGTGTGTGTGCGTGTGTAACAAATATTTCTTTTTCTTAAGTCTCTATTTTTGGGCGTGATTCTATTTTACTTTTTAGCACAACAAAATCTAATCTCTTCTGAACAATATATTCTTCACTTAAAATTTGATTCATTTGCATCTCTAATTTTCTAAATTCTGATTTGCTGAGAATACTCATATCCCAATGTCTAAATAATAGAGTCAAAAATCTTAATATGTAACAATTTGTATTATGTTAGTGTAAGTTCACACAAGTCACAGAATTTTTTGCTTGTTTGCACCAGGCATTATATGAGGTTTTCATTGTAACCCTGGGAAACCCCTTACAGCCCCATAAGAATGCACAATAAAGAAACCGGGATTGAAAGCAGAGCATCAGAGAACAGAGTTGCTCAACATCATCGTAGGACATTGTACAAAGCATAAACTTGTCAGAGTCTTAATTGACATATTTTATAAAAATAATTGCCAGAAAATATACCTTCTTAAGTGATTTTAAAGATTAAAGAAGACAATAGTATGAAGCACAATAAGTATTTTAGAATGCAGAAGTCCAGTCTTAAAAAGAGAATCTACCTGTGTACAGTTACCCAAAAAAGCAGTTTAAAATTAACTCACTCTAGAATCGCGCTGTGGATGAATAGTCAGTAGAACTAAACTGGCTTCACTGCATTTCAGTTGCAAAATGGTGCAGCACACACAGGTCCACGTTATTTCTATAAATACGACCTGATGCTACATGCATCAATGGGCCCTGGGTGACAATTCATACCGATTTACCAGACTGACAAAATTGATTCAGGGGACACTAGTAAAACTTTACACTGGGGTGTAGCCAATGGAAGCATTTACTAATTTTATAACAATCAAGATAAAATCATGAACAAGTACCCCGTCCTACCTAAAGTACAATATAATATGTATTTGCTACTGAGGTACCACCCAGTAGAATCCTACAAAAAGATGAAACACTTCATTCAAAGTGAGAAAGATTTCATTTTTAGAAGATTCGAGTTGTTCCTTGAATTTGACTCTATCAATTGCGTTCTTTGGCTCAAACTGGACACTGAGTCATGCTGGGTTGGGAAGGTTCCCTGTAGGTGACCTGACGTATTATGCCCAGTGTTGTAAATTGTTGAGTTGTAATGCTCACTTACTTGGCTTTATTAGATACAAAGTAAGGATCACTCCTTGGGCTGTAATTGTCTTTATTGACTTTGACCACACGAAGACATATGATAAGAGAAGTTCTGTTGGTTGTATGATGTGACAGGTTTTATTCAGAAATGCCTATCTATTCCAGCTACAGAAAAATTTTGTGAGTGGAATGGCTTAAAGGTGATATATTTTTAAGTGTAAGTCACTTTTGCAGAAACACAAAAGCAGACATTTACACACGTGGTTTGAAATTACTTCACGTTCTCTTGAATTAGGCTTACCATGTATACCTTTGCTTGCAAAATACGATCATACATGCCCTGTGAGCATTTGCTCAATTTTTAAAATGAAGTATTTTAGAATATAAAGGCAGAATTGGTACACTACTTACAATAGAAATATTAGAACATTTGATGGTCAAATTTCTATTCAAAACTTAAAGTTCTGGACATTTTATTCTAGAGAAGTAAAATAAAATTTGTTTACTAAAAAATCAATTATAATGGTACATATTTTAAGGTAAACAGACATGGTGGCTTCCTGAAAAGTTTCCTTTTTATTTTATTTATTTATTTATTTTTAAATCTTTTTTTTTGTTTTGTTTTTCCCGATACCAGGAATCGAACTCATGACCTTGCGCTTGCCAGGCAGGAGCTGTGCCGCTGAGCTACATCCCCAGCCCCTCCTTTTTATTTTAAAGAGGAACAAAGATGAACATAGCAATGAAATCGAGTTTCAAAACAGGTCAATAGGACAGTCACAACAGCTGATTCTTTCATACTCTGTATTGCTTTCCTAAGGATGAGGCAGCCAATCATACCGGCTGATAAACAGAAAGAAATACCCTTTACAGCTTTGCAGGGCAGCGTCTGAAGCCAGAGCGATGGCGGAGCCTCATTCCAGAGTGTCTCTAAGGACTCTTCCTTGCTGTCCGTAGCTTCCGGTGCTCAGGCGCTTCTCTGCTTGAGAATAGTAACTCAAACCTCCGCTCCAACTCCACAAGCTTTATTGCTTTGTGCCTTCGTCTCTCAAACGCCCCTTCGTCCTGCTCTGACAAGGACAACTGCAGCCACGCTGATGACCCACTTGAATCCCGTAAGAGCTTATTGAAAGCTTTTTAATCGCATGTGCGAAGACCATCTTCAGATAAGGTCATAGTCACAGAAATGGTGTTGAGACTGGGGCAGGCGGAAGGGGACCGTTTCACTCACTACAATGTTCTCTAGTGTTTCACGCGTGCTTCCATACTAAAGAATGTTTTCCGTATAAAATTATATTTTTTTCAATAATATCGGTAGAGTGAATATATGAAACATATTCTATATTTATTACAGGAACACTATTAAAAAACAGTGAAATAAAATAGTAGATTTACTAATGAGGATAAAGTGTAGCTGTGACAGAGTCATGAAGAATAAAACATAAACAGAGTGTGAAAACAGAGGCTGATGCACATCTCAGGGCTTTAATAGTCTCTCTAACTTGATAAAAATGATAAGAGAAAAGCAGTAGTCAATGACAACAGTCCAGTACTTAGTTAGAAAGTGAATTATGTCTGGTATTATACTTCATTGAGGATATGCCACGTAGGGATATCATTAATTCTTATCCTAATTAAAACACTATGTTTTTAGTTTTATTAAACATATACACAATACATATTGATTATATTCCTCGCGGAAATCTGGTACTGTGCACAGCGCATATTAATTCTTTTTCTTCTCTTTCCCCTCCCTTGCTCTCCCGTCTCTTCCTCTCCTGTTACTTCTGCTTTGCCAAGGAGCTACCTCTGACTTCCTAGATATATTTTTATTTTGCTCTTTGTTTATACTTTGGATTTCTCATACAGGAGAAGCCATGAGATCTTTCGGATTTAGTATCCACAACAATTCACTCACATCATCTGAAATTTTTCAAATAAAAAGTTTGTTCAAAATTTGTATTGAGATTAAATTTCAACTAATCTGTAAAATTATTTATATTTACAGTACTACCTGCTTAGAAACAGTTCTTCAAAATATGCTCCCTTTTTTGCAGAATATGTTTTGCTTTTCATACAGATTTTCTGAGACATCCTTTAACTGCACTGATTTGGAAAATTCTTAAGTTTTTCAGTATAAGATGGCAAAAAGTTTGGAAATGTGAATTCAATTCACAGTGCTTTGTACCATTTAGCAAAGATAAATCAATTTTATTATCAAAGGTACATGTATTTTAATTCATCAAATAGAATGAATTCATTATCTACACATTTATATAAGGAAGGATTATTATCTTCCAAGCGATGTGACTTAAATAGAGTTAAAGCCTCCAACATCATTATGTTTCATATTCCTACTTACATAGTTGACACTTTCGTTTCCTGTAGTTTCCTGCATAAATCTCTAGACATCTAGCCACAGCTTCATAGAAATGAAATACCTCACACCTCCACATCTTTTTACACTAATTCAGCCTAACCTGTGGGATAATTCTGGATTTTGGACAGCCTCTGTTATGTCTTGTTACATGTGCGTCCTGTTACGCTGTTACATGTGATTACTGAAACGATATTCTGTGGAACTCAGTGTTCTAGGTGCAGGGACCTAACAGTCTGTCACTCCACATCTCCCTGGAAACTCACACCTTTTATTCTGCCTCTAATGCTGTCAACTTTTGAAGTGTGGGAAAAAAAATTGGTGATCATCCAAAATGTTTGCAATTACATATATCATAGAATAAATCTTTAACTATCAGAAGATAAATTAAATAGAAGAACCAAAATCGACATGCTTGCATATATATTCATGAATGTGTAATTTCCCTTCATAAGTACAGCAAATCAAATCCAGCCTTATGAGCTAGAATGGAATTTGACCAGATAAACACATTATTTGATGCCTCCAAAGTTTTCTACAGAATTATATTTTGCTAAGAATGCCCGGGCTGAGAAATGAACATAATTAATGTTTCATTAAAGATCATCTAATGCAGCTTCTTTTGTAACTGAAACCTAGGCCTGAAAGATAAAATGACATAGATCATTTTATACTATCACATCTAGATCAGAGAAGTAATGAGAAAAATAAGTGAATGAGCTCATGACAATCTCTGTTTTGAATGACTGCAGATGTACCAGTACGAGTAATAAGGGAAAAGGAAATCAGCATTGTGGCAGTGGCGAAGGATCACAGTATTCCCATTCTTGTTCCTAGAGGTCAGTGAGTTGATACTTCATTCTTTTGAAATCTCCCAGCATGCCATGCTTCACACGATCCCCAAAATCAACTCTGCAATATTATTTTTCTTTTTACAAGAGACTAGACAAAGGAAGGAGATACTCTTACAATATTAAGCTTTTACATGCCTCCAAGTTAAATTTCAGGAAGTCAGCCAGTTGTTGTTTTGTTTTGTTTTATTTTTCTATTTCCTCTTTACAGCTCGTTGCTGTTTCGGTGTCTGTTCTTTATTATGTTTCAGGAAATACGAACTCTATCAGGCTGAACTGCACGGTTGTCTCTTCATCTAAGGCATTAGTTGACTCAGAAGGACTGTAGCTGTCGTTTGCAAGTAAGTTTTATGGCTGTGACGTGGTAGGTCAAGTTGAGGTTTCCATTAATGATCTTCTGAAGTTCGATGTATCTCCGTCGGATGGTTTCCCAAGTGTTGCCAAAATCAAGTGGCACACACATAGAAGCAGACGAGAGGGAAGAAGCTGGTAACTTTAACTCTTGCCTGAAATCATTCTCTATTGTATTAGAGAAATGCAAGATGTGATTTCAATAGACACCTCAATGAGATGTGCCTGTAAATATGAAGTAGTCAGGATGGTAGAAAGCCAATGCAGGATGATATTTTTCTACATACTAAAAGTATACTTAAAATTGTGTCATAAATGAAACTATATAATTCTCATTCATGTCATAATCTTCCAAACAGTACATTGTAACATTAACTTTGTGCTATTGCATTCTTATAAATTGTTGTTGTACTTATTTAATTTTGGCCTAAAAAGCTAGAGGACTTTAATTTCTTAAAATGTATTTGTTTAATCTTTTGGTCATTCTATCTTCCTTTCTCTCCCTTTAACCTTCCAGTATTAGTAGGGCTTTGCTCTTTGTCAGGAAGCCCGGTAGATCTAAAGAAACCAGAATGACTAAGGCACATCACATGGAGAAGTCAATTACTGCAGCACCTACGGAAGGTGGCAGGTAAATATTGTTCATCATTGGACAGAAGTTGAAAATAAAACACATTTACACATGCACAAACACATGTGCCTGTAGGAGTATCTTACTTGGGGTTGGGGGTTAGTTCTAAACTCAAAAAGTAACTTAAAGTTACAAAAACAAAAATTAGGTACAGAGATATGGAAGGAATGTGAGCTTAATTTTTTAGTTGAATTAAACATCTTCTCTGTGTATGAGCCATGTGCCTATGAGTGAAAGTGACGGGGGAAGGATATGTTTTGTTAAATCTAGCACTTCTTAAGAGGAACAAAGTTGCAATAGTAATAAAATTCTTAGTTGTGATATGCTATGTTTAATGAGCTCTTAGGAAATGCAGGCTCTATTTTTAAACATTAAATATGAGATTTGTGCAAATAATCCTAAAACAATTATATTTGTTTAAATGTGAAAAGAATTTTTTATTTATTTTTTAATTTTTTTTTGTTTTTCTCCAGTACCGGGAACCGAACTCACGACTTTGCGCTTGCCAGGCAGGCGCTTTGCTGCTGAGCTAAATCCCCAGTCCCTGAAAAGAATTTTTTAAACGAAAACGTCATTAACCTTCCTAGTCTTATTAAGCAAATAACAAAACTTTGCTCAGCTTCTAGCCTCCCATGTTACTAACCAAGGAGCTTATTCTTCCTTCTTTCAGGTTGCTCAAGGTCCTGGGCATTGGATTATTTGTTCTACCATAACAATGACCAGAAATATACTATCTCATATCTGTCAAGGCTAGAATTCTGAGATCTCGAAGTCTGTTGAATCCAGGCATGGTGACGTGTGGCTATAATCTTTGGGGTATGGGAGGCTGAAGGAAGATCAGAAGTTTGAGCCCAGTCCGGGCACCTAAATGAGAGTCTGTGTCAAAAATGAACATGGAAAAGAAATCTAGAGGAGTCAGGAGTAGGTAAGAAGGGAAGGGCAACAGGAACAACTGAGGGTATATACATGTATCTCAAGTCCCCCTGCTGAATTTATCCATTAGAAATCTCAAACATATGCTAATCACAAGAAAAGGCTGGGCGTGTAGCTCAGTCATAGAAAGGCCCTGAGTTCAATCCCTCTTACAGCAAAAGCAAAACGAAAAGAAATGAAACGAAACAAAAACAAAAAACAAAAAACAAAAAAACAAAACATTTAGGCTGGGTTGGTTTCAAGAAACACACTTCTGCCCATAAAACCCTACTATGATTACCGACGGACGCTTATATCCACTATAACATCCTTCTCATACCCAGC
>NW_004955427.1:4944560-4946405 GCF_000276665.1 Chinchilla lanigera | reverse complement strand
AACATAAAAGCCTAAAGAATTAAAACATTTTAACAGATTAAAATAAGAATGTTAATTATCAGATCAAGGTATGGTTAGAATATCACAGAGTTTCTGTGACCACACACACACACACACACACACACACACACACACAACCTATGGTCTTATAAGTACAAAACGAATGAAACAAGAATAAAAGGGAAAGAATCTGATCTTGTAAGTTACTCAATTATAAATAGAGTTCTCAAACTTTTCAGGTAAGTTCTTTTAATGTATTGATTTAGAAATAATGTAGCAATTTAGATTATAATATTTGGGTGGTATCCATATCAAATTACATTACATATTCTGACCTCCTTAAAGAACATTGCATATTACTTTTTACCTGAATTTCCTAATCCCTTCCTGCTATATATATCACTGCCTGTTTTGAGACTTCATTGTTATAATATTTTATTGTTTTGTTTTGGTTTTTTGCTGTTTTGTTTTGGTGCATTGATAAGAATTTCTCATATGTTTAACCTTCATCAGTTTTAATTTCTTTCCAACAAATAACTAAATTTGAAGTCAAATGTTCTCTTGGATGACAGGTAGAAAAATCTTACTCAAGAGATAAATGTTGATAATGGGTATAGGCTATAGTATGATCACTGTGTACCAGAAAATATTTCAATAGTGCTACTACCAGCAGAAAGAAATACAATTTTTAATTAATCAAATATATTTGTATGGATATACTTGCCACAGTCTCTGGGAGAAATTCTAACAGATTTTTCAGCTGTCTGGCAAGAAACCTGGACGTCATGGTGTATTACACTACATGAAGCAAAGATCCCAGAAATTCATTAGTTTAATGAAAAGTAGTGCAGCCAAAGCCAGGCCGAGAGTGTCTTTGAAGCATTTGTCATGTACTCACTATTTGATAAGTTTATCTCAAAGGAGATTAAAATAACTCCTTTCAACAAGAACTTACTGCTAGGACTCTCTGTGGAAGAAGGGAACCAAGGTATATATGAATATTACTACTGACTCGGAATGATTCATTAAAATGGGCGTTATGTAGTGCTAATGCCACCAGTACAAGGAGAGGGTTATTGTCATGGGGGTTGGGGGAAGACACTGATTACAGCACTTTTACATATGGGGGTCTTTGCTATTACCTAGCTAATCATCTTTTTATTAGGACTCAAGTAGAGGAAAAGGTTAATAAACTCACAACGGATTGTAAAATTAAAAAAAAAATAATTAAAATTCCAAAACTTTGCAATGAGTTCCTAGGATAGATCATCATGGACCTTGCTGTAATTCTTACACTTGAATCATTTCTTCAGAAGTTGGATCCTTGAGTGAAAGAAAAAGTAGGTACTGTGAGAAAGGCCTCCTAAACTGTGAACTGTGCATTATCTAAAATTTTCATTAAAATTATCATTGTCTATGTGACAACACCAGTATGTACAAGGGATAAAACAGGCAACCAAATATGAGTTTCCAGCTTATAGCAGTTGGATGCAGTCATAAAAGTAATATCGTGGGCAGAGGGTGACAGAGCTATGGCCAAATTATGGAAATCTATCTATCTGTGTTGTTTCAGTTTTACTTGGATGATGGAAGACATTCTCCTGATTCTTTTTATGTGTTAATGATGCTTTATCCTATACTAGATGACATCAGTACATCTCTCCAAGGAAATCTTTAGTAAAAGATGAAAGATTTATATGATCTGAAGAGAAACCAGAGTACTGACATCAATAGATCTCCTTAGCCTACTTTTCTCATTTCTCTCTTTTTTTCTTCTTTTTCTTTCTTTCTTTTTCTTTCTTTCTTTCTTTCTTTCTTTCTTTCTTTCTTTCTTTCTTTCTTTCT
>NW_004955427.1:4942903-4944460 GCF_000276665.1 Chinchilla lanigera | reverse complement strand
AATGGCTAAAAGCTTAGAAATTATAAGACAGTTCGGCAGGGATTGTTTTGCTTTTGTTCTGAAGGTCATTTATAGCTACTAAAATCATACTATGTATGAAATAATTTCTACCTCTAAGGGGCCAGGTCAGGTTTTTCCTCATTAAGATGGGAAGGTCATTCATCTCATATGATACCTGGGTAAGGAAATAAAAACTTTAGCTAAAATATACAGAGGCATTTTCAATATAATAAATACTTAGGTATTAGCATTTATTTGTGCCACACTTTATAATTATTTCAGTTTAAATACTGCACTTAGAGTTGTCTTTTCTATAATAAAGAGTAGTAACCCCTAAAAACAGTACTGTCTTAATTCCAAGTTATACACCATACCGACAAGTGAAGTCATACTTCTGAATAATCTGTCTTTTCATTCATGACACAGATTGAAATAACTGACATACTTCCAAGAGACATTAGGATAAAACCCTCACACTTGTGTCAAAATTATTTGTATTTATCCAAAATAACTTTATGAACCTACAGGTAACACCGTATTTTGCATTTTCAAATTGGAAAAGTCTACCTATATATGCATACATATGTTTATGTGCATATATGTGATTTCTAATTATTACGTATCACAAGAAATCATTCCTACTTTTGATTTTTCTTTAATAGTATAGTAGACATTATGGATTGACTAGCTTGGGTGTCATTTCATTTTCCAAATTGTAAATTAGGTTTGATTTAATAAATGCACTTATTTGGAATTTGAAAGGCAGCTTTAAAAGAAAAATCCATCTACTTATTTGGGGGAGTTTTATTTGTTTTTCCTTTTTGCAAGAAAATGTTTCCCAACATGAAAATTCACTGTAAACACATTCCAGTTTCTGTGACCTAGTTAGCTATCAGAAGATAGTTATAGTAGTTTTTTCATTCTACTTTCTAAATTTTATTGGTGAGTTCATAGTCTGGTGAGTTCATAGTTTAGTGAAATTATTTCATACATAGTATGATTTTAGTAGCTATAAATGACCTTCAGAACAAAAGCAAAACAATCCCTGCCAAACTGTTTTATAATTTCTAAGCTTTTAGCCATTAGTATCGCTTCCTATTACTCTTAGCTGAATTGATGCCACTGGAGGGATTAATTCTTTTTTTAAACAAAGTGCTACTTGCAGAACATCAGGGATCAGTTTTAGTAGACATTCTTAGAGCTTGAGAGTAAAGCTAAGTCTTCACCAAGTTTACCAAACAATTTTGTAAATGTCTGTTTTGTGTTTTATCTTGACTGAAATATTTACTGTGATTCTTGTTTCCTACAATTTATTGTGACAAAAAATATTTGATAAATGAATCACAACCTTTAAGGAACATAATATGGTTTGTTGGGAACATTCCCTTATCTCTGAAAAGATAACAATATGAATATGTAACTTACAGAGGAAATGTAGCTAGTTCAATTTTCTCATAGGGTCATGTGTAATAAGGAACCTATTGTCATAGTGAAAAAAAAAAGACAGGAAAAAAAGAGAAACATAAAAGCCTAAAGAATTAAAACATTTTAACAGAT
>NW_004955427.1:4897212-4941071 GCF_000276665.1 Chinchilla lanigera | reverse complement strand
TCTTCTCTTCTTTCTCTTCTCTTCTCTTCTCTTCTCTTCTCTTCTCTTCTCTTCTCTTCTCTTCTCTCCTCTCCTCTCCTCTCCTCTCCTCTCCTCTCTTCTGCTTTTCTCTTCTCTTCTCTTCTCTTCTCTTCTCTTCTCTTCTCTTCTCTTCTCTTCTCTTCTCTTCTTTCATTTCCCCCAATTTTTCTTCTAATAACTGAGACTTACTACTAATCAGAATGACTCGATCAGGTGTTGAAATCCCCTGAGGCAGAGCTGCAGTGAAAGGAGTGTAACAAGGGTTTAGAATTCAAGCACGTGGAAGTAGGACGAGTCTCTCCTTGAACTTCAGCAGAGTACTCAACTTCATGTGCCTCCTCTGGCTTGTTATGCATTGTCATACTGCAAGCAAAATTAGATCTGGTTTTCAATGCCACATTGGCTGACAACATCATTATCTCATTTTTCCAATACTTTAAAAGTGGCTTTAGACTTTTTCTTTCAGGAGGACAACTTAATTAAATACTGTTGAAGCTATTTGACCTTGAACAGGCAAAGTACAATTAAGGTGGGCTTCAAAATGGCAAAAACACAAAGATGCTAGACTTGGAATCTGCCATTTCTCAAGACTATGAAATTGTAAGACTTTGAGAAATAAGAAAATGTATGATCTCACAATTGTGAGATATGGAGAACACACGTTACCTGACACATGTGATTGAGATAACAATACTAAGTTGGATTTTGAGGGCTGGATGTTGTTTTTATGTTTAGGTGTTGAAGTCAGGGCAAGGAGACTGCTGGCCCACACAGTGTCCTTCTAGCGTCTCTGATTTCTGAGCAACACTGTCAGGTAGGAAAATTTCTAAACAAAGTTCATTTACTTTGCTGTAGATTAAGCTTTAACAATAAAACAGCAACTTTGCCAAAGGCTGAATGATGTTTTCTAATATAAGTTAAGAACATGCATTTCTGGTAGGCTTGCCCTTCTGCCCACCAAGTACTCAAAATTATCAGCTGTCCTCATACATAAAAATCCTGTGTTTCATAGGAATAGGTCACCCTGATAGACTTAATACCTAATTTCTACCTTTCTATAGTTATCTTATGGTTTCCTTTCTTTTTTTTTTTTTTTGGTGCTGGGAATGGAACTCAGGACCTTGCACTTGCCAGGAAGGTGCTTATGCCACTGAGCTATATCCCAGGCCCTCTCTTATGGCTTAAATACTATTAGGTTATACTGAAGATTTTCAGGTACATGTATTTATTAATTATAATGGAACTCCTATAGTTATTTACTTACTTTCAGTTTCATTTCAATTTTCATTTTACTCAGTGCATACTTGCAGTACATAATGATCACATTCATTATGGATAATAGCTTCATGTACATAACGCATCCCAATTCCTTTTATGTCCCCGTCCCCTCCTTCCCCTCCTCCCTCTCTATCTCTTGGTCCTCTTCCCATTCGCAAAAGATCCATCTCCTTGCTTCCTATGATTTATACTTTATTTTTCTCTGCTTTTGTACTTTGGGTTTCTCGTGTAAGAGAAAACTAATGACGTTTAAGCTTGTGTATCTGACAAATCTCACTGTATTTTAATATTTGGCAATTTGTATTGAGATTTTCCAATACTCTGAGTTCTTTGGGGTTCTATTACCTTTTCATAAAAAATTAGTGTTATTAAAATGAGTAATATGTGAAAGAATCTCTCTCACAACGATTTCTAAGACATTATTTTGGGGTTGGCTTAGTCATAGCTCAAAATGAAGGGTTTCTTTATAACAGAGTTGTCTGTAGACAACAGAAATATTCAGTTTTTATACTCACATATCTATGCTATTTTCTTCATCATTTTAAAATGATATACACTTCAAGAGTTCCATGAATGTCAAGCAAATGTTGTATTGTATCAGTACAAATACTGTGTTTTCCTACTTCTTCAATGAAGCGGGGACTCTTAAAGACAGTGATAAAGAGCCCTTCCCCATTTATATTACACAGTAGGAATTATGAACCTTAATTTAAGAATCAGATTTCCTGAGCTCAAATCTGAAAGCAAGACTACCTGTTCTGTAATCTTGTCCAATTGAACTAATCCCTCCACTTTCTAAGATTTAGTCCATTTGTCTGTAAATATCCCAGTGTGCTATGTGGGATGAAATGATAGAATGCAGGCAAAAGTGCCTATTCTGTGAGGAGCAGAACTGCTAAATAAGTGTTAAATACATCGAAAAAAATAAAACAAAAATTTCTTCTTCTATAAGTGATATGTTAAGCACTTTTCGTTTATCCACTGAGCTTTCCTTCTACTTTGTTATCTATATTGTGTACCTGCTGTTACAGCTAAGTACACCTTTGATCTCTTCAATCTGCCCCTTGGCCTTATGATCTCTTTCCCTTTAAGATAACACAGACGCTTCCTGGAGTGTTTTATGTAAACAGTTGTACACAAATTTCTAATTTGCCATTTTGTCTTAATCCTCACAACTTGTAAAGAAAAAAGATTTTTCTAGAAAAAATGTGAACTTAGTCTTTTTATTCTTTGAAATCAGATTCCATTGCATTTTCACTCTCAAAAAAGTAACTCCTGAAACTTGGTAATAGCCTGCAGTTTGTGATTTGGTGATCTAAGCTCCAGATAGGATTTCCTGTGAAGTAATTCCATGACTTAAGAATCTGTGTTACCCTCTGTCTCAGGTTTCTTTGAGTACAAATAAAGGAATGTTACTAAGAGCTCATTCATGCTTTTAATTACTTTTCAAATAAATGGGAGCTGGGGATATAGCTCAGCAGTGCAACGCCCGCCCAGCAAGTGTGAGGTCCCGAGTTCAATTCCCAGTACCCCCCAAAATAAAAACTAAATGAAATAAATGATACTTTCTCATTACTGCTCATTTTTTAAGAATTAGTTTAATTCAGTGAAATATTGGCGCTCTGAATATATTATTTAAATACTGATTGTTTAAAACTACTAAAGCTTCAGTAGAAAGATGAATCAATTTACATTGCATAATTAAAATAAGTATGAGAATTTTGAGATTTAAGCTTTAAAAAAAGACGCCTATACTGTTTATTCTTGAAAATTGCTCTCCAAATAGTGTGAATCAAAATTTGATACAATAGCAACATTATTTGTCAAGGTATATTTCAGTGTGTGACCATGACAAATAATGATGGTATGAGCATTTGTCTTCACAGAGGAGAAAAATTAGAGTGGAGAACAAGGGGTCTGTGCTATGCAGTTTACCTGAAGCGAGAATTATCATCTCTGATGTGACCCCTCGTGTTGCAGGCCTCTAGAGCGTCCACAGCGAGTTTGATAGATGTCATGCACGCCGGTAGCACAGCTGTGTCACAGCAACGGGCCCGTCCTTGTCACTAAGGCTTTGTGACAATTCTGCGTGAAGTATACAAACTGAGTTTACTTCAAAACAACCAGGGTGTTAGTGTGCTCTACATGAAGGTGGATGTTCTCTTCTGGATAGAATAGACAGCTCATTCTTTGCATTTTCATAAAGTAAGTAGGACATTAAAATTTTGCTCAAAAATAGCTATCATGTTCTGCTTCTGTATTGACTAAACTTTAAAATGATGATTTATGGAAGATGAAATGTGTAATCAACATAGATATTCCTACTATAGATAAATGAAGGCCACCAGCAGATAATAGTATAAAATGTGTGTGTATAATAAGAAAATGGTTGTCATAAAATAATTATCAATACAATCATTAAAATTATCTGCCTGATGGTGGCAAATAATTTGGGGGACTGGACGGACTTGGGAGTTGCAACTGTTCAACTAAGTTATTTGACCCATATGAGCTATGGAATACCCATTGTTTTCTTTCCTTCCTTTTTTCCTTGCTTCTTTCTCTCCTTCCTTCCCTCTTTCTGTATTCTCTCAATCTCCTCCTTTTTCTTTTTTATGAAACCCTGTGTCTTACATTCTTTTTCCGCTGAGTATGCTTCAGTATGGTGCTTATCACTGACATCAAAGAGTCACATGATTGGGGTCAATTTCTCACTTGGTAGAAATAGTACATCCTGTTTATTCTTGTGATCCTGGGTGGAGTGCACCTTAAGGTAAACTTTTGTGTTGCTTTTAAAAATTCAAAGAAACAAAAATTGTATTCTCTCAATTTTGGAGATTAAATGTGTCCTCCTAGTGAAGTCATTCACCTGTGTTTATCACATTATTGAGTGTTTGTGTAGTCAGGTACACATTTGTAAAGTATTGACATTCAATTAATAGTTAAATTATTTTAAAAGGTGAAAAAGGAAAGGCAAAATCAAAGTTAGGGCATGATTTTGATATACAAAAGTCATTCTTTAACAGCGGGATAGAATTCCTTTTGAGTTCACAATGGGTTATATTCAAGAATAACCACTGTTTAGATCTAAATGTTGAGATAGTGTTGGAGGATGGTATGAAATAAATTATACACATTTTACCAGATTCATATACTGTAGTGCTATCTCTCAGTGCTGCTGTACTTGGAGATACGGCCTTAAGCAAGGAGTTAAGGGTAACAAAGGCCCTCAGGGCTGGATCCTGATGCAGTGAGACCAGTATCACTACGTGGAGACAAGACCCTGGGAACTTCCGCATAGAGAAACGGCCTGTGAGTACACAAGGAGTACTCGGCCATCTGAGGGCCACAGAGGGAGGCCTGATCAATAGTCTACCCTGCCTGCCCTGATCTTGGACATGATCTGTGAGAATATAAATGCTGCCGCTTCAGAAACCCGCCAGCGGCACCATCGTGCTACAGCAGTCATAGCTGTCAAACACAGTAATGCGTTCGTTCTTGACTAGGGGGACATAAAAGCCAACCAAATTTTGCGGTGCTTACATCTATTAGATGAGTGATCACTGATCGGCACACGAGGTACTCGGGAAATATTTCTTCTAGTATTTTTCCAACAGCTCTTTACAGGCAAATGAGACAGCTTTATGAATGAAGACTATTTCCAGTGTATACGTGTTTCCCACACTGTTATTGCATTCCGGCCAAACTCAGTAACCTCAGATTTTAGAGCTTGTCAGGCATAGTACCAGAATTTACCTTGTCCCATCAGAGCATAATAGGATGGCTGAGGATTCCGTTATTGAGATGAGCTATACCAAGGAACAGAAAGCACAACTCATTTTCTTGAACATAGTTTTCTGTTTACGAACATAATTTCACGTATCAGGTGTGTTAAGTAGATAATTCAATAACAAATGTTTTTTATTACCAAGTCTATGTGGTCTGTGGTTAAAACTTCACCCCAGTCATCGTCGGGATATAGAACAAAAAGCTTGGATGTCACCCATCCCATAATCTATCTGTGGTTTGATATGGCATGTGGACTCCAGCATCATTACTGGCCAGATTTACATAGAGCATTGTTAGTTTTATGATTCTATTATCACTGACAGCGAAGGTAAAGTTAGCAGTTATCATTTCCACCCCACAGTTGTTACAAATGTAAGATATTATCAGTAAGGGATGAATTCACTGCCTCTTCCATTCTACCTTCTCCATGTTTTATATGTTTCTCCTATTCATGACTGTACAACACAGAGCTTTTGGCATTTTCTGTCTGTTGGACATATAGAGACACAGGAAAAGAATCTATTGATTTTAGTCATATTTGTGCCTCCTTTGAAAATTTTTCTTCTTTAAAATTTTATTTAATCAATACGGCGTACCACATATACTGCATCTCACATCATAGTTGCCCAACTGGAACTCAAACTCGACTAAGATCTTTAGTGACTATCTTGAGAATATTCTTCAGTCCAAATTTAGGGGGAAATAGTAATGTAAGAATGTAACTATGTTAGGGAAGTAGTAAGTGTAATTTTTAGGGAGCATTTTTTTCCTATTTGAACCTTTCCTTTTTATTTGAGTCCAAACTTTAAATAACAGAAAATACTGTACATTTCAAAAAGCTGGAAGAAATTATCTTGAATATTTTTTATCATAAAGAAATAAATATGTGTTGAAATTGATATATGGTGGTAGTCTTATTTAAATATTGTATATGTGTATCAAACATCATAGGGTACCTTATAAATATGTGCAACTTTTTTTCTTTCTCCTCTGGTTGTGGGGAGAAAGGAACAGTTTTATAATATTGGTGGGAGAGTAAACTGATAGAGCCACTATGGAAATCAGTTTAAAGATTACTCAAAAAACTAAAAATAGTAATTTCATTGGACCCAGCTATTTCCCTTTTAGTCATCCCCCAAAGATGTAAAAACATCCTACCTCACCAGTATATGCACACCTACCTTTATAGCAGCACAAGTCATAATAGCTGAACCTTCAAACCAGCCTATATACTCATCAATAGGTGAATATATTAAGAAAATGTGGTATCTACACACAACTGAGTAGTACTCTATCATTAAGAAAGATAAACTTGAGTCATTTGTAGGGCAGTAGATGTACCTTGAGGTCAGAAAGTAAGCGAAGTAAATCAGATTCACAAACTTGTACAACACATGGCTACCCTTATGTAAATAAAAATTAGCAAGAAAGAGGAAAAGCAGAAAGAGAAAGAAAATGAATTACATTCTAAGTACGTTTCTGTTGTGCTCTGATTTTACTCTAATATGGTGTGAGGGTTCAGTTTTCAGGATGTACCCTTCTTTGGACACGTTAGTATCTTTCTGTTGCTATTAGGATGATCTATTTTGAAGAAAATAAAATAAAGTCTGTTCCCTGATTAGGAAAGATTACAGGAATGTAGAGTGTTCAGTTGTTGCCTGGATATGGGGGTAGCGAATGGCTAGTGGGTAGGGTGTTTAGATTTGGTATAAGAAAAATAATCTAAGTTTGATTACGGTTATAGTCACTTGACTTAGTTAAAGTCCTGGAATCTATTAAATCTTGCATTTAATTTTGTGGATTGTGTGACATTCAAGTTTTTAGTTCAATAAATTTATTACTTTCAAAAAATATGTATAATTTTATGTGTTTATGTATCAGTTAAAATAAATTTCTCTACAACATTTTTACTAGATTTTGAGGATGCTTAAGTTTGTTTCAACTTGTCTAGCTTGTGAATTGCCAAGGCTATTAGTAAACCATACTTCTGAGTGGGTATGTGATGGAGGTGAAATCTTGGGAACTCTATAGTTTCCATAGGTTCCTACTCTGGCATTTTTCCCTGCCTTCCTCCCTGTCTACCATGAACTAAGAATATATGCTTCATTACATCCTTCTACCATGCACTAAGTTCCACCAATGAGAAAGCATGCTAAAACAAAATTGACACCAGAGGAATAGGGTTGTTGTTGTGACTCTACCTGACTTTGTCAATGGTTCAGAAGTCTTTGGGGAAGGTTTGGAGTAAGAGTTTGGAAAGTTTAGATGAGGCAGGTTAGAGCAGCCCCAAAATGTTGTAAGCATTACCTGATAGTTTATTGTGATCTTAACTCAGGCAACCCAGGGTAATGGGAATGCAGACATTAAAGGCCAGATTCAGGAACTCTCAGCAGTGGGGGGGGATAAGCATCTTTGCTCTGCCACACCTTTCCACTATGAGTTTTCTGTCTTACATGTAGACAACTGTTGTAGTCAGGGTTTACAAGGGAAAAGATTTAACATAAGACACATAATTTGTAGGCTTATTTTATAATATTCACCCAAAGAGTCAAAACAAAAGAGTACGAGAGAGCTGTCCTCATACTAGTGACCCAAAGAATCCAGCTGAGGGATTAGACTCCATGACAATGTTCTGTACAAGTCCAGCTGAAGGCCTAGAGCCCATGACGATGTCCTCCATTAGTCCAGCTGGAGGGGGCCTAGAGCCCACAACAATGTCTCATGCAAGTCTATACCAAGGATCTGTACTGGGAAGGCCCAAAGGTCAGTGGTGAAGCTAGAAAGCCTGCACCACTGGAGTGAAGAATCAGTGCCAGCAGGCTGAGGGATCTGCACTGGAGCCAGGAAACGACTCTCAAGGTAAGGACAAGAGCTCCCCAGCAAAGAACAGCAGCCGTCCTCCATAAGAGTGAGGGCACAAGCTCGTCTGATAGGAACAGCTAAGTCCAAATCAGGAAAGCCAGCATGACAAGCTTCTCCAGGAGAATCAACAGCACATGATCTTCCCCTCCAGTTCACCTTTCATGTTGTTGACATCAGTCCTCAGGTGGGCCCTCCATACCCAGCACCACACGGGTTCAGTTCAGCTTGGGGTTACAAGTTGACCACTAGTTAATCCACCACAACAACCATCCACCAAATGTCCTGAAACAGCCAACTGGCATGTCTCCTCTAAGTGTGAGTATTGTATGATGTGTCCTAACGGTGGGAAAGCGAACTAATAAAAATTTTTTCATGATATTGTGATTCTGAAACCTGAAGACCTAAGATGAACAGTGAATGAGAAGATGAGGAAACAGCAAATTGTGGAAACCTGTACCTCACCCATTCCTCTGGTCACTGTTTACTTCCCTGTCACTTGCATCAAACCACTTTTAGTGCCAAGTACATCAGTCACTCTGTATGCACTTTCATTCTTAGAATATCGATCTCTTTTCTACCGCATGGCCATTGTTCATCTTGTGTTTCAATGAAAAGTGTTTGTATTGCCTCTGTACCTTTTTCTTCCCCTTCCAAGGTATTTTATACCTTGGCTTATATTTTCATCACACACAAATGACTTCTCTGACCTTTCAGTCCAAGATTATAACCAGTATTATATTTTTAAACTCAACCAAAGATCTTTCCTTCATAATTCTTTTAGCATAATTCTTTTCATTTGTGTTTACTGAGTTACTGCTTACTAATTTGCCATTCCCCTAGAACAGAGCATACTACACGCTCAACACTGTCTGCTTCCAGCTTGACATGGTTTTCATAATCTCATAAAATAGTCAGAAAACACCTGTGGAATAAATGAAAGAGTAAACTTATACCTTAAAACGTTATGTATAACAAATTGCAAAAACAGTAGTTAATAGGGGAAAATGTTTATGTTACACACAGCTACATATAGTTTTAAGGAAATATTTTATCTGCGCATTTTAGGCAACATGTGGTGAATTACTTCAGAAATAAAAAAACGGATGCAACTGAACTATCAAAACTTAAAATAAACATGGAGGAGATTTCTGGGAAGGCAGTGGAGCAGTGATCAGTAGCAAGTCACCCTCTGCAATATTTGTATTCCGGACACTGGAAAATAACAACTTGGGGAAGAAAAGGAGGAGGAAGGTGAATCCCTGGGACCCAGGAAGGATCTGAAGGGAAAGCTGGAGCCCACAGAGAAAGTGAAGACGCAGATCTCAGTGCACAAAAAGCAAGGGATCTTCCACATTTTCTCTCTGGCGCCCAGCTTGCGGCATGTGGGAGGAGAGCTGAAAATACAAAGACACACTGAAGGCTGGGACCCCAGAGGCCTCCGGGGAGAAATGCAGGAGGGGAACAGAGCAGAGGATGCTGGGAGCTACAACAGCTGGTGAGTGTCTCCAGGCCCAGTGGTGTCTACATCCCCTGGAATGGGTGCTTGGTGGGATGCCAATTTGGGGAGGGTACAGCTGAACCCGGGACTTGGAGCTTCTGGGGCTTGGCTTCATCTCAAGGCTTACGGTGCTCAAATCCCACAGCGAATGGGTAAGCAACAAGGACGGGAGATTTGCAGGATCAGAGAGCTGTGGTCAGGCTGGCAGGAGACACCGAGGCATTGTAGCTGGGACTCTTGAGGCACAAATCCCAAGAAGAGAAGACAGAATCAACCTGAACTTCTGAGGATTGGAAAGTACGAGACCGGCCTCCCACCCTAGTCCTGCTGCAGGTTTGCAGGGGTTACACAGCGCAGATACAGGCTCTGGCTGCCTGCTTCTCTACCAGCAAACCGGACTCAAATCCTGAGTTAGACGCTAACCCAGCTCACAGCCACTAAAGGCCTGAAATCACACAGAAACTTTTTTCTTTGGTTATTGTTTTTTTCACAAGAGCGCATATCGCTTTTAATTTATTTTGTTCTGTTCTTGTTTTTTCCTTTTTTCTTCCCTCCTGTCTTCTTCATCGGTTTTCCCAAGGCTTGGGTAATCTTCCTTTGTCCTTTAGCCTTGCTTCTAATCTCTTTCATTTCTGTTATTTGTTTTCCCCTCTTATTCCCTTTCAATTTTCTTTCCCTAATAAGAAACATCAGAGGATTTTATAAAAGTACGCTAACATTTATTCGTCACTCATATCATAGTGTATTATGTCATATTATATCAAGATCTGAATTTATTTTTCCTTTCTGTTTCCATTTAGATGTTATTAATGTCAAAAGCTCTGGTATGTAAGGCTAACTGTGCTAGAAATTCTTAAATTTGTAATATTTAGCCCCATGTACTGAGATTTCCAACTTTTAACCTTAAGGAAACACTATCTGAGAATGATATACATTTGTGTTTGAGCTGTGTGAACCTGAGTACCTATTTTAACATTATGGATTAGGATGTAGTTTTCATGTCTGCAAAAAGTGTGACTACTTACTATATCTATTTATGAATTTGTTTAAATTAAAAGAAAAACAAAGAAAATGATGCCTACTAATCCAAAGGATAAAACTCCTGAATTAAAGTGTAGCTGGTGATGTATTATTTATTAAATATCACTTTGTATATTTTTAGACGGAAGTGATGGGGACAAGAGTGAGTCAAGTTAAAGCAGATTCAGAGAGAAATGGGATGGAGCTTCCCTGCTTTGGTCATTCATGATTAATGAGTCATAATGAAATATACCCGTAAAGGTACCACAGGGACACTGCATAACGGGTAGTGCAACACAGAAGGTAATGTGTGCACTGTAACAAAATGTAACACACTGAGTAGTTTATAAACCAGAAAATTTTCTTTCTCAGTTTGGTGGATAGGAAGCCCAAATTCAGGGTCAGGTGATGACTCATTTCCTAATTCACGGGAAACATTTGCTCTCTCGGTGCCTATGTTGGAAGAGACAAATGAGCCCCTTCAGTGTTTTTTTATGAGAGCACTAATTATACTGCAAGGACTTTCAAACCCTAGAAAAGCATGGTGGAGCGTCTCTCCTCTGGAGATCAAGAAAGATCATCTGAGCACCAAAGCATTTAGGCTGCGCATTTACATGTAGCAGGTCCTCACATAGGACCAGTGCGCACGTGGATGAGTGTAGCAGTGCGCAGCACACGCAGAAAACATATAATCAGTTCAAATTTAGTGAGAAATTATACTATGTATAGCAAATAGCTTGAAGTAAAGTGGAAAGTGTGTGTCACTGTAAAGGTAAGCACTTTTTTTTTTACAATATACAATGTATATTGCAAAATGAGAGCTCCGTGTTATATCATTGGGAAAGAAATATGTTCACCTGTATTCTATAAATGAAGTAATACTGAAATTATTACCATTTTCTCCATAACACTCTAGCATTTACACAGATAGTATTATTACAAGCTCTTACAAATTTAGTAAGCAATGGCAGTACTGTGTATCTGTGCAAGAGAATGCACAATAATTCTTTTTAATTTATAAAACTACAAGTTATTAATCGTTTTGGAATTGATTGAAAGCATCTGCTTGCCCTTCTTTAAAGCATTTTCCTTCTCATTTTCATACCAGATCAGTGAAAAGGGTGGAATCTGGCAGGGAGGAAAGTGTTGAGTTTTAGAACTGCGGTAGCTCTACTTTCTGAATTTTTCTCTTCCACCTTGTGGAATTTCATTCTCAGATTTCCCAGCAGCTTTTATGCAGCAATACAACTGTAGGCCAAAGACTCTGGAACTAGATTCTGCTTACCTGAGTAATTGTTTCAGCACTGAGAACCCGCCCTTCCCGCGCTCCGCCCCTCCCCCGCTGTTCTTGGTCTCACTCTCTAATTGACTTCCACCTTCCCATTTCATCTTCTGCACTACTGTTCAGCATTCTTCCTCTCACAAACACAAGCACAAAAATTCTGGCGAGGGATCATAAAGCTTTCAGCTAACTATTTATTCATCATACATAAAAATATAATTTAGTTTAACTTCTTTCTCTTAACTCAAGATTCTAGTTATTAAAAGTACCATTACTTTTCTCCACGGTGAAAGAGAATCTCTTAAAGTCATAAATTGTTGAAAAGCTACTACGGACTCTCAGAGCCGGAAGCATAGTGCTGCTACAACTCAACTGAGTGTGAACAGTTCCTGACAAGTAGTTCTAAACCTGATCAGAAAATGATTACTATGAGTCATTTTCTTTCTTTAAGAGGGAATGGAAGGATATTGTAGAACAAAATGAAAACAAGGGATTCAAACTGTTTTATTCTCATGAAGACAGAGAAATACTAAGAGGGAAAAACCCAAATACTTGACAAAAAGGAAAACATTATTTTCTTTGTCAATTCTAGCTAGAACTTTCTAAAACAAAATTATAACTAGAATGTTCCAATTCTAGCTACTGGAATCTACATTCCAATATCTCCATGGGCAAATATGCTTGATGAGTCTTGAAAACTATATAGATTTTAGAAGACTGGGTAAAGAAAACAAAGTTATTAATTTGTAATAATATACATCTCCTTGGAAAGGACCATGCAAGTGAGAGTTCTTGGAGATTAAATTTTGTTGTTTTCAAGGAACATTCAGTGCCACAAACCATCAAGAACGTGGGAAATTTATTTCCATCTACTCACAACATTGTGTTAACATTTTGCTTAGATTTTCTCTGAACAAAACATTTTCAAAATGCCTGTAAACTAATAATACACTCAATTTCTTTGCAATAGAGGTCTTCTAATCAAAGAATTTGAATGTGCATTTTAAGGTGAAATGTCTTTATTTAATACATCCGAGCTTAATGAATATTATTGTTCTTATCTTTAATTTCTTTTTAGTTTTTATTTTTTTGATTTTTTAAAATTTCTTTTTAAAAATACACTCTATATAGTTCAATAAGTATGGAAGTATATTTCTCTTCAGATGACTTTTTACTCTTAGTTTTATATGACAAAACTCATTATCATTTTTATTGAAAACTGTCCTATATTGTGCTTATCTATCTTAAAATATAGAGCACTCTATTTGTTTGTCCAATTTCCTGCCATATGGACTCCGGTCTTAGAAAAAATAAGATTCCTACAGGGATTATTTGGTTGCATACATGAAAGCGTCTGGGGGAAAATTCACTCCTGTTTATGTATAAAATAATTTTGGCTTGGTTATCTGTTTGTTTCATACTCAGAAATGCCCTCATTATTTGTTTGAGCATTGTATTAGATCAACCCCAGAGAGAAGCTTTTCCTGAACTGGGTGGTGTTGAGTTCTTCTACTTAGCTACACTTCCATTTTTCACTCAAGAAAATGCTCTGAAGAAATGAAGAGAGATTTCTTGACTTTTTACCATTTCGTCAACAAACAGTACATTACTATTTTCTCTCAGGTCCCCAATCATTATTGAAAAGATGTCACAGTCTATAAACTTAGCCCTCACTTAAAATTGATAGCATGTATTTCTTCAAATTAAAATAAAGTTCTCCATAGAACTAAAAATATATCAAGGTTGAGGTAAATATATCTGAGTAAGAAAAAAACACCTTGATATACTTATTCTATATATTGGCCATAAAACAAATTTGTAAAAGAGTTTAGTATAATCATTTACTTGTAATAATTCAAAAGTAACATTTCATAAATTTCTTTTCTGATAGAATATGTATTTCATATTTTTAAAAACTTTGAAGCTATTACTAGTTGTACATAATCAGCAAATCATTTAACAAAAATAAACCAATATCACTGATAAATAGAAAATTCCATTGACCTCTTCTAAATGGGATTTAATATAATTCAATGAGTATAATTAAGAATTATGGGGCTGGGGATTTAGCTCAGCGGCAAAGCGCCTGCCTGGCAAGCGCAAGGTCATGAGTTCGGTTCCTGGTACCGGAAAAAAACAAAAAAAAAAAAAAAAAGAATTAGATAGTAGACAATCCTTATAAGATATATTGTTTAACATTGCAATTATAACATATAAATTAAAAATAAATATAATATTTAAAGTGTTTCTTTGTCCAAAAAATATACATGTTTTATTATTTGCTATGCAGTGTTCTAGAATTATGTATTTTGAAAATTGGAATAATCATTAAACTAAACCATTGCAACAAAATTTTGCATATCTGAGTTAGAAAACTAGCGCTGTATCTTATATTAAAACAGATTTTTAAATGAACGTGTGTAGTTACTAATTTTAAAACAAATATTTATATCCTCATGTATTATCTATTCTAATTGTTTATTTTATTAAGCACAGTTGTTTTCTCCAGTTGCTGAAATCAGACCTTTATTGAAATGTAGGGGCACAATAAATGCACTGAATAGACCTTAAAGTAAATGGGGAGAAGTCACACTGAACATAAGGTAATTCTTCTAAGTAGATTTTAAACATGTATTTAAGCTTTAAAAATTTAGTACCACTGCCAGGTGTGGTGGCACATGCCGGTAATCCCAGCACTGGGGAGGCTGAGGCAGGGGGATGCAGGGAACATTTGAGGCCAGCTTGGGCTTCACAGAAAGTTCAAGCCCCGTCTAAACTACATAGTGAGACCCTCACTCAAAACCCCTCTCCCCAAAATTTAGTATCACTTTTGTAACCTAAAATATTTTGCAAAACAAATAGTCCAAATATAAAAAAAGGTATTTTCTAGAATGAAAATTACTGAAAATTTAGATAAAAATTTTAATAAAATTATGAGAAAACCTAGGTATTAATAATGTATTGTAATCTCATATTTATGTTCTTACCATTTTCACATTAACTTAAAAAACATTTTAAAATAAACAAATTTTATAATTTGCTATTACAGAAATGATCAAAGGTAAAATTTTTACTTTAAGATGTCTTAAACTCAAGTCCTGAAGAACCTACATCGAGCACATGAATAGAACCTAGGTTGTTCCAAATTTTGCGGTTACGAACAATGCTGCATATGTCATTGTGTGCGTGCGTAAGCGTGTCTGTCTGATAAATGCCTAGAAGTGGAGTTGCTGGGTCAGTTTGCAGTCTTGGCATGCACTGCCGTTTCCCTCCTCAATGTCTTACTAATTCACAGTTCCAAAACGCAATGCTTGAGAAAACCGGTTCTCTCACATTTTTGCCAATTATTCGATTACCAAGGTTTGGAGTTTATGAATCTGACAAGTGAAGAGAATTTCTCAGTGTTGTTTTATTAACTTCTGTGTGATAACAGAGGCTGAACACCTTTCATGTGTTTAACAGCCGGATGTATTTTCCCCTCTGTGGACAGCCTGCTTGCAGGCTGCACCTATATTTCTTTCAGGCTGGTGAAATTCATAAAAAAAAAAAAAAGACAAAAAAAGCCTGAGGTTGTAAAACAGTGCAAAGGCTCTGGGTTCAATTCCCTGTACCACAAAAGAGAAAAAAAAGCTACAAAGTTATTACAATTAATATCATGTGACAATGAGGCATGAACAGACCGATCAATTCAACGGAACAGAAAGCCCAGAAATTATAGTTATCCAGAAACTGTTGAAACTGTGTGGAATGCTCTGCCAGTTAATAAAGTTTTTCGGAACTACTGCTGAGCATATGACTATTTCATAACCCCTTGCCTATTACAAGTAGATCCAAGGTTTAAATGCCAAATTCAAACTATAAAAATGACAGAAGGCAGCACAAAATCCCTCCTTTGGAATCACAAAATGACCTGTTAGAGTGGACTGACAACAGTGAGCCTTAAAGGAAATGACTGACATCGGTGACTACAAATTAAGGTTCTGTGCAGCAAATGTCAAAAGACAAAGAGTGAGGGGTGGGGACTTAGCTCAGCGGCACAGCGCCTGCCTGGCAAGCGCGAGGTCGTGAATTCGATTCCCGGTACCGGGAAAAAAACAGAACACAACAATAACAAAAAAAGACAAAGAGTGAAAAAGCAATGTTTGCAATTCAAATGGCGTAAGTAAAGTTCTTCTGCATATCCAAAAAGAAAGTCTGACCTCTGTTTCTGATTTTTTGAAAAATTTCAGAAGGATTGCAACTATTTCTTCTTAAGTATTTGGAAAAATGCATTCATGCAGTCATCTAGTCCTGGGCTTCTCTTTGAAAAGAGGAATCAAAATATAATTTCAGTCTCTTCATTTGTAAGTGGTATGTTCAGGCTCTTTATTTTCACTTTAATTTTGTTGGTTGTATGTTTGTACTTTCTCAGTTATCTTTAAGTTATCCATTTGCTGGCATACTATGTCATAATTGTTACTAAAGTTTTTGTTTAACCACTCGGTTGATTATATTATTCCATATGTAGAAAACTATAAAGATTCTATAAAAACACTTGAAACTAATAAATGAGGTCCGTAATGTTCTTGAATACAAAGTTAGCATAAAATTGAGTTACACTTCTTTATAACATTAATGATCTATTAAACAAAGAAATAAAAAAGCAGCATTTACAATCCACCAGAAGAATAAAATCCTTGATAATAAATATTGTTAGAAAGGTAAAAGAATATTTTGTTCATTGAAATGTAGAAAACATTGATGAATTTGAAACAGAACGATATTCCATGTTTGTGGACTGAATAAATTAATATTGGCAAATGTCTACACTGCCCAAAATCATAAAAGGATTTAATGAAAATCCTGCTGTCATCATAATAGTATTTTTCATAGAAATAGAAAAATAATAAAAAATTGTATGAAACCATAAATGACACAGATTTGACAAGGAAAAATAAAATTTGAGTTATTATATTTTATTATTTCAAATAATATTACAAAAAATTGTAATCAAAATAGTACAGTATTGGTAAAAATGTGGACATATCGGTCAGTGAAATGGAACAGGAGCCTGGAAATAAACCATAGAAAATATGGTTAGTGAAATTTTAGTGACAGCGTTAGTCAGACCCAATGGGAAGGGGTAGTTTCCTCAATATTGAAAAGATACAGAGGAAATAAAGCCAGTGCACACAGCTAGTGAGAATACACATTGCTTATTCATTGTGGAAAATCATATGTAGGTTCCTAAGATAATTAAAAATAGACTATCAAATGACCTGTCAGTCCTTTGCCTAGTGAATTAGAAATGCAATAAGCACTATTGGATTGTATACATATATTTTGATTTTATTAATATTGGTTGCAGTATTATTCATAACAGACAAGAAAAAAATCCAATGTGGCATATCTGGATAAAGACATTATATGGTTTGTGAGTGTGTGTGTGTGTGTGTGTGTGTGTGTGTAATTGAATATTGTCCACTATTTAAAAATTGAATGTCATCCAATCTTAAAAAAATCCTGGTATTTAAACCATGTAAATCTATGTAGAAAATATTATGCCACTCGGAATAAACCATCAGAAAGAAAAACACTGCAAGATCTCACTGCCAGGTTGTATATTAAAAAGAAATACATTTACCCAGCAACAGAACAGGAAAGTATTGACCAGAAGCAAGAAAACAGAATATGTTGAAGATTGACATCAAAGACTACAAAGTTGCCATTGTATTGAACAGGTAAGCTTAGAGATTTAATGTACAACATGAGGGCCATAATTAATAATATTGCACTACATACTGGAACTTTGCTACAAAAGTAGATTTCAGCAATCTGCACCACCGCACGCAGAGATAACTATGGGAGCTGACGGGTGAGCTAATCTACTTGACAGTAGCAATCTGTTCACCATATATGAGTATCAAATTGTATCATGTAGTTTGAAGATGTACAACAAAATCAATTTGTTCCCTTTTGTTATCTGAGCTTATTTTTAATGTGAACTTTGGATCCTTTTTCTTTTTTTGAATTTGTAGTTTCTCAAAACACACACCTGGAATTGTGAAGACAGTACAGACAAGCCTACTATTATGCTAGACCAGGAACTCACAGTGTTTATCTCAAATTGCCATGTCTTCATTGATTGAAGATAGATTAGTTTCTGTACGCAAAAAATTTTTGACATAATTTTAGATTAGGTAATTAGCTATGGTAGGAAACTATACTGCCTTAGGCTAGATTAGGTAATAGTTACAGTAGATCATGTGAAGTATAAAGATGAGAAGAGTGTTTCATGAAGCTAAAAATATATGACAGTATCTTCCCATAACAGTATTATCATCATAGAGCCTTGAGGTATCCACAAAATAATTTAAACAGGGAATTGTTCTCTTACTTTAGTCCTTAATTTCTACTTTACATTTTGTCACAACACAAAATTACTCTGGAGAATTACTAAAAGTACAACCACGCATTTAGAATAACCCTATTGTGTTATTTATTATATTTGACATCTCTGAAGGCTGAGTTTGTGGGCAAAGTTTTAAAATGTGGACATAAAATACTGTAATCAACTTAACTGTTACGGTTTGTTCTTGTCAGTCTTGCATTTGCAGTGCACAAGCAGAAGTCTTTTTCAAAGCAGAAATCCCTTTTGCAGCAGATACAAAACAAGTGAGACAAATTCACAAAGAAATGCATCCTCCCTGCTCACTTTAGCAATCCAGGGAGGCTGAGCCAATATTGCTTTAGTTCATCATCCAGTAAGATTACTGTATTACAGCAGCTTCACCTGTGATTAGATAATGTGTGTGGGAAACTCTGTTATCTACTGACCCCGCTAGGAATGGCACAAAATGTGAGCAATAATCCTATCCACCTGCGTCATAGTTTGCAAAAACAATTGGTCCTTTAGATAAAATATGTGCCTCTGGGTCAAACAATGTGCTTCTTTTGTGTTCCTCCCTCTATGTACACAGTATCTACCATTTTAGAAATTTCCATGATTTATGCAGACTGTTAAGATAGCTGTATTGTTTTTAAAATTGTACAGAATTAATAACTAGGTTTTATTTTATAATTTACTGAAGAAAACTGTATTCTTGTTTTATAAATATTATACAGTACAAACAAAAACATCCACTACACAAAAATATGTACATATAAATATGGCTTTGTTACTCTGAAGTAGTCAGTTAACCAACTCTTTCTGGAGAATTATTTTAATAAATGATATATCATGATAATTTAGATGATAACAAGGAAAGCTGTGTTGACAGTACTGGAGGATCTGAATATTGGGTACCTAGATGGCAGCACTGACAACATCCCTACTTTTTTCTGGGAAGTTAGAAAAAAATAATGCCATTCGTGCACAGGAAAAAAGAAATCAGCAGAATAAAATTATCAATATAAATACGGTGAGTTTTTTCTTGGTATTTTGTTCATTTTCTTTTCCATCACACATTTATACTTTACCCAGTCTCTACCTGAAGAAACATAATCATTTTAACACTTATCCTGATAAGGTATTAAAGTGATCTGGCAGTCCCCATCAGACTGCCTGTATTTCAGTGTAGAAGAAAGAAGGCAACCCTTGACAGAACGACAATAAAAATAATCATGAAATCTCAAAATTGCAAATGGAGATTTGGAGGGGAACTTTCAGACATCCATCGGGTGTCCTTGTGGAAACTCCTGTGTAAGTCTCCTCAGCTTAAGAATGCAATATCTTGTAGTAATGCCAAAACTTGGGGTGTCTCATTTCTGAAAAATTAGGCACTACCATTTGATCCCGTTTACTAGGGATTTTCTTGATTACTGAGCATAACTGCAGTATGGTCAAGTCTGAAAGGAAATCAATAGCAGTACATTTCACTGCATGCCTTAGAAGATCCTGCATGATATCCTCTAACCCTAGTTACCCTTGTCTTTATTCACATATGAACATATAATGATAACAGTTCATCAAACACTGACTGTAAATTCAACGTCTTCCCTCTTCTAACATGAGCCGTTTGCACACGGTTGTGAAAACATGAAATTTTCCTGCAGTACCGTCTCCTTCTTCATAATCTACATCCTCTCTTCACCTTTACCCCATGCAACCCATCCTCCTACCCACAAAGAACTGTCAGATCATAATAACTTCATGCCTAATCCAGGCAGAAGCAGTAAAATATGAACATAGAGAAGTGTGACTTTAAAATTTAACAGTAACAAGTAAATTAAAGCTATCTCACATGTGTCATTGCTTGTTTGATTTCTGAAAGTTTATTATTCCAAGAGAAACACTCTCGGATGATGACATCAATGCGTTACTGTTTGGGTGCACCTTAGGGTCACTTAGGGCCTTCTGGACAGTGAGGCTTCTCCAGAGACTCTGCTTTGATCCATTTAATGTTGGGCCCAGGAATCTGTGCAGGGGAAGCACTGTCAGGTTGTGGAAGCAGCTGATGAAATCACAGACCTACTCAGCAGTTTATTCTGCACACATTTAAGACTAGTGTGGGTGGCTGGATGCATGCTGTACCATAGATATTGATGTATAGTGTTTTACTGCATATTTTCAAAATTTCAGGGGAATCTGCAGGTTGAATTAGTAAGGTGAGGCCTGGGAATATGAACTTATGATCTATAATAGGTGATATCATATCCTACCCAAGACCAAGATCTTTCTTTAAAAAGTAAATACTTACCACAGCTATAGCAAAAAATTAAATGAATTAAAATAAAGGCCCTGAAATAACTTCTTACACAGTCTTTTTAAAAGTTAATTCATTAACATGAAAATAACAGTCTGAAATACACTAGCAAAAATTTACAAATTAAACAATATTTTAAATTATACTTTTATTGCATTCAATACAGGAATTCCACAAAGGTTTTCAAGTTTTGCTGCTTATGTATAAACTATTCAATCCATTTACAGAAAATGCTTGGGGCATATGCATGTTTCCAAGATTGACTAATAAGTAGGAGGTAAGAGGAGTTAAAACTTTTCCCATTTCTACAGTCCACTTTACCTCAAAATCTTAGGAGAGTTTTTAATGGATTGTCATAGAAAACAAACACATAGGTAATGTGTTTATTCTGACCATTTTTCGTAAAAAAGTCACACTCTCAGTAACAGATGGCATCCTAGGGTTGCAGGCAACTGCCATAGCTTAGGAAGTGTTTTATTTAACATTCAGTGTACCTGCTCCTACAAGATTCACGTAATTTTTCTATTTGTTTTAATTTTGCTTCACAGTTGAGTGTCATTGTGTTATACTTTAAGGGTTCAGTTTGCTCTCACTGCTCATCTGTCTCATGCTCAACTATTTCCTGTAACTACAGAAATCTCAAAACAGGTGTTTAAAAATGCTGCCATTTTCCATTTGGCTCACAAAGGAAGAACAATACAAACCGAAATTTCCCTCAGCATTTACTCCGCACCAGTGAGAAAGTGTCATAACAGAAGCAATCACTCAGAGAAAGTGATACCTATTTCCTCTTCTGGGAAAGCTATAGGGAACTTGAAAGAGGATGAGTTTGTGGGACTGGTGCTATGAAAAGAGCATAATCAGATTCCTGCTGTGGTGAAAATAAGAAATAGAGAACAGGTGGATACATCTATAAACACATACATGCGTGCATATGTAGTGTTAAAATATGCAAGTGTGATGAAATGACCAATTTTCACGCCATTGTTATGTCTTTAATCTTTTTATACCAGCCAACAAAGAAGGTCTTCTTTATCCTGTTCCCAGACTTCATAAAGTTTTCAAGTCCCTTGTTCTGTCTTTTTATGTCATTTTTTACCAGTCCCAGAAACTATTTCCATTTGCCTAATATGCATGGTCTTTCATACTTAAATGGTTTTTCTGATCATCCCAGTAATTTTTCCTAGCAGAAACCTTTTCTGTACTTTAAAGGTACTTGTGTTTCCTGGAACTCCCTTAAATATTGTATTTTTAATTTTTTTTATTCCACAAATCAAAAATTGAGCCTTGACCTAAGGATCTCCTCGTACTCTCTTTTGATATGTACTTTTCATCAATTGAAATGGTTCTTGCCACGTGTACAATATCTCCATGTTGTTAAATCCAATACCTTTTTTCTTTTTTATGATAAATCTTCATCTTCATTGACCTGCAGATGGTGTTTGATCCAGATGATTATCCTTTCCCTTTGACATACTTCACATCACAGCCAGAATATCACTGTCTTGGTTTCCCTCCTTCACCACCGACATAATTGTCAGTTTCTGTCAAAATTTTTATCCCATCTGTTGCCTTATTGCATTTTCTGCCTCCACATGATGCCTTAGATTCACCCTTACAGTAACCCTGGGCTGTCTCAAGCTTGACCCTTAGTTCACCAGGAAATCCTGTGGGCTCTGTCTTCCAGTACCTCCTGATCATGGCCCTATATGTCATCTCCCTTCTACTATCAAATTTTACCGCTTGGATTAATGCAATAAGAACAGAATTAGTGTATTTGCTTCTAGTTTTCTCCTTGCATCGAATAATAAAGAAAAAGAATGGAGATTGGCCTGTTTACAGACCTTTAGGGGAGAAAAACTAATATAATACTCTTGATTTTAAATTTTAATGTCTCAAAATAGCAGGACTGGTGTTGACTATGGGCAGAAAACTGGAGTATACAAGACATAGCTTTAAAACCTCTTGGTAACTCTTGATGTGATGAAATAACAAGGCACCTCTGCATGTTTGAATCCCACAGTTAGCAACAGAAGAAGAAGATCTAGATCTACCTTCCCTTAGCTTTCTACCTGCAAACAAAAAGTTCACTCACAAGTAACTTTCTGCTATAACTCACTTTCTCTCTTGGCTTTTAATCTACAATTCTTGCATTCAGTAGGAAAGGTTTATTTTCAAAATATTCGAACGTGCTTCCCATATCATGCACAGAATTCCTGGAGCTTTGAAAGAGTTAAATAATCATAAAATTGATGATAGCTAAAGTATAATTTTATTGGAACAGAATACTCAGAGAGAATGTGATATTTTTCTTTTTGTCTTTGAGACAGGGTCTCGCTATGCAACTCAGGCTGGCCTTGAACTCACTTTGTAGCCCAGGCTGGCCTCGAACTAGCAACGATCCTCCTGCCTCAGCCTCCCAAGTGCTGGGATTGTAGGCACACACCACCACACCTGGCTGATCTTTATACACAAAAATCTAACCAATAATGACAGATATTTAGTGGTTTTTGATAATACACCATAATATGCTTGCTAGCACCACTTAAAACTTGGGAGCAACCCACATGCCCATCAACAGATGAATGGATAAAGAAAATGTGGTATGTAGGAATTAGCCATAGAGGTGGATAAATTTGACTTGCTTGTAAGAAAATGAATGCACCTGGAGACTATAATGCTAAGTTAAGTAAGTCACCCATAGAAGGTTAAACACTACATATTTCATATTAGAAACCCAAAGTTCAAAAAAAACTAAAGAGAAAACTAAAAATGAAATGGTAAGAGACAGCATGCTGGGCTATGGAGAGGGGAAGGGGACAGGAGGCGAGGGCGAAGAGGGAGGGAAAAAGACACGCTGACAAGTCCATGTGCACCTGTCCAGCTCAGCCAATGGACTTATTGTGAACCTAGACAAAGGAAAAATTTTAAAAATTTGAAACAAGCATACTTAGCTTAATCATCCTTATAGTTAAGCAATATCCATTTGTAAAACACCAGTGAATGCTTGAATTATTTAAAATATGTTGATCCTTTCAATTTTATTGGTTGATAAAATTTTTTTAAATGTGTCTAAAAAATTCTGGAGTTTACAAGAGCTGGTACCATGCTTTCTCCTTTAAATGTTACTTCCTGAAATTACATGGTTTATATTTTGGCATGCATTCAATTATCCAGTTTTCTATTCAGTGTATTCAAATACTTAAGCATATAGTTCAGCATGGTGGCACACGCCTATTATCTCAGCATTCTGGAGGCTGATGTGGGAGGACTGCTGCAAGTTCAAGGCCAGCCTAGGCTACATAGAGAGTTCAAGGACAGCCTGAACTACATAGTGAGACCGTGTCCCCAAACAAGCAAATAAAAAAATATACAGGCCTTGTTGTGGTTGATATATTGTGTCAACTTGAGGAGTCTAGAGGCTTGGCTAAGTGACTCAGCAGTTCTACACACTGGGGTGAAAAGGACACACCCCTACTGCTCTGGGATGTTGTTCATTGTGTCAGTTTGAGAAGTTTAGAAGGTTAGCTATGCAGTACAGCAGGGCACCAGGGTGCTTACTTTGTATTCTTCCTGAGCCTGTGCAAGAGGAGGGCATGGAGACTATGTGAGTGCTGCACCCCTGGGTGGGGGGAGCCTGCTTACAATATAATGAGGGAAAGAGGCTTGTTCCCTCCTTGTGCTCTTGCTGCTTTTACTGTCTTGTGCTGCCTTGAAGTGTTGCCCTTGTGCCATGCCACCCCGCCTTAGAGCCAGCTGATTACACACTGAAACTTCCACAAACTTTAAGCTAAATAAACCATTCTTTCCTTAATTCTGAGCTTTGTGTATATTGTCTCAGCAACGACAGAAAAGTAACCAAGACACCCATATATATATTATTATTTCTCAAATAAAAATAGAGTAAAATTAAATACTATAATAAATTTTGATATATTTAGCACCAAATCACAGGTGTGTCTCTGGTAAATATATAAAAGAAATTACACATGCATGTCTGATTTATTTCGCTTATGAGGATGGTCTCTAGTTGCATCCATTTACCTATAAAAGCCTCGAGTTTATCTTTCCTTATAGCTGATTAATACTCCATTGTATAAAAACACCACATCTTTTTTATCCTTTCCTCAGTGGATGGGCATTTGGGTTGTTTCCAAGATTTAGCTATGACAAATTGTGCTGCTACAAACATGGGTGCACATATATCACTGTGGTATGATGTGTGAGCATGGTATTACCTCCTTAGTGTAAATAACTGAAAGAGTAAACAGGATCCACAATTTACAATAGATACTGCGAAGGGGAGAGAAACTGCTCAAAAGGAAAGAACAGCTGGGATGGGGAAAGGCGATGACAAAGAAGGAAGGGAAATACACACACACACACACACACACACACACAAGACAGCTAAGATAATTGTACTAATAACTTCTGCTAGTTCATGGAAAGGATCAGTTAGTGCTTACATTGTTTGATCAATTTTGCATACCTGTATCTGGTAGTCTGAACAACTATTTTGAAGATAAGAATATGCAGTGTAACAACCATTATTAAAATCCTCTCATCTAATTTTGAAATTCTGTATTGTTTTTATATTCTCTGTGAAATAAGAAAGAGAGAAACATGAGATGTTTAGGCTTGTGTGTCTGGGTTACTCCCCTTGGCATTATGGCCTGAAGATGCATCCATTTTCCTACAAATGACTCTAGTTTCTTTTTTTTTTTAATGGCAGAATATGTGCCACTGTGTATAAATACGCATTATTTTTATCTGTTCATCTGTTGATGGACATATAGGCTGTTTCCAAGGTTCGTCTCTTATGAACTGTGCTGCTAGGAATATGGGTATGCATATTTCCCTGTGGTCTGATGCCTTTAATACCTTGGGGAAGGCATCTAGAAGGGGAATAGGTGGGTGCAATGGAATTTCTACTTTTAGTTTTTAAGGAATCTTCGTATTGATTTCCAGAGTAGTTGTACCAGTGTGCACTCCCACCAGCAATGAAGCAGGGCTCCTTTCCTCTCACAGTCCTGCCCCATTTGCTACTAGCTGTTTTCTTGATGATGGCCATTCTTTCATTTATTGCCCATTTGTATTTCTTCATCCGAGAATTGTTGATTGATTTCAGACACCTGTTTTAAAATTGCATCTTTAAATTTGAAAGGGTTTCTTTTTTCTGAGTTTTTCGTATATTCTAGTGGTTAGTTCTTTGAGGAGTAGCTGGCAATTTTTTTCCATTCTGTGGGTTGTCTCTTCACTCTGTGCCTGGTGTCCTTTGCTGTGAAGAAGCTTTTGAATTTGATGTGTTAATTTGTTGATTCTTAAATGTTAGCCTTAAATGCTTGGACTTCCTCTTTATCGCACGTACAGGCAACACCACATGTAACTAAAAATTAAATACACACTCAAAGTTGCTTAGGCCCTAAATACTGTAGTTTCAAGTAAGCACAATTAACCAAAGAAGATTTAGTTAAAACTAACTTTACGCTTTAAATAATGTTTTAGGGATACGGGAAATAGGATAAAAGCTATTAAAACTATTCTTATGAAAAGAATACTTAAAATTCCCTCAAATCTCATACAATTACTATTTTTTTTTCAAAATGACCTTCCTACTTCAAAGTGCAGCAGTCATATAATTCTGTTACTCAGTTCACTGGGACTTTTATTCATTTCAGTCTTTTCCTGAGTCCTTAATTACAGTTTTGTCCTGAAATGAATTCTCCCTTATTTCTTCTTCTAATTGTCCTTATCAGCTTTTTTTAAAATGCCTAAAATATATGGAGGAGGAAAACAAACTCCGTGATCACTAACAAATGGATAATACGTATGCCGGTTTTACCAATCAATAGAGGTCACATTTTCTTGGTAGAAAAAAATTTAGAAAAACACACTTTTAGGTCAAGGTTAATCTCAAAATAAGGGTTCAAAATATATCAAAGCTGTGTAGACAACTAGGTTTAACTGAATCAATATTACACTTAGAAAATTCTGTTCAATATTAATTACACAATATGATAAAAAGGTTTTTTTCACTCCATTAATTCCAAATGAATTAGTTGGTAAATTAATTATTTATTTAAATAATATTGATCCTGGAACTTGTTTGATAAATGAGACAATCTTACAAAACTCTTTATAACAAATGAAATAAAATTCACGCCATAAATCAGAGTCAGGATTTATGAAGGTGATCTTTCCTTAGAAATTCAATAGCTTTTTCTTCTTAGATAATTCATTTCATTTTCAATGGAATTCCAGTTTCCATAAGGTAGTTGTTGAGGGTAAAAACAGCTAAGAAACCAAGGTTTAGAACACATAATTCTTCAAATATTTATTGAACATCTACATGTAAATTTCTCTGCTTAGAAGCTTCAATATCTTGATGAAGTCCTTAGTGAAGAGAATCCTAAAATGACATTTACATTTTTATTACAAAATGCAGAAATTCATCTATCCTAAACTACCCAGATATCATCTACATAACAATACCCAAACATTGTCGTAGGAATGAAAAATAGAAAACCTGTCAATACTTAATGCAAGTCTTTATGTTTAGCTTTCATTTTCTAAATTTCTATTGTTTTTGTTTGCTTACGAAATTCATGTGGTCTTTCAATGTAACCTGATTTATCTCATAATATTTGGTTGTTTTCCAGAGCTACCAAAAAAGCGCTAATTTTCTACAATATAATTGAGAACCACTGAATATTATATGAGATTGCAGTGCCCACGGTGGACATGTAGAATAAGAAGCAGTGTGAAGAAAATGGACTCACCAAGACTTCAATGGAAACGGAATGAGGAAAATAACGAATTTTGGATTTTCCACCACTTAATAGCACACGCTTACTTTATTCATTGTCTTATGAGCAATCCATTAAAGTAAAATTCAGAAAAAGAAGCCTCAAATTTACCCACGAGTACAAAGACTACAGGTCGTATATTACTGTACATTATAAATATTTGTAAAGAAATTAAAAACAAGCTGGCTGAACATCAGCTTATTATGAAGAATAAACCAAGAAAGCTCTTGCGTGGGCTGTGCAAAATGAACAGAGTGGAAACTACAATGAAAATATGCAAGAAATTGAGTAAGAAAATATTTTTCACTTGAAGGGGATAGAAGAATTTGAAAAATATGAATAAAATTCTCATTTGAGCATACATGAAGATGTTAAAGTTGAAGATTTCTTTTATATCTGATTGTCCACACTTGTGTGTGCATTGTCATTAAACATATATTATCACCAAAGCCAAGCTATAAAACCACTTCTAACCCGAACCCTATCCCTAAATTTAACCCTAACCCTAAACCTAACCCTAACCCTAACCCTAACCCTAACCCTAACCCTAGCCCTAACCCTAACCCTAACCCTACTCATAACCTTAACACTAACCCTAACCCCCTATAGATCTCTTCTATTTCCATGGGATTTTTAGAAGGCGTTCTTTAATTCTGTGAGATATGCGATTGCTCTTTTGATTGGGATTAGAGTCAATCCCTATAACATTTTTGGAAGTATGGTTCTGTCTACAAAGAACATGGAATATTGTTCCATTTGTTCATATCCCCTTTTATCTCTTTTTTCAGACTACTGTAGTTTTTACCATATAGGTCTCTCACTTCCTTTGTAAGATCGATTCCTAAATTGTTCTTTTTTTGATGCTATTGTGAAGGTATTGTTTCCATCGTTTTTCTCTGATTTTTGAGTGTTGTCTTTGTATTCATCTATGCTACTTAATTTGGTTATTAAATCTGGAAGTCTCTTGGTGGAATTTTTTGGTTCATCTATGTGGACTATCATGTCATCTGGATAATTTAACTTCTTTCTTTCCTATCCTTATTCCTTCTATTTATTTTTCTTGTCCAATTGTTCTGGCCAATGTATCCAGAACTATATTGAACAGGAGTGGTGATAGTGATGTTACAGCAGGCTGAGGTCTGGAGGGTTTGGGTGTGCCCATGAAGAGACTGACTTCCGGTTCCTGGTTCATCTCTCCACTATGGCAAGAATGTAAGAGGTGAAGTGAGCCTGATTCAGAACTGAAAGTCTCTCCACTGTGGGAAGAGAAATTCAGATAACAAAATCGAAGTGAAGCAAATTTTTACTGAGAATATTGCAAAAGGTGGGGCAGAAGATGCCAGATATCCAGTGAGCTATATGGTAGGGAAAAGCTCAAGGTAACTTTCTCAGGATGGCATCTTCATCTTGCCCATATTTATAGGGGATGAGCTTAGTTTCTAAAAATAACTGCTTCTCTTTTTGGTACAGTCTGGGTCTTAGCCTTTGTTGCTGGGGTGAGCCAATGTTTACAGGAGCTATAGGCACATGGCAAAATGTATGCAAACGTCCTTCAAAGGGACCCTCTTGCAGTATATCATGTTAGGAGCAAGTGCATAATTATCTCTATTATGCGAGCTACCCAAACTGTGCCCTATACTGTCCCTTTCTCCCTAACTATCCCTATAGTCAGCATCCTTGTCTTATTTCTTAGTTTGAAGGAAAAGCTTTCAGTTTTTCACTGTTTAGTATGATATTGACTAGTTTGTTATAGATAGCTTTTACCACATGGAGAGAAAGATCTTCTATTCCAATTTTCTGTAGGTTTATTTAATCACAAGTACCTGCTGGACTTTGTTGAATATTTTTTCTATAGCTATTGAGATGATCAAGTGGTTTTTGTCCTTTGTTCTGTTCCTGTGGTGTGTTATATTTATTGATTTGTGTATATTGAGCAATCCCTGCACTCATGGGATGAATCCTACTTGGTTATGGTGTATAATCTTCTTGATGATTTGCTGCATTTGTTTGCCAGTATCTTACTGAGCATTTTTGCATCTATGTTAATTAAGAAGATTGGCCTGTAGTTCTGCTGTGTGGTCGGGTCCTTCTCTGGTTATGGTCAGGGTAATGCTTGCTTCTGGGAATGACTCTGGAAGTACTGCTCTCCTTTCAGTTGGATGTTGAGGAATAGCGGCATGAGATCATCTGTAAAGTTCCTGTGGGATGCAACAGTGAATCCATCAGGATCTTGGCTTTTCTTTGCTGGTAGTTTTTAAATTACTTCTTCAATTTCACTGAATTTCATTGACATTCTAGTTTGTTTTTTAAAGATAGTTATCGGTCTGTTTTGTTACCTCTGCTGCCACCAGTCAAAAATTAGATTTGCGATTTCTTCCATCTCAGTGTCCCCTTGATTTGCCTTGTGCCAATCGAGGGTTATGGGTTGAAGTGGGTGCACAAAGACCACTTTAATTAATTGAAGCTGATTTCCCTTAATCTACCCTTAGTTATTAATCACTTAATACTTATCTATTAAAAAATACTAATAATGCATTTTGTGCCATGATACTCAGATTTATACAAAATTTATCATTTCTCCACAAAAGCAATTTTGTTTAGAGCATATTCTCTATTTCTTCTTGAAGGGAATATGTATTAATACACTGAAAAGTGCAGAAGATCAAGTGCATTGAATTTTAAATATTTAGTTTTTACAATCTTCTATACATTCATACTTTCAATGACCACTTTTCCCTTCCTTCTTTTCCATTCCCCCATCTGAGTTCCTCTTTCCTTTTGAAGTTTCTTCCCAGTTTGCAATATGTATTACACATATCAGATTTTTGTTTTTTTTTTTTTTTTGGTTTTTTTCCAGTAGTGGGAATCGAACTCAAGACCTTGCGCTTACCAGGCAGGCACTGTGCCACTGAGCTAAATCCTCAACCCCACACATGTTGGATCTTATTTACTTCTTCAGCTTCTCACTTTAGGAAGACAACATAATGTTTACACATGTGCGTCTGGTTTATTTCCCTTATGAGTATGGTCTCCAGCTGCGTCCTTCTACCTATAAAAGTTGCCAGTTTATCCTTCTTTGTGGTTGAGTAGTACTCTATTGTATAATAATATCATATCTTTGTTATTCATTCCTTGCTGATGGGCATTAGTGTTGTTTCCAAGATCTAGGTATTACAAATTGTGCTGCTATAAACATGGGTGCACATATATCACTGTGGTATGATTTTTTTTTATTCTTCTGGGAAAATATCCAGAAGGGGAATAACTGAGTCAACTAGGAACCTCCAATTCTAATTTTGAGGAATCTCCATGCTGATTTCTTGCAAGAATGATTTAAAAGGCAAAAAATGACAAATTGTATGATCTTTCAAATAGGCAAAGGACCTTTGAAATAGATGAAATATGGATTAACTGATGTCTGCAAAGTCTTAAATCAAGTAAAAAACTGAATTGAAAATTCTTCTGTGGGTCTTCTTATAAATTCAAATGCCTCAAAATTTCTGGGCCAAAGAACACAGCTACTCAGAGCTTGGAATAACTTTGATGTTTTCCAAGCAATAAGGACTACAAGATAAATACATTTATTTTATTAATTTTTCTACTTCCTAAAGGGAATTCCATTCCATGTCAACAATTTACTCTTTCCCAGAAAGTCATATTTCAGGATTTCAGTCAAAACAAAGGAAATCTACATCCTTAGAAGAGCCACTTACTCTTTTTTATATTTTTATTATGAAAGTTTTCAAACATATATAATAGTTAAAATACATTCATAGTGATCTTTCACATTTTTACTACCAAAGTGACTCTACCTTATTACATACTTATATTTTCTTTTTTATCCATCATTCCCTTATATATTTTTATATTTCAAAGTGAATGTTGCAAAATTGAACTTTTTTATTATGTATATCCAATGTCATAATTAAGTCAATTCTATGCTCTTTGTACTTATTTCAAACTCTAATTTTCACTTATTATAGAAGATGTATTAAAGCACTAAAACATTACTATTTAAAAGTGATTGGCAAAAGGATATGAAATGTGGACTCGATAGCAATCATTTCCACGGAATACAAATCATATTCTCACTTGGCCAATAATTCTTTGTATAACTATATAGTACTTCCATTTTCTGATATCTTTTGCTTATATGGCTCAATCTCCGAATCTTTTTATGTGATTGTTTCCTTGCCCCTATTGCTTCTGCTCAGAAATGACAAAACCACACTAGCACAAATTTAAAGCTTTTCTTCTATTTATAAATTCTGTATTTTTACTGTTTACTGTCCACCTAATTTTTCGTCCTATATTAAAAATGAAATCTAGCAACTGTGATGCTTATTTCCCTCTTTGTTCTGCCTGAAATGCTATCATATTCATTCTTTATTTTGATTTTGTCACCTTGCTGCTTTTATTCCTATAAAATCTATGGAAGTTCACTGGAAACTTCTTGATACTTCCCACAGAAGAGTTTGCTTTTCAAGTACTGTACAAGGGGTTGGGGATTTAGTTCAGCGACACAGCGCCTGACCAGCAAGGGCAAGGTCGTGAGTTTCATCCCCGGTACCAGAAAAAAACAAATAACAACAAAAAAGTATTGTACAAAGTAGCCTCATTAATGACCATGCTACATAGAATTATCAGGTATTTTCTGCCACATACTTTAAAAAAACTACCACTTTCTTACAGAACATCTATTTTTAGGGTTACTGTGGACAGATTATTTTACATGTAAAATTAAAGAAACATGTTTTAAATTAGCAGATTTTAGAAAGCCAGCATTTTTGTCAGTGTGGAATAAATATCTATATTAGGAAAATCTTTTATTAGAGTCCAAAATTTCTGTGCCACAAATTGTCAGACATCCAAACTCTCCTTCACGATGCAACACAGCTGTTAATGGTTGTCCTGTGCATCTGAGGAGGCAAGCCAAAATCTGTCTTCCAGGAGCCTTCACTTGGAAACTTCAGGAAATAATATTTCTGGATGTCCCAAAAGACAAAAACGTTCTCCCCAAATTTTTCCAGGATGTAAATTTGGAAAAAAAAAAAAAAAAAGAAAAAGAAAGAAAGATTTCTAAGAATTGTAAGATCCACCCATGTCTGAAACGCCCTGCCTATGACAGCATGAGGCTCGTTGCACATCTAGCCATGAGCCCTAACAGGATTTACACTGAGATTTTCGTGTGCCTTATTGTGACTATCATTTCCAGGATTTCTGTCTGGTTCTTCTCCAGAATGTCTATCACTTAGTTGAATTCCTTTTTCATATCTGGCACTGTCTTCTTTACATCCTTCTATTGTTTATTTGTACTTTGTTTAAAGCCACTAATCCTTTTATAAATCCGTCTCTTGAATCCTTTCTCTGACATTCATATTCACGTCAGTGGAAAGGGTGATTATTTCTTAAAACATAGGCAGCACTTTAAATCCCTCACAACAAGAAGGAATTATTCTGATTCTGAAACATTTTTATATCACTTGATGGTATTATATATTTTAATTTTTATGGTTCTTGTGAAGGATACGGCAGACCTATACCTTTCGGAGGCTCTATTTTGGATTCCCCTGCTATATATGCATAAATATCTTTTATTTATGCAGGCATATAAATGTTTGAAAATGTTTATATCATACCATAAAAATCAAGACCCTGAAGATATGATACTAGCACTGAGAAATAATACTGCACAGATGTCTTATGACAGAGAAACAGTAAATTGAAGTATGTGATATCCCAGAATTTGTAGCTGATTGTTTTGGGGGGAGGTGTGAATCATCCTAACTCTTTCATAGAGTGATTAACCTAACTGCGCCTCTTTCACCCAGGACTTAAAATGGGAATAGTAAAATATTGTGCATAGCTCATAGATTTATTGTTAAAAGTATGGATGTTACTGTGTGAAAAATACAAGTGTGTTCCACACATAATACTCAGTATATAAGAACTGATATAGAATACAGAGTGATTTATTGGTACATAACTGTCTGAATATTCCAGTGGGCAGTTTAACAAATGAATCATGGAAGTAACAAATGAGAGATATTTGGATTTTCATCAAATGTTTCTATTAAAAATCTTGGATATACGAGTAGAACACTACTTTTGAATATAAGCTCACACCAATTGTACTTCCAGCTGAACTGGATAGAACTCTGCAATAATCAGTCACTAATATGGCAAAAAGAAAAGAATAGGTATATGACATACTAGAGAAATTTCTAATGAGTGATTTATGGTTAAGATAAAATTGACAAAATTAATGAACTTTAATTAAAAGAAACAATAATTAAAAGTATCAAGACAAAATAGCAAAACATTTTCCAATATAATATTGTTCAAACTTAGTTTTTTCCATACTTATACTCATTTCACGAAAAAGGTAGAGTAAATGTGCAGAATGGAGTATGAGAAGAATAGTGTGGGTGTGGGGGCTTGATTTAACATCTTTAGTTTTATGCAGATAAAAGAAATACATTTAATTGTGTTAGTAGTCTTTTGGGGGATAGAAAATGCAAAAGTGCCAAATGACAAAATTTCATGAAGCAAACACAAAATTACTATGTAATGACTGTAGACATTTTTTGGGGGGGGTGGTGAGACAGGGTCTCACTATGTAGTTTGAGATGGTCCTGAACTCACTATATAACCCAGGCTGGTCTTGAGCTCACAGCAGTCCTTCTGTCTCAGCCTCACAAGTGCATAACGGATCTCTTACTTTTTCATGAATCAAAATTAATCTTCAAAGTTCAGTGGATATGAAAAATTCAGTAAGTTTTACCTCATTGTCCTCTCCCTCAGAAAACAGCACTAGCACCCAATGTTTTCTTTCTTAATATGGCCCCTCTGGTGAATGCCTCCGTTTATCCCATCTTTTTCAGCAATTTGAATTCTGAAAACTATACAACTGATTTCTTAGACTTGAATCTTTTCACTCTGTATAATGAGAAATGCTTAATAACTTTCTTTTCCTTAGGTATTTATATTTAATTCATAAAGAATTCATTTTTCATATCTATTTACAGCTCTCACGAAACCTGTATGGAATCTTATAGCATTCTTTAATTTTACTGATGCAGTCTTGTGACAGAATACATAAAGTTTACATTCTCATAGTACAGAATTAATACATTCAATTTTCTTTCAAAGGTAAAAGGAAATATGTAACTTGACATTTACTGTGATAAATTTACCTCTGTCCTTTTAATTGGTGATGTTTGCCCCTAGGTATCTTTTAAAATGTCTTTTTCTTTGAAGAAATAGATATAATGCTTTGCTAAGACCCTACTTAGTGTTACTTTATTCATTTTGATTCTTTTGTTTTGTCAGATATGATTCAAACAATTATTTTTTCTTATTTATTCACGTTAATGATTTCACGTAATCCTTTGAAAGAATCACATCCCTTTTCAGGTGGAGGGGCTTTTATTCGCACATATTTTTTGCACAAACTTTAGCTATGTGCCTCTCTGTAATCTCAAACCTGGGGTGATGATTAAGGGGTATGGCGGCAGAGCAACACTTCCAATAATTACTGAAAAAGTCTCAATGTCATGGTAGAAACACGGGATCTGTGTGCCGCAGAAACTTGCCTCTAGACAAAGATACGTACTTTGCATATGCATTGCTTCTAAATATAATGGGTATAATTTAGAAGGTCTTGCCTTCATTTTTCACATAAGGTTTTTGTTGTTTTTTTTTTTTTTTCAGTTTTTGAAACAGAGTCTTGCTATGAAGTTCAGCCTGGCTGGCCTCGAACTCACAGCAATCCAACTCCTTCAGCCACCAGAGAGCTGGGATTACAGGCATGTGCAACCACACCTGGAGGTATTTTTATAGCGAAGTTTCTCTTATTTTTTTCCTCAACTACAGTAATAATTCACATCTCTAATTCTTACCTGGAAAGTTTTCTTTAAAAGTCAGGGCAAAAAAAAGAAAAACGTCAAAGCATTCTACATTTTAATACTACTCTATCACACTGAAAATAATTTTTGAATGTTAGCCAATTGTGACAAACAAGGACCAACACTTTTAATGTCATTTTTCCACGTATCTGTATCTGTTTTACCTATAATTACATATATCCACGAATATAAAGAATGTATACACACGTGTGTAGGCGACACAGATACACCCATGATCATATGAAATAGAATATAATCTCAGGACCATGGAGAGTGTTTTGCAGAGTTGTGTAGATTTTTCCTTTAAAAAAATTAGAAAGATGGAATAATTTAAAACTAAAAAGTCCTCCAGAAATTCAGGAAGGGAAAGGATTATTAAACTAAATAACCTGTCATAAGTTTCACCACATTTTGTCAGTAGAGCTCAGTGGAAATGTAGCCAAGAGGGTACAATTTTGATTTTAAGCTACCTCCTATTCTAAGCACCTCTGTACATACTCTGATTTTTCTGTATCCTTCATATTTACTGATCAGTGGTCTGTTATGATCATCTTAATACTTTCTCAGCATTTTTGAGCTCCAGTGTTATCTTGTTTTTGTCCATGAGGATCTCCCCATATAGTGCGGGCTAGCATTGATCTCCTCGTCACCCCAAAATAGCCTACCGAATGCTGGGACTACTCGCAAGGGCCACCTGGTTTGCAGTGGAGCTTGAGCATGCATTTCTTCCTAAAGTAGTGATAACAAAGCTAAAAGTTTCTCTAGTACCCACTCCTTCACTCATAGCAAACCCATGGTTGTATACACATGCCAAATTTGGTGACCACATTCCATAATTTTCTTTAGCAGATTCTTTTGGCATCTAATTTGATATTGATAAGAATACTGTGTTTGTCTCCTAGAGTCCAACAGGCCTAGCAAAATCTTGTCTACTTTTCTATCAATCAAAACTTAATGAAATTTCAGAATATTAACTTTTGCTAAATGTAGGGTGTATGCACACTTTTAATTTTTCTGTAAGATAAAAAATCATAGGTAAAAGAAATTAATTTTAAAATGCTAATCCATTTATGGAAACAAATACTAACATTTTCTATATTGAACTAAGAATTATTGTTAATGACAGAAGAAGAGGAATGCTATAATTTCTCCTGTCAGAGAATCCATTAGCTGAGACCCACAGTCACACAGTAACATGATTGTGATAATTATTGTAATGGACTTCACCATAGAAAGAAGAACAAAGAAAAACATTTCCAACACTTTTGACAGGTTAGGTGCATTCATTTGTTAAGAGTGTTTAATTAGTGTTAAGATAATCTGTATGATCAAAGTCAAAATAGTGGCTGATCTTAAGAACAATTTAAAAACTAGGGAAAGAAATCCAAACTTCACAAAAGTTTTCTCCTTAAATTCAAAAAGTTTATGTGTGTGGGTGTGGATGAAGGAGTTGGAGAACAAAATTATACCAAAGGAAAGATAACAATAAATATATAGACGGAAAAAAGTAAGACAAGGAAAATACATGGAATTTGGATATTTGGTAAAAAAAAATCTCAGTTACAATGAGATAATCCTTACACTTCATTATCTCTAGTAATTTTCTTGAACTGTTTTCAGCTCATATATGTGTGATTCTTGAGCTGTCAGCTCCCTGAGACTGTCTTTCTTCAGGGGATTCCCCATTGCCAGGAAGCTCTGTGTCTCTTTCCCTGTTCTAAACTATAGTGGTCATATATTTCATTCAGTTATACCTGTGTTTACCAGAGACCTGATCCTATGTGTTAAAAAAGAGTGAATGTTTAATGTGGTGTTGCAGTCATCCAGCATGGAAACTATGGTAGGGTATATCATTCTGAACACCATCCTCTGCATAATGAAAGTAAAGAATTGATAAAAATAAAAGTGTGGGTGTGTAAACACTCCGAGGAAACAAGGTCAAAGGGTGAAATCAGAAATCAATGCATCAAATACCTAATATATGTCTAATATTAAGAAAAAGTTTTAATTTTAATATCATTTTGAAAAAAAGCATATATAGTAAGATATAGCAAGTAAATTGCTTAAGGAAATATATATTTGAAAATAAAAGTAATAAATGGGTTGTCATAATTTACTATGAATTTCTAATCATTCTTGATCCCGCGTATTTTAATTCTCACCATCCTTCTTGCATTTTTTTCTGTATTTGTAGTCTAAAAAATACATTTATTTACTACAGACACTATTATAGGCAGTTATTTTGGATAATTATCTACATTTAGGTTCTGGTGTACAGGAACTTACATAAGTAAATTTCTCCAAGTTTCTTTTTTTGTTTTTTTTTTTTTTTTTCGATACTGGCAATCGAACTCGGGACCTTTGTGTTTGCTAAGCAGGTGCTTGTACCACTAAACTATATCCCTGGCCCAATTTCGCTATGTTTCCTGGCAGAACTAAGATATGTTTCTTCTCTTAGGTATACAGACTCTATATGATGACTCAAATAATATATCTGTTTTTTGAAATATAGTAAGTGTCTTGAGGAAGGATTAACTACACTTAAGAATTTCCTTCATAAGAAATAACATCTAATTTTAAGGATAACAGAAAATTCGTACAACAGAAAGATATTTGCACTAAATATAACAGGAGATCAAAGGATTCAGTCAGTCATCACTTTTTATTAAAAATAATCTTTTAAGGCAAATATTCCCCCGCATACACTGTTGTAATGCCTGGAATACAATGACAAGAGCAAGCACATGAAGTATTCAGAAAAATCAAAATTTTAAGGTATAAGGTATGATCAAAACATATGGCAAATATTTAAATACTTTAAAAATTATTACAGTAAAAAATGCCTTGCTACTTAGTGGTGCAAGATATGGTGAATAAGGTGGATTAAGATACACCACGTATCATTTTTTCATCACACGCCAGAGAGACACTCATGAAAGGAGATTTCAGATCTGCTTTAGAAAGTAGCTAGAATGATAGGATACGTGTGTTCGCAGGGAAAAGAAAGATACTGTGAGGAATATTAAGGGTAATATATCATTTGCTGTCATAGGTATTTTAAAATTAAACATTTATCAGGTATTTGGATTTCTCCTTTCACATTCTGTATAGGAAAGAAATTAATCAACGAACCTCATAAATCAAGTAACCACATAAAACACTCTAACAGAGATATAGAGACAGGAACACGTATGTGGACAAGAACTAAAGGAAGGCAGACGGTGGCGCTCAAGGCAGCTGGTCAGAGGCACTTCTGATCACATACAGGGAATGCCGCAGTGAGTGTGCGTGTTTGAGAGAGACAGATAAAAGTAGGCGACAAATGGTACTGATGATGATGGTGGGATCTGATTACTCAAATATCCTTGCCGGAAAATGAATCAAAACACTGATCTCACGCGTTTCACGCATATGCACACAAGTATAGTTTTAAATGAAGCATGGACCTAAGCATAAAACGCAAATTTATAAATTTTTTAAAATAAGCTAAGAACATCTAGATGCTCTTAGTTCTCAGGAGTTACTTTTTAGATTTTCCCGACAAGGTGTTGCTATGTAGTTCAGCCTGCACTTGAACTCACTCTGTAGCCCAGCCTCAAATTCAGGACGCAGGGCAATCCTTCTACCTCAGCCTCCCAGGCGCTGCGCTACAAGCATGCACCTCCGTGCCCAGCAGGGGTAACTTTTTAAATAACATTATACACACAAAATCATGAAAGAACAATTGGTAATTTGAATTTCAATACATTAAAAGGATGAAATATCAAATTAGAAAATATTTGCAAAGGAATTAACTGTTTAAGAATTTGTATCCAAAGTACACAAAGATTCCTAAAACTCAATAATATGAATCTAAAAATGTAATTACAGTTTGCGCATGAGGTATGAACAGGTATCCCACCAAAGCATGGATACAGATGGCAAATTCATATTTCAGAAGTTTCCCACATCTCATCAGGAATTGCAAATAAAAATAAACCAGCAAAGTAGAGGATGTGTTGTCATGAGGTTTTCCTATTCCCTTTTCTGCAACTTTACGGTAGCCTTGAAAACCAGCTGCTTTGTATCACAGAAGTAAAATGAATTTCTAAGTCCTCCAAAAGTCTAATCCACAAAAATTGTAATAAAGTGATGTGCTTGGAAACCACCTGGAAAGAGCTTGAATTATCAGGCTGGCTGCGGATCTAGAATACCAAGCTTGTAACAGGGATATGCACAAACCCAAGCAGGAGGAACATTTAAGAACTTCAATGAAATTTAGTGTACAGCTAGCTGTCATATCTTCTTATGCAGAAGGTGCAATGAATCCCATGCTGAATAAGCACGATTAGGGCCCCACAGTAAAACTGCAGAAGTAAAAGACAGAAAAATTCTGAAAATAACTAAAGAAGAGTAGAACAGTTCTCTAGGGGGCATGCTGGTAGGTTGGTGCATGCCCATAATCACAGCATTCAGCAGGCTGAAGCGGGAGAGTCACCATAAATTCTAGGCCAGTCTGGAATCCATGATCAGATGAAGGCCAACCTGGACTACATAGTCAGGCGCTGTATCATAAAACAAAAACGAACAAAAAGAGAATTCTGTAAGTTATACTTTGAGAAGGACTTTTAATACAGGTGGAGAAAGACACACCCTTTGTATTTTTAAATGGTTGCAAACCTAATCTACTTGTGGGTAAAGGTGTTTCTGATATTCACTGTTTAAAAACAATGACAATGATAATTTATGAATTAAATGATTTATAAATAATGGTTAACATTATTATTGAATTATGAAGGTAAATATTAACAGATTTATTTCATTGTACAGAAAAATAATGTTATATTGATTATGGTAACTGAGTCACAAAGTTAGAACAAAATTTATGATAAAATAGTCAATTGTGTATAAATTTTTGAATTTATCTAGGAAAAATGCAGTTAAAATAGCCAGTAACTTCAAAAAGTAAGAAAGAAAAAAATAGAAAAGGAGAACTACATTTAACTTTAAAAACTGTTAGAAGAGATAAAACAAAATATAATAAATATATTAAATTTCCCAATTAAAGGACAAAGATGGTCAAATTTGCTTAATGAGAGACAGTGAACATACATTGTTCAGAAGAGCAACTCAACACAAAGACCTAAAGACGGTAGTGGTAAGAGAAAGGCCAACAATTTTACTAAGAAAATTGAACAGGAAATAAGATATGTGTATTGGAAATGTGCACGTGATACATGTAAACAGATTCTCTTTGAATGTTTTGATGGGGTCACATCCCGATAGACTCATCTAAAGTTGAAGCTATCATAAGGCAAAAGCATAGTAATTCTATTTTTACAACCAATATACTGAAAGTATTGCATAGTATGATTTACCCTTAGTATAGTAGAGCTGATAGAGCTTCAAATCCCTGTCCAAGAGAGAGAATCATGTCCAAATATTACCTGTCTGGGAAAACATCAAAATTTAAATATCAAATAAGGTTTCTACTTTTGTGTATCACTTTGTATATTGCTTTTACATGATCATAAATTTTAAGAATTGAAAATGAAACCAGCATGTATCGTGAGTTACCTGCATATGTATAATCAGATGTATAATGAAAAAGAATTTATGCTCAATTATCACTCTAATGTCATTCTTTACTTTATGAAAAAATAAAACAAAACTTCATAAGAAAATGATAAAACAATAACTACTACCCTGTGATTAGTTATCTTTAAAGAAGTTATTCACAATACAACACATAAAGCAAAGATTTAAAGAAAAATGATTGCACACTCTTTTCAATGATCTAAGGTAGACTAGTGTTAAATGTTAAATGTTGTTAAATGTTGTTAAATGAAACAAATTAGCATATATATTAAAATATTTTGAAACAATGAAATATGTAATTTGGGGAAGTAGTGGGACTTCTCTCTACTTTGTATTTATATCTTTTATTTTGCTCTTTACTTATAAATTTATATATATATCGTGTTTGTCATGTAAAAGAAAACATTCAGTATTTCATTTTGTCTGTTAAAAAAATGGGCAACTGGAATAAATCGAAACTCTACAGATCATGATCAGCTGACAGTACACAGTAAATTGAAATGTCTATCACATATTTATGTAGAATGTTTTGATTAAAATATGAAAAATGGATAAATTAAGAATTATAATAAAGGTATTAAGATATCTATGTATTGACAAAACAAAGGACTTTATTAAAGGAAGAAATGTTGTCATTCATTTTAAGTATTTGAGAATCATTTGTCAAATATAAATTAGCTCAGCAATAAATACTTGTAACATTTTGCAATAAATAGCTCTTATATGATTTAGCTAATCACAATTTAATGAGGTTAAAAATCAAATAAAATGTTTTATATGAATTAAAAAGTTGTGACGTTAAATCATAAATATAAACAGCACAAATGTTAAGATATAATCATAGCAAAGTAATATCTTTAATAGTAAAGAATACTGAACAATAAAAACTAATAAAAATTTAAAATTATCATTGTATAGTATAGAAGTAAGGTAGTGGCTGAAACACATAGCCAACTTAAAATTCTATTTGGTCACAGGAAAAGTGGAGCATTAATGAGCTAACCATGCAGCTCAGAGTGAACAGAGAGCTGGAAAGCACAGTAAACATAAGAAAAGATATTTCAAGAGTAAAGTAGGAAATATTCATGCAACAAATGTTAAAGTAAAAAGTGTAATGACAGAGTAAATGTCAAAGATTCCTTAAAAGTAATAAAACATTAATTTTTAAATTTGGTAATAATTATAGCAATAGTTAATTTTCAAAAGTCCTGGGTGAATATTTTATAAATTAATTTCATCAAATTTAAAAATCTGAACATGTAAAATTATCTGGATAAGGTATAATTCGCCAAATGAAAAAGAAGAAATAGAAATTCTGGCTAGAATGAAACCCTTGATTTGAGCAATATTAGAAATTCCACTCATTTGAAAAGAAATTCAAAAAGAAAGAAAAATATAGTTATAAAATTTACATGAGCAAGTCCAAACATACACAGAAATGTCTATTGAATTCAATTAAAAAAAATCACTGGGTAAAACTCGTGAAGGAAATTTCCACTAATTTTATATCTGTATTGAACTGACATCTAGACAGACTACATAAAAATATTGTTGCTTAATCTTATTTGTGTACATAGATGAAAAGATTCTAAACCAAATATTAACAAATTTATTCAGTGTGCCTAGGAAAACACACACACACACACACACACACACACTCCCATTTGGAATGTCCAAACATCTAAAAACAAAAGAAAAAATGTATACATAACTGATAAACAATGTGGTAAATAAAGTTTATGTAGAAAATTACAAAATATGAGTGAGTTAGTTTACAGAATTTCTTAGACCAGAGACATGTTAATTTGAAACACTAAATGTAAAAGTATCCTGATTCCCTCCCATTTTTCTGTAGGTGCAGTAAAGTTCTATTCAACATTGTAGTAGGTTTTTTCTAATTTTTTAACCCCAAAATTTGCCAAAATGAGTTTTGAAAATCAAATGAGTGGGCAAAAGACAAAAAAAAAAAAAAAAAAAAAAAAAGAAAAGAAAAAAAACCTGGCCAAAACAATTATTAAAAAGGAAAAAGAAATTTGGAGATTTACTGTCCATTCTCAAAAATTATCATAAGGATAAAATTTTCAAGATGATGTTGCATTTAAAAGGAACAAATACATCTCTGAATATAACAGTACTAAAAAGTCTATAATTATGCCCACATGCATATAAATTTGAAGTTGCCAGATAGAACAAAATTTGTCTCTGTGTATCACAAGGAACTAGGAGGTATCTCATGCAACAAGGAAATAACACAATCCCTGCACCACAAGAGCAAAAATGATAAATTTCAACAATATTTTTCTAGATCAACCTAGTTACACACACACATAAACTCTATCATATGCTTTTTTCACAGTGAAAGAATATAGTTTGCCTTAGTTTATGCTAAATTACAGTGGAGAATATTTACAGGGTGAGAGTGACATAGCATTTGTTAAAGGGTAGATGCCGTCGTCATCAAATGCAAATTTAGAACAAATCAAAGATTATTTTGAGAACATTCTACAGGAATCTTCACAATGAAGCGGGCTTCATCACATTGTGTGTGGGACAATGAGGAAAACAGTGACGTGAAATCAGACAAGTGGAAGAAATGGAGCGTCTTTCATCTGAAGAGTGTTTTGACAAAGTAAGTGGACCAATACGTAGGCACTTTCCCCGCAAGAGTGCTTCAGCAGGGAGGTCCCAGTTCTGACGAACTGCATAAAAAATTTGACTGAGGCTATTAAGGAAAGTTGAAAGTAAACCTGAAGAAAATTATCCTTTATCTGTTTTTTTTGTTGTTGTTATTTTAAAAATAAAAGAAGAAAAACATATTCACAAACAGACATTCATTTAGAAAATAGCATGAGAACAATACATGCAATACAGAGTTACAGACAAAGTTGTAGGAAATTAACAATGGTTGTTTTAGTCTGTATTGATATCTTTGAAGTGGTTTCTCAGGAAAACAAATAGAGACATGCAAGATTGATCAAATAATTAGTCTTTAACTATTCTTTTCCATAAAGCGATAGAAGTTAGTAGTACAACTGTGTTAGCTATCCTGTATATACATTCATACATAATTTCCCCTTCTTTCCCTTCTCTTTTCCCACACCCCAGTTGCCCTTTACCTTTGAGTATTTTCCTTTC
>NW_004955427.1:4854579-4897112 GCF_000276665.1 Chinchilla lanigera | reverse complement strand
GACCATTTACCTGTAAAAGCCTCAAGTTTATCTTTCTTTATAGCTGAGTAATATTCCATTATATAAAAGTACCACAATTTTTTCATCCATTACTCAGTGGATGGACATTTGGGTTGCTTCCCCAACTTAGCAATTACAAATTGTACCTCTATAAACATGGCTACACATGTATCGCTGTGATATGATGTTTGAATTATCTTTTATCTGAAAGCAAGGACATTCATCTTTCATCATTTCCGTGTGCTCTGAGTATGATAAACTGCTGCTGAATAGATGTCCAGAGGGCCATCGTGAAAATTTTCTCTGCAGAGTTATTGGTTTGTAGTGAATACTGCAAACAGATCTGGGGAAAGGGGTATGCTTCTAAGATAATTCTTACAAAATCTTACTTACACCCAGCAGTTTAGTTACTACTCTGTGTGTGTGTGTGTGTGTGTGTGTGTGTGCATGTGCACATGGTGGTGGGGATCGAGCTCAGGGCCTTGTGCATGCAAGACGACAACTCTACCACTGAGCTGCATCCCCAGGCCAAGTTTAATTATTTTTATTAATACATGCTTGCAATTATTCTCTTGACAGGTCTTCACACATCTGAGGAATCAGCCACTACCATCTATCAGGACACGTGATAGGGGACATGCAGTGGAGGTGACTACAGGACACATGGTCCACGCCCTCTCTGCATGTCCTCTAGAACTATTTCCCCTCTTTAAAACCCCACATTCTCCACCTTTGACTTCAAAACATACTCCCAAGCAGACGTTCAACACTGATATTTAAAATGTTAATATTTATTTAAGACAGTGCTTCACTTACCCTAGAGTCATTTGCATTTGAAGTGCCTCTTCCAAGGTAAAATGAAAAGTTTTGTCAGCTATATTAAAATGTACCATACAATGAAATCAGATTATATAATAAGTAGTATACTATATTATTGTACTCAGGTTATTTTTAACTCTTAAAACTTATATTTCTATTAGTAATAAAAGACTTCAGCAATCTGTTTCTTGAAATAAATTAAAATTTAAAAAACAGGGGCTGGGGATTTAGCAAAGCGCCTATCTGGCAAGCGCAAGGTCGTGAGTTCGGTTCCTGGTACCGGAGAAAAAAACCAAAAAAGATAAAATAAATTAAAAAAATAAAAAAAATTAAAAAATAAAAAACAGTTAGCCAGTTAGAAAAAAGAACAAAATATGTAGGTTTGAAAGACAGACTGTGATGGCTAAACAATCTGCTTCTGGATTTAAAATCAGAGTGGCCATAATAATAAGTGAGAGTGCTATACACAAGGGTACAAACATTTGGAAGCAGTACACTGCAGGTACTTGTGCAGATATGTAACACCTGTAAGCTCTGCTCTCTGGAGGCTGAGGCAAGAGTATCACCTAGAGTTTGAGAATAGCTCAGGCTGTATGGGGAGTTCAAGGCCAGCCTGAATCTTTTAGTGAGACCCTGTCTCACAAAACCAAAAAAAGCAAAAGTATTAATATCATAGATGCATGTTATGAAACATGTTATGAAATTTTCTTTGCAGATAATTACAGATATTTTATTAAGATACTGGAAGGAATCATGAAGATAATGTGATTAACTTCTTTAAAGAATGAAGCTCTTTAGACTCTCTGGATGCAAATGTCTACCTTCCCACGCGGCCAGTACATTAGAGCGAGGACCCACAATCCTGACTTAAGATACAACGTAGAGAAAGTCATTATGTGCACATTAGATTATAGTTTTTACTTAATGGACCCTTTATAATTGAACTGTTATTAATCAGTGAGAAGCATGCTTAATTATAGGCCTATAATTTTGTGAATTCATTCAATGTTGACACATTAGGATATACCTTAGGTACGCCAGTTCCTTCCATTTTTACAAGGACACATGTTTCGTACACTCAGTAATAAGGATTACTTTAAGGTGTTTTTCTTTGAATTAATCATCTTATCGCTTTTGAGTTCCTTTCCAGTGTATCACTCTGTACTATGAATTTATGCCCGGAGGCAACAGTATTTAATCTGTGCTCTGAGGGAATAAACTCCTTACAAAAGCAGCACACAGAGTACAGAGTTACGTTCATGACTGTGCACGGAAAAGAGAATGAACAGAAATAGAATCTTAATCAAACTGTTCCCAAAACATATTTATAAAATAGTAATGTTAATCCCATTTGAGTGTAGTTAATAAGGAAGTAGCAGTGGAATTTTTAAACATTAGAAGTGGTGAGCACATGGCCTCTCATCTGACAGCATCTAATTACATCTAAGCAGACTCTTCCCCTCTCAGAAGATTAATTACACCTAAGAATACCCTTATTTCAGCTACACTGGATTTGCATGCATGCCTACTGTGGCATAATGCAAGACTAAAACTCTTTCTTAAAGGAAATGTCGTGGTTTTCCTTCTTTCTGTGAATGTGCTCATTTGGCAGAAGGTACTAAGAGTGAACCAACCTTCCTTCAATTTTTTTTTTTTTTTTCCAATACCGGGAATTGAACTCATGACCTTGCATTTGCCAGGCAGGCACTGTGCTGCTGAGCTGAATCCCCAGCCCCTGTTCCTTGAATTTGATTTCTCTTCATACCACAACACTTGTAGCACTAAGTAAAAAAAAGAATAACATAATTTATGTTAATGTAAAACAACTGTGTATTGTGAGGAGAAAGATAATTTAAAATTTTTTTCTAGAGAAAATAAGAACATTCACATCATTTTAAAGGAATTAAGCACCTCTTATATTATTGGCTTCCAGACTAAGAAATTCTTAATTAAATTGTGCAACGTGAAATCACCTTAAATTAAATAGAAAAATTGTTAAAAGTACACAAATAATTATGAAATCTATGAGTAATTCAAACTGAAAAATTACTCATGTTGCAGTCAGAATTAGAACACATGAAACCCACACATTTATCTAGGAGAGGATCACTCCATGGCAACGTCAGTATCTTCTAATTTTTATTGAAGCGCTTCCGGGAAAATAATTTTGTCCTGATAACATTGTAGATTGTGTCAGGAGCTCTATTGTTAAGCTACAAGACACCTATTCTGTGGTTCCTACTGCTTCCAGTTCAGCCCTCAGACCTGTAAGAGCTGAATCAACTTCTGGGTAGTAACCTGTCAGCGTTTGCAAACACACATGCTGTCTTTTCTCAAAATGAACCAGACAAACGTCTTCAGTGGTCATAATTCCTTGTGTGCTACATAATCTTTCTTTGCCATGCTCATTGAGGACAGCACTTCACATTTGTTCAATTATTTATTTTTTTCGTGCAACGCATGTACATCAAGAAATTTGGATACCATTTACAGATTCTGAGTTTTGATAAGACAGAGTTAACAGTAGGAATTTTGTTCTTTTGTCAATAACAGACTCAAAGTTATGGTCGAAGTTATTAATTCCTGGATAGACGCCCAAACTAAGCGAAATCACATGAAGTGCGTTTAAAAATGGAGAACAAAAGAAGCAAAAGCAAAGACCCTATTTAGTACTGCAGCGAGCTGTGAGCGAGGCGGGAACGTGACCCCTGGCGCAAAACCTCGACGGCCAAGACTGCGGCATGGTTGAACCAGTGACTGATTCTAAATTTGAAGTCTTCTCTAGCATTAAATTTCAGTAAAATAGATCTGGCAATTAAAGTAACGACATTTTCCCTAATAACTGCTTGAAAATTTTGTCTGTGTACCTTTGTGTGCATCTCTCTCATACACACACACACACACACACACATACAATCACACGTGTATTTTCATCTCTCTCCAGAGTAAGGAGAGTAATTTATTCAGTTCTACATAACAGATCAATAAGCACATTTGATTTGGAAGAGTGAATAATGTAGACCCGTCATATTTATGTGCTTCGGGAAACAATACACAATATTCTATAGAACTAGCAATTTAGCCGTTGTGAAAACCTTGAAAAGTCTACGCAGTTAGGAAACAAGTATCCACAAATCATTTCACCAGGCAATACGGCCAGCTCAGTCCCCACGGGCACTCCGTGTAAGGAGCTGCGACTCTCCAGGGAGGCTCCTGGAGGGGCAGTGCGAAGCCGCGTGGCTGCCTTCCGCGCTCGCTCCCACGGACTTGTTCCGCAACTAAATCATTGCCCACAGATGCTCTCTCGGGCTGGGCCACTGGCAGAACTTTTGGAAATGTAAAAAGCTTATCACAGAAGGATAGAATAATTATTCATTCATATTTCTGCTTATATCACTTTATCAGTAAAACTAGGGCGTGAGGACTTTGTTTAATGGAAAATCACAAGAGGTCAGCGACTTTATCTATGTTACAGCTTGGCATAGACAATCCCTATTATTAATATGAAGGATTAGAGAGCACAGTAGATTTGAGATTTAAAGTATAATTGGCATGAATAAATGTGCATTTTAATTTACTTACATTAAGAGGCATGAATTTCTCATGCAGTGGAACCAGGAAGTCATCTTGTGGAATTTCCTGATAATTAAGTATCTCCACTGAGTCAAATAACTTTTTCTTTTTCTTTTTTTTTTTTTTTTGCCTTTTAATACTATGCATTTGTTTAGTATGAAAGCCAAAAGTGTTTATATAATCTTTCTTGGGGTAGATCTTTTGCCTAGGTACAAATTTTCTCATGCACAAGACTTTAATGTACTTCTGGTGTTTTAGTTTGACCTTTTCCTTTGCCTGACTAAAGAATCATCTTATGAGCTTTTAGGGTCTTCAATGTTTTCTTGGTAACTATCTCCCGGGTATGGGTTTCATTTTGTATTGCTGTTATTTGTTAGCCCTGGAAAGGATACGTGAAAAATGAAACAAATATTCTCTAATCAACATTTTAAAAGACAAAAACATATTTTTATTCTAAAAGAAAATTCACTGATTTTCTACTAGAATTTTTATCCCCTAAAATTTCCTTGGACTGTAGAGTGTGAGGAACAAACAGATTTCAAAATGCTCTGAATAAATCCTTTTTGTAGTTGTCATAATGGAGAAATCGAAGTCAAGCAGTTCATTTTTATTCACTGAGTTTGTTCTCAGCAGAGCCAGAACAAGGAGACAGCTCAATTCCCAATGCTATCGCAATGTGCATCAGTAACAGTGTCCTATAAATATCTCCTTATTTTTCTGGGAATCTGATTTTGTCCTGCTATGAAATGTCACTAGGAGCGTTCTACTGCATCCTGTATGGTTGATTAGTATATTTTAATGCAATTAAAACAAAAGAAAAACAGATATTTTAAATGAATTTTGTCTTATGTAATAGATTAAGCAAATCTTTTCAAGATGACATCAGCCATATCACTGAGGGTGTCTTTGAAATGAAAGCAAACCTTAAACCTTTTGACTCGTGTTAACTTGCCTCTGCTTTCATACTCAGAAGAAATGACTTTCTTGCCTACACACGGTTCTCTTGAGCTTCTCTTCATGCGTAAGGCTTCATGAAATGAACTTCTCAGCCTGCCACAGCTTATGTTATAACAGAATAACAATAATAAAACTGCATTATCAAGCAGATATAAGTTCTATAAAAGAAATAAAATTTTATAGGGGAAAGAAAGAAATCTCATTTTGTCATAAATTAACACTGTGATGACACATGGGGACAGTGAAAGAGCTATAAGTTCCTCACTCACATACTATCCTGTCCTGTATTATCCTGTATTATCAGAGTAGCTCTGAAGATTCTACGAGGTGGGAGAAAAACTTAGATTTGGATCCCAGCACCACTACTGACTGGGTGTGTGACTAACAATCTCTTGTAACCTCTGTGAGGTTTTGTTTCATTACTAATAAACTTAGTTTCTAGAAAATCCCTTATAGGTTTACCCTGGTGATTTAAAAAGGCAAAGCATGTTATGTTATCTGAGTGTCTTCTCTCTACTGAAGACTTCAAAAATGTTTGCCAATTTACAAACTGTATTAGTGGCTAAAAAATCTGAAGAACTACAGTTGGTCTTGTCCAGGGACTTGCAGATTCTTGAGGAAATTTTATTGGGCCCTGGTTGTGCCTTGAAAAAATTATTGCGTTCATTCTTGGCCAAAACCTAGGATTCTCTAGTAATGCTGTACTACATTAAATTAAATAAAAAATATTACTAAATTCTTTTACTAAAGTTTCTCTGAGATGGGTTAAATGGTCAACATCAATAACCTGTTAAGAGTAATAACTTTGAAGCCAGTAAAACTGGTTTTATAGTTGCCACTTGTTTGCTGTGTGCTTTGGGATAAAAATAAAATCAGTGGCTATTTCCATGGTTTATTCTCCAAAACTGAAAATAATAGAGGAAAGTACTACTTCTTTAAAGACAGTGACATGACTATTAATTAGAAATGAGTACTTAAAGTTCTCTCAAGTGCACATGATACAATCTGGCCTTTCCATCTTTAAAATCACGAATATTTAAAATGAAAACAGATTGAGAGTAAATCTATGAAAGTTTTTCTGGATATATTTGTTGGAGGATCATAATCCCATAGAAGGCATACTGAACTAAGTTATTATCACTTTTATTTTAACTATTTCATTAGTAATGGTTAGCAGTTACTGAAAATACTTTTATGTTTATTGTTGCTTGATTATTAGGGCCCACAATTTTAATAAAATATATTTTTTATTTTAGATAATGCATGGCAGGTGGCTAATTTCTTAGTTTCACAGCACATCAAACATTCACTATCTGTGGGTCAGAATGCACCCTCAATTGACAAATTAGTATAGTGACTTTATACATAGAAGGACATGGAAAGATATGTCATGGTGAAGAAGTTGTGGCATATTCATAAAAGCAACACAAAAGTTGACTGTATGACAAGGATGGCCGTGATACCTACTTTATCTCTCCCACGTAGTGTGAATTCTTCCGTGCTGATGCATGTCTGGGAGGTCACACAATGAACGAACAGCTTGGTTTAAGGACAGAAAGGCATCAACCTTGTTGGTTTAACCTTTTCAGAGAGGTCTGCTTGGCACTCTTACTGCTCTAAGAGACATTAATCAAAGAAGAAAAGCAAAGGGTATAAATGAAAATCTCTGAATTCAATAAATTAAAGGCAGCAACAAATGAAACAGAAATTTAAACAATGTACATAGAATATATGAATTCCCATGAGTTCTGTTCAGAGTACATTTTGGGGAACAAGTTAAATGACCTTGAGAAGAATCTATTGTATTGGAACTAAATTTTCCAATCATCAACATTTTTCTCTTTCATAGGAACACAAGAATTTTAAAGATTTGTGTTGTTTGTCACCTTGACAATACTATTTGGATTCATTTCTATTACCATTTATCACTTTCCTCCATTGTATTTTTGGGGCACAATTTCAGACAGCTCTGCCAGTCCAGCTGCCTGGTTGTCTGCATGCATGAAACTCTGGTTGTGACATCTGGACTCTGAACACTAAAGACAGCTTCCTCCACATAAGACCCAGACGATAGCTTTCAGGTGGTGTGAAAGGATCCTATGTATTCACCGCAAGGAATGAGATAGAGCCACAAAATCTCTAGTATTTAGGGAATAATATGTCCATACAATTTTTCCTCAGACCTATAAATATCAAAATAAACTGATATTAACATTTAAAATTCATAGATCAATACAGTTTATATGAAAAATAAAAGAGCAAAATAAATAAATTAGTCAAGAAAAAAACCTGAGACAAAAATAGGAAACCACAGGACATAACAAATTGAATAACTGTAGCATTTGGAAAGTGTGTCTGCATTCCTGGTCCTATTAAATTTGCAAGAGTTCTTTTTTGCTGTGTAGACACAGTTTAAAAGCTGTTACAGAACATTAATGATGATAGAACACACTGAAAGCACTAGAAAGAAGTGACTCTGAGTAAATGGAAGATAATAAACATTTATGTGCATACATAACTTCCATTAATGGTAATCAAGACTGCTTGTAAATCTGAGCACATCAAGATGTGTTGATATATTTGTGTATGTTTACTCTTGAGTTTCACTAGCAGCATATTTTATAATGATGTTAAAAAGGGCCTCTCTGAGGTCACATATAATTTAAATATATAAATATTTTAGGACATAGCATTTGAAAACACTATGGCATTAAATTCTTGGATAAAATAATTTGCAATCTTCTACAGCTCTACAGGTTTTTCACTGCAAATGAGACTATCAGATTTAAAGTATTGTTTGACATAGAAATCTAATTTCTAATTTTTCAGATATTAATTGCCTAAACCTACAAAGAGGGGAAAAAAAAAAAGAAATGGAGGAGAAGATGGTGAACCTGAATGAGGAAGTAGAGGAAAAGGAGGCAGAGGGAGGAATGGAAGAAGAGGAAGAGAATAGCAATCTACAAGTCCAGCACAACAACCTATGTAGCTTGTGAGATCCGTATGGGCTCTTTTGTATCTTCTTTTCCTTGAATCCATGGAACCTTGGGAAAGCTAGGGACAGTTTGTGTGTTAATGAGTGGTTGATAAATTAGCCTAGATTTATAAATGACAAGTTATTTTTGACGTAAACAATACATTCAATAGGTTCTCCACCTTTCAGAGATGTTACAGGGAAATGATTTTAAGAGAGAATTTCTAAAAGTTTGTTTACATTGAAAATTATCCCAAATTCATTTATAATTAAGGATGTTGCTATCTGTAAGGCAGTGAAAGTATTAATTATAATAATACCATGGAAGATTTGGAGTTGCCATGCTACTAATTTCATAATTCCTGAAATAGTGCACAAACTTCAATGTGCATATGTCATATTTCTGGAGAAAATGCACATAAAATGATCAATAATCTATTGTTAGAACAGCATAGATAAATTTAACATTGAGACATTTATAAACATCAAAATGAGGAAATTTTTCCTCCCTCCTTTCTTCTAATACACAATTAATGTTGTAAATCTGTGGCAGAAATTGATAAGAACCCTGGTACTGCTATTGTAACACTAGCTCAAATCCTCTGGTTATTTACTACTTTTCTACATCCTTTTAATAAAGTCATCTTTGTATATTTTTCATGTTTGTTTATTTAAACAAATAAATTCATTCAATAGGTAAGGAGTTTCTTGGCCAGAAAAAAAGATAAACAAGGATGAAAGGACAGCATGATCGCCATTCTCATGTATCCCTTATTCTAACAAAGGAGTAAATTAAACAAAAATGTAGATAAAGTAATTACAAATGTTCTTGTTGCAATGTAAAACAAAATGTCCTCAGAAGAAGGGAAGACATTAGCTGGTTAAAGAATCAAAGGAAATAAAGTTAATAAAATTCAAATATTAACATTTTTTCAAATAGTAACTTTTGAAAAGCAACAAAAGTACAGTTTCTTTCAGAAGATTTCACAGTTTAATTTGGAACAACAAAAAATTAGATAAGCAACCCTAACATAAAACAATAAATTACACAAAGAAAAACAGTACATATGAGCACTTAAGTTTAATCAAAATACTATAAAACAACAGAAAGGAGATTTAGTCCAGCTATTCAAAAATTAATTTTAATTCAATAACACTAGTAAATTTTTAAAAAATACACGTTCGTGACCATACATATGTTTGAATAAGACTCATCACCCAAAAGTTGTATAATGGCTGATTAATCTCAAAGTAGGGTTATCAGGGAATGGTAATATCTTTCAAGTCACCGGGATTATTTTAGCCTGCTCCACAATTTTATTTTGGCTAAATCATAACTAAAATTTTAACTAGATGAGCCAAGGACAGATGGAGAAATATTTTAATTCCCTGGGAGTACATATATGCATGTGCTTGTGTCTGCAAACACATGACAGTTAACCTCTTCTTTTAAGTTTTTGATGGTATTTATGATGGCGAATTATTCAATTTTTTTAATTTTAGGACTGATAGATATCTGTTAGAAAAATTTGAAAGTTTCATGACAAAATACCAAAGATACTGGAATTTTCCTGGGATCAGTTTTAATAGAAATAAAACATCACAAATGTTAAATAATTTAAACCTTCCCTGATATACAAGCAGATCCTAAACATATGCTTACAAAGAAGGAGCAATCAGATTAAATTGTTTTAAAGTTTTTATTCCTACTGTTTCAGGGAAAGTGTGTAAGACTAGGTTGTTGTACAAGGCTTTTCTTTTGGGAATAGCTGGTGACTTTTTAATAAATTTGCCCAAGGTGAATGAATTGTATTAGCTAATTACTCACAAATGGAACACCCTAGACAATCAGGCCTTTGTTGGTATACTATTGTTAATTTTTCCTTTTTTGTAGGACTGACTACTAAAAACAATGCATATAAAACTGATAAGATTTTAATTATTTTATTTGAAAAGATTCAATTAAATTTCTGTTTAACAATCTCTAATGAAATACTTCACTTATTTTCATTTCCTTTTAAGTTTTTAAGACTTTAGCAACAGACATATGTTCACCTTCTGATACTAAAATATATTTTCAGAATGCCATTTTCACATATATGTCATCTGTTTTTAATTGATATTTAAGATTTTGTTATAATGGAATTTCAGTTGGGTAAGAAATTCAGTCACTATGACAGCATTTCTGTATATCTTTTTTTCAAATTTAAGCTAAATATGAGAACAACTTGATTTATAATCTTATACTTAAGATTCAGACTTTTGAGTCAATGCTTTTGAAAAATCTTTATCAAATAATACCTTTCTCCTTAAACTGACCTATTGAGGCTTCCCAAAACAGACCAGACACTTTCTTTAAAATTTATTTTTGTTTATTTTTTGAGATAGGGTCTCACCATGTATGTCAGGCTGAACACTATGTAGCCCAGGCAGGCCTCAAACACATGCCGACCCCCCTGCTTTGGCCTCCCCAGTGCTGGGATTACAGGCATGCACCAAGGATTACAGGCCTGGCGGACCAGGTACTTTCTGACACTTCAATTTTTTTTTTTTTTTTTTTGATTTTTCTCCGGTACCGGGAACTGAACTCACGACCTTGCGCTTGCCAGGCAGGCGCTTTTGCCGCTGAGCTAAATCCCCAGCCCCTGACACTTCAATTTTGATTAACATTCTATTAATCAGAATAAACTTTGCTATTCTCTTCTCTGAGATTCACAATATACATTCTGCAAAGTTAGAAGTCCATTACTGATTTTTAAAACACTTCCCATATCCATGGAGTGCCAATTATTTAGGTTTCTGAGCTTCATACCAAGGCAAGTTTCACTGCTGGGCAATATAGTATTCGCTGCAAGGTAATATTTCCAAAAAAGCTTCTGCAGCTTCTATTAAGGTCCCTTGGAGGGCAGGGTAGGGCTATGGCATTTGCAGGCATTTATGTTAAAGATCTCTATGTAACACTTTGAAAGCACGAAGTATAGTTTTAAAATTATTTTCCCTCTGGAAAACATGAAACATAATATCGATGACAGATTTACCTTAAATCTGTGAAACTTAATTCTGGTAATATTTTCATCTTTGGCAAAATAAATAAAATACTTGTTCCTTTCATTTAGTTATCTGCATAATCTCTCAATATTCACCGAGCATGTTTAGGCACAAGATGCAAGGGATAAAAGCACTCACATGTGACTGACTCAGTTCAACAGTACAAGGTTCTTGCTTCCCCCTGATTTCCATGGAGCAGAGTCACAGTGAATACGCTCCCAGCCAACGCACTTCCGCTCATCCTCAGAACTACAGTGTGTAACTAAAACAAAGATTTGCACGTAGAGTAATTTTTGTACTATTAGCGCTGAAAAAAATGTTTGTTTTCCAGAAGAGTTAAATATTTTTATCAGCCTGATATTTCTATATAAAACTATGCTTTTACTTGACTTTTATTTAAAAAATGTTAGTATTATTGAATTAAAATTAAGAAATCAATCATAATATAAAATGCTTAAAAATGTTTTAAGAAAAGCATTATTTTCATTAGTTTCTATTAATGCCTAACACAAAGATTTTAATCAACTGTAGATGAATTTGGGGACAGATGATTACACCACACTAGGATATTTTTGAGAATTTAGAAATTAATTAATTTTTGAATAGCTAATTTAAAAGATTATAATACCACTGTTTTAAAAAGGCTGGAATATACTGGAAGAACTACAGCCTCTTTAATAAATGATGCTGCAAAAACTGGCTTCCACTTGCCGAAGACTGAAAATAGACCCAAGCCTATCATCATGCACCAAACTCAAGTCAAAATGGATCACAGATGTCAATATTAAAACAGAAACACTAAATCTACTGGAAAAGAAAGTAGGTATAAAATCATGAAGACATAGGTGTAGGCAGAGAGTTCATGAACAAAAACCAAACAGCATGGGAAATACTTTAAAGAATCAACAACTGGGATCTCATCTTATTGAAAAGTTTTTGGATATGTAAACAAATCACCAGCAAAGGAAAAAGAAAACCCACAAATGCAGAAAAACTTTTAGCCAACTGCCCCTTGGGCAAAGGACTTCTATCTAGAACATATAAAAATTTTTAAAAATGAGGCCTCCAAAATTCAAAGACCCCATTCAGAAATGGGCCGCTGAGATGAATACACGCTTCTCAAATAAAGAAATACAAAAGGCAAATAAATATATGAGAAAATGTTCAGCATCATTAGTTATTTGAGAAATGCAAATTAAAACAATACTGAGATTTCATCTCACCACAGTAAGAATGGCTAATATTAAGAAATCAATCAATAACAAATGCTGGCGAGGCTGTGGAGAATTAGGAACTTGTCTCCACTGCTGGTGGGAATGCAGACTGGGAAACCACTGTGGAAATCAGTTTGGAGATTCCTCAGCAAACTAGGGCTAGAGGTCCCATTCAACCCAGCTATTCCCCTTCAGGGTATTTTCCAAGAAGATCTGAAAACATCATATCACTGTGATATATGTGCACCCATGTGTATAGCAGCGCAATTTGTAATTGCTAAATCATGGAAGCAACCCAAATGTTCATCCACTGAGGAATGGATTAAAAAATTGTGGTACTTTTACATAATGGAATATTACTCAGCTATAAAGAAAGACAAACTTGAGGCTTTTATAGGTAAGCGGTCACACCTACAGACCATAGTCATAAGTGAAATAAATCAGACCTGCATGTGCAAGCATCGTATTGTCTCACTAGTGTAAGAACTTGAAAGAGCAAATAAAAACTAGGAGGTATGATAGACCTTGTGAAATGAAAGGAAAATGCTCAAAAGTAAAGGGCAACTGGGGTGTGGGAAAAGGGAAGGGAAAGAAGGGGAAATTACATATGTATGTATATCTAGGATAGATAGGTTGTACTACTGACTTCTATCACTTTATTGAACGGAACAGTTAATGATTACTTATTTGATCTATCCTGCGTGTCTCTATTTGTTTTGCTCAGTAACCACTTTGAAGATAGCAATGCATAATACAGCAACCATGGTTAATTTCTTACCACTTTGTCTGAAGTTCAGTATTGATTGTATTGTTCTTGTGTTATTTTATTAATGGGTATGTGTTGTTAATATGCTTTTGTTCTTCTATTTTTAAAATAAAACATAAAAAGACACGAAAAGGAAGTATTCCAAAATTCAAGTTGCCCTTCTAATGTTGCTGGTGTAAGTGTTAACATAAGTACACATATGCACACATACATATATACACATATGCATGTACAGCATGTATATGATATATGTGGCAGTATATTATTTCATTTTTACTGCTCTCTCATTTATATTTTCCTGAAAATATTCTATATTTAAGGTGAATTTCTCTTCCCTAGTAAGTTACTTTTGTCCTTGCCTGGGTTATAGTTCCATTTTTACAACTACATATGGGTAACTGATAAATTCACTGAAACATTTTTGAGTTTCAGTTTCCTCATCTTTAAAAGTTTAAGAGAACACTTTCATCCCTGTGGTGAAACACTCCAATATGTACAAAATGTGACTGAAAAATTCTGTGGATGTTTAGGTGTGTACAAATGTACTACAGTAAAAAAAAAACACATTGCTATTGAGTCCCCTCAATTCTACCGTTCACTTCGAACACACTTATCCCACTGCTACTGGCGAAATGTCTTTTACTGTGATGTTTTTACAATTTATTCACAATATCTTTTGTTCCCTTTGTAAATTAATGAAAAAACTGGCACATGTGCGTTGTCAAAGTTATGTTTTTATTGAGACAATATTGCCCATTTATACAAATTAAATTGATAACATAATAAATGTTGGACTGGTCAAATATTATTTCAATAAAGTATATTTCTTGCTCCATTTTATAAATATGGTTGTGGTTTTTCAAATTAATTTTTTGCTTATTGCTTGAGCTCACTGTTTGGCTTTTTTGTTGTGATAATATATGGTAATATCATGCTTAATCAAATTACTTTGGCTACTTTTATGTTATGGAAAGTATACAGAAGAAATTAAATATATATTTTACACTAGAAAAGGTATTTTAAAACACATTGAAAGTTTATACAAGATGTAATACACAGAAGGATGAGGTGTATAAGTGCAGTGCACCCTATCCCGTGATCCTGAATTATTCTATCAGAACTTTGAATTAAAAGAGATGGGTTTATGTATTTTTTTTTCTTTTGTGATACTGGAGCATTGTACTGGCCCCTATAACTGTTATTTTGTGCTTTACACATACTCTATGCCTCTGCCTGCTAAGAGAGAAATGAATAAACATTGCAGAGAAGAAATAGGAGCCACATAATTGTGCTTGTTGGGTGCAAATAGACTTAGAGAAAGGAATAGCTATCAGGAAAAAAATTATGATTTTTACACTTGGTCATACGGTGTTCTTAAATGTGTGTATAGCCAAAGCAGGTTCAAAATGAAAACACGTTCTTGAGGTTGATTGAACATTTGCTTACTGCAAATACCTTTTGGATAAACCCATAGTTCTAAGCAGTCTCGCTAACTTTAGTAATCTAGCCTGTAATTTTTGACCAAAAATGTGTAACTATTCCCAGATATTGATGAGCCGACTGAAGCTCACAAGCGAAAGTAGTTGGGCTGGTACACTGACTTGGATTTTCAGTCCCTGTAACAGCAGCCCCAGTGTCCAAAAAATGCACAGTGCAGTAAAATAAGATGTGTAACTTTCACTGGAAAAACACCAAGCATTTACTTCTGAACAGATTATCTGGAAAATCACTCGACAGCGTGTTGGTTTACATACAATCCTGAGAGTCTCTCTGGCAGGTGTCCTTTCAACCAGTCGATTTTTGTCTCAAAAATTTTTGATAAAATTGTCGTTTTTATATTTCCTATTATATTCTGTTATGAAAACTAACAAATATATATGCAATTTTTGGTCTTTTTGGGTTCAAATCATTGGACTGGTAAGTGGTTTTAAACGTCTTTGCTACCTGAGAAGCAAAGATGAGGTTTGTTTTTTTCAAAAATTAACTCCTACATCATATCGTCATCACTACTTTTATCATTTCCAGTTGATTAAGTACCCAATAAATTATAATGAAAATATATCTACAGTGGGGAAAAATCGTAGAATTTCAGCCATGCAACCTGCATTGCATACCGTGTATGTAAATAACAACCTTCCTAAGCATCCCTATCCTAATAATAAGTTTCTTTCTTTTATATTAAGCTTTCTTCGATTTTTAAATGCACAGAATCTTGGTTCAATCTTATCATGGAGGTAATGGTACAAAGGGAAAAAAAAACTTACTAATTCCTTGTAATCTTTTTTAAGAGCTGAGATTTCAGAACATTTTAGTTATTAAAATTTGTCACTCAGACTTTATATATAGCTGAAACATTTGAATAATCTTCTGCATCTGAGATATTTAGAAGGAAAAATTGTGTGAGAAATAAAAGTGTTTTAGACATCTTTTCAAGTGAAAGTTGAAACAAGGTTATTGCTGCGGTTTCAATACGTGCTCCAACCCTATGTGTGAGACACTCAGTCCCCTGTGGAAGAGTGCTGAGAGGTGAGACCGTGAAGTACTGGTCAGCATGAGTGGGTTCATGGCTCTATCAAGGGTAATTTATCCAGTGACAGAGTTCCTGATGAAGGGCTAGGTGTGAGTCCCCCCATCTTCTTCTCACATGTGAACAAGCTATCTCTATCTTCCACCATAGGGTGTCTCAGCAAGAAAGTTCTTGCCAGATTTTGGTACCTTGATCTTGGACTTCTTAGATGTCCAAGATGTGTGAGCAATAAACTACTTTTCTCTATAAATTACCCGTAAGTTTGGCATTCTGTCACAGCAGAAAACAAAACACAACGACTAACTAAGATAGTTACCCAATACAATTTCTGTTTGGACAAGTAATCTTTATTCAAAAACAAAAAGAAATTCTGAAGTGTGCAAATCAATTTATGTTCTATTGCCAAAATAATATACCTGATTTTCTCTGTGTTGTAGTAAAGTATAGAGCAGTCTTTGTCGTTTTGTGACCACCCTGTTTTTCTGCTTCATGTCCTAAGACAAAAATTAATTGTCCCAATTAATTTCTCATTGCTAGGACAAAATACTGGATACCCACAAGTAAAAGGAAGAAAAGTTTATCTTGGCTAACAGTTCATAAAGTTTCAGTCCACGGTCAGTCGGCTGCAAGGCAAGGTGGCACAGCATAGGGGCATCACAGAGGAGAAATGGTCCATGGCTGGGTAGGCAGGAAGCAGCAAGCAGCAGCGGCAGCAAGGATCCCTCTCCCTGTTATCCCACCCAGCCCATAAGCCTGTTGGGTGGTACCACTCACACCCAAGGTGGGACTTCCTACTACCTACCCCAAGAACTATGGTAAACAGATTTGTGGGCTGCTCCAGTATCACATACCTTTAATCTAAGCATCACACACATAACCCATAGTTACAGTCCCAACACCCAGCTAGCTGTGAAAAGCCTCATCTATGATTGCACAGGCTTCCAGGGGACATAGATGCAAGCCACAGAAACCTACTTCCACAGAAGGCATTCTTGAGAAGAGATAGCCTTTACTGGTTCATCATAACCACATGTAAAAGTTGATCTATTATGTGGTGTTCATATTTTTAGATGATTTTGTAAGCATTGTGTTTTCCCTCGGCACTTACAGAACTCTGGACAAGGTACGCAATTCCACAGTTCAGGATTAATATTAATTTCTTAATGTTCTTTGATGTCAGGGACAAAATAAAATTGTTCCCCTTATGCATAAATATTAACTATTTCAGTTTGAAACTGGATGAATGTGGACTTTTCTGTGTGTGTGTGTGTGTGTGTTTTTTTTTTTTAAATCTCAGGATTTAGGATAGAAAAGTAAACATCTGGTTTTATACAATTGCATAACTGAAAATCACTAAGGCAATTGTGGTTATTTGTAGAACCAGAAAGGCAGTCTGAATTCTAGTGGGAGCAAGCTGGTGTTCATAGATTTTGTAACAAGGATGAGACATTTTCACCAAATTAGTTCTCCATAGGGTGATACAATTAAATCTCTTTGTCACTTCTCACAATGTCCTGAAAATGTCAGGTATGTAAAATTTCTAAATGAAAATGTAAGGAAATTATTTATTGTCCAACTGAATACTATCATTGTAAGTAAACTGTTATCTCATAAGATATCTGGTAGGCTAATAAAGGCAAATTTTTAAACAAACATAGCTTATTTCTATAAAAGTTTCTTTTTGAAAAAGAAAACAACATTTTAGAACATTATGCAGGTAGAATTCTTTTACTAAATCCAAAATGAACATACATGTGTAAAACTACTCATTACTTTATTATATCTGTGATAATGATAAAGTAAACTCATGTTGAAATTAGGTTTTCCAAAATATTTATTAAGTAGTTTTATTTTACACAGCTCTGAGTAAACACATATTAAGGTTTGCTATACAGAAAGAGAAAAAAAGAAAGCTTCAGGCTTACACGAGTCTGGATCCTAGAAAATTTCTCTGCCAATTAGGGACTGATACATGAAGTATAACTGTAGATCATGAGCCCTCACCATCAGTAAATTAGGACTGTCAGCCTGGGATGGAAAGGGAATATCAAAACCAGGGGTGCTTCCTGGAAAACGCCCTTTATAACTCGGGTTTTAAATCGTGGAACCATTAGCAAGAGTGCTCTGGATGATCAAAGCTGTCCATAGGTTGCAAGGATTATTTATTGTACCTGTTAATTAACAAGACATGCAGAAACCCCCGGAGAGGCAGACTGTGGGAAAGTCTAGATTGAATTCCTTCTACATACAGGCAGGCTGAAACAGAAGTGATATCAGCGAATGTCTAGAGGGGAGGCTCAGTATACAGAGGGTTGGGGGTCGTAGGTCCAAAGAATCTGGGTGGAATGTTGGAGGTCAAAGCTGCAAGGATGATCAGCACAGGTGTGCACACAAAGCTGGGTCTTCTGGGGTCAGGGAGACTGCGGGACGGTCCTAGACTTCCTTATGGTCCTCTGTTCTTGTTTCTTTAGCGCAGCCTGGACTCCTGTTTTCTGTAGAGGGCAGTGTGAAGGTCTGTCTCAGGTCAGGCTGCCATTACCATTTTCTACATGGAATTCCAACTCACAAGAGCATTTCTCCACTCTGATTTTCAGACACTCAAGGAAAAGTAAAACAGAGCCTCAAAATAGCCTCTCTATGTATGAATCAGCCGTGTTTCATGGAATGCCTTACACAGGCTTTGTTTTACCAAATCCCAGGCAATATCTTACAAATACATATGGTGCTCCTGACACTGGGAAATTGCTTATCAGTTGCTGATGTTAAACCATAAGCATTTTGTGTGTATGTATGTTTGTGTGAATGTGATTGTGTATGTATGTATGTACACGCACATATGCATTACATTCAATGAGCATTGATAAACTTATTTATTAGTATTTTTCACATAGTAATAGTGTGACCATATTCATGTATACTGTGATCATATAATGCAAAAGTGTTATTCCCAAATATTTAGTTTATTATCTTGGCAGCTAATAGAAAGGGGCCCATGGAAACAAATTTGTGATGTGTGAGAATTCACTATTTCATTGTTCTTAACAATCAAATATAATTTATTAGATACAGAGATAGAGTAGTTATTTTGAAAATCAAACGATCCAGATGTTTAGTCTTTTAAATTATTTTATTTTTATTTAATCATATATGTTTAAATAATTTATTTTAAATATAAAATATTGTTTTTCCTCTATGGTACTGTGTTGGTTACTTTTCTCTCGTTGCTGGGAGAAAATACCTGAAGCCCAAAATTAAGGAAGGAAAGGTTTATTTCTCTTACAGTTTGTGGAGGTTTCAGTCCATACTTGGCAGATTACAAGGCAGAGTGGCACGTGGCAGAGGACTACAGCTCGTGGCCCAGAACACAGCAAAGCAAGGAGCACACACAAGGGAGGAAATGGCCAGAAGCACCCTCTTTCTCTCCCTTACATATGCAAACTATTCACCCCAGGGTGGATGTAGCTCTCACACCCATAATCAATCAAACTCTAAAAGCCTGCCCTATGGCCACATGAGGCTTTGGGGGGACACACAGACACAAACCATAACAGGGACCTATAATAATTAGGGAAAGCCAAAGATGATCTTTGCTTCTGCTTGATTCCTAGTGGACATTCTATTTATAAACTTAGAAATATATTAATATACCATTGTCTATACCTACTCTTTATGTTACAGCAAAGACTAATGGAGTCTCACAATATTAAATCATGTACCAAAACTTACTTTAGCAAAATTCCTAAATCTTCTCATAGAAATTGCAAAATAGTGTGATATTTATATTTTACCAATCTAGTATGTTAGTTTTGATGACCTCAGAGAAACAAACTATTGGAAATTGGTTTCCTTTATTTTAAAGAAACGACTGTGTAAAATAAAGCAGTGATATTATCAGATTACTCTAAGTAGACAAGAGATACAGCCTAAAAAATCAAAATAATTGAAAATCACCAATAATGAACATTATTCTCCTAACGTAGTTAAGAAGATAAATTGAGACCAGATATTTCTGTCTGTTGAACACATATGGAAATAATACTGTCAGCTGCCCAAACTGTCAGCTGTTAAGAAAATGTGCCCAAATGACAAAATGACCCAATGTTTAATATTTCCAATAATATCCACCATATTTAAGTGCAGCCAGAAGGAGCTTGCAAGAACAAATCACGTAATGACGATCAGACCCTTGATGAGGACAAATTTCATGAAATGTGGAGTCACCCTTCATTTCCTCTCTCCTTTAGCTTCTCTCTCTGTCTCTCAGTCTCTCTCTTATAGAAAGTTTGAAAAATAGAATGACTGACGAAAAGTTTTTCTACCAAATCTTCACAAAGAAACAAAATAAGCTGTTATAAACTATATGATATCATTTTCATGCCCCTGAATGCTTATGAAGGTTTCCTAGCTTTTAACAAGGTACCCTGACTTGCACAAGTACAGCAGTTTAAAAAGGAAGTGGAGCAGCATAAAATACAATACTAAAACATGGTACCTTTCCAACCAGGACCACAGGTGACATGCAGAATGACAAATTTTGGCTCTAGTTAATGAAGGTATAAGGTGTGAAGCAGTGCTCATCTTGAAAACTGAAGAATTGATGGATTTCAAGAATTTCAAATCAAAAGGGAGTAATTTTAAAAATAACCTATATGAGTAGAAAGGTGTTGCAAAGCCAAGACTATGTAATATCTCCTTACCTGCATTATGTAAATTTTTGTTTCTTACATAGTGAATTTTCTGGCTTCTTCTATAAGTATATTACAGACCTGGCTTATAAAGTGTATTATGATCACTTAGGAGAGATAGAAATGAAGTTAATTTCACTCATCACATTTTAGTTTTGAATTGTAACAAAATATGCTAATTTACAAACAAAAAAACATATAAACCTAATGAAAATTGCTATGAATTCTTAAATCTTTTGCAAAACTCAGTACTGCTGGAATATTTCACATCACAAGATGTGAGTAGTTGTAGATTCATGAAACCTACAGGAAGTTAATTTAGAATGACAAATGTTTCGAATCTCTTTCATCTTCATTCTCTCACATTGCTTATTTTCCTATAAACGCCATAATTTTAACATCATCCTCATTTATGATACATTCGGATGTCAGTATTTTTAAATGTTTGCAATAAATTCAAATCCTGTTTCTATGAAATATATAAATGCTATAGAAAATATCTGCCCACAAAATTTGAAATGTGAGGTTAATAAACATTATATACACTAGGATTAAAACTTTGCCTTTTTCTGGTTCAGTTAATAAATAATTATACCATTTTCTGACATAAATTTTCTAAGATTTAGACAAATAAAGAAAACAACAAAATCAGATCAAAACTGTGAATAAAATTAATAGATGATGCATAAGAATAGCATAGAGGATGGCACTGTGTTCAGTAATTTCATGATAAAAAATCTCTATGAAAGCTATTATTAGTGCAAACTGAAAAATGATCTCAAAATAATACATATACAAACAGATGAACATATATATACATGTATGTATGTATTATTGTACTTGACCTTAAACAATTTCCCCTACCCCTACTTATAAATGTCATCAACAGCTGACACCCCTGGTAAATTCTTGGACCTCACCTTGTCGGACGGCTAACCATTGAGGCATAGTTAGCTGCACTCCTTGAATATTTCCCACACTTGACTCCCATTAGGTTACAAGACTCTTTCTCTTCCTTGAAGTTCCTTGTCTGCTGCTTTTCAATGGCCAGTGGCAGATTTTTCTTATTATTCAGTCCCCCAAAAATTGTTGTTCATCAGAGTTCATTCTCAGGTTTCTTCTCTCTTATTTACATCCCTTACTTGGTGAATTCATGTATTTTTTTCTAGCTTTAACTGGGTTCTGGCTGGTTTCAATTAATTTAACTTTCTAGAAACAAATAAGTTTACCATAAAACTTGTCTTAATTAGAATAAGATTTCTCTTGTATTAAAAAAGTAAAGTCCCAATGCAACCAGTTTAGAGAAAGTTTTGAAGTTTCACACATATTTATGATGCATGCTTTAAGAAAAACTTCTTCCGTCCACAAGTCACAGTCTAGCAGTTGAGTCTTCCATTCTGTGCCATTGGAGAGAAGACACCTAGGGAAAAAAAACTTTGTAAACTTCCTGGCCAAATTACTTTGTAAAGCTTCCCAGAAGTCTCATTAAACACTATCTCACTGATCACCGCAATCCACAAAAGAGTTTAGGAAATATTTTTAATGTAAACATAGTATTCTCACTAGTTAGTGGATTGTATATTTAAGATAGGATTACAGCATGGATATCCCATCTGGATACTAGATGCTGGCTGTGTTGTAAGATTAGGTTTAGATGTCACTATAGATTTCCAAGTTGAATTTGCCTCATCCACCCAATGAATGGCTCAATTTTAATTTTTAATGGGAATTTACTGAAAGACAACTTAAAAACTTAAATTACACCCACATACCTTTGCTAAGTATGCTTTTCCAGTTTTTTACCCATTGACACCTTGAATTACCAGTTGACAGTTTTCTTTGAGTACATTCTATGTACAATCCGAAAGCAAGTCCTTTCTACCTTTCACTTGAATCTACCACTTGAATCTAACAACACATAGCACCACCATTTTCACCTCTCACCTAGACTTTGGTTTTTGCCTACTGTCATTTATTATAAAATTAGTACATCAATCTGATTATGCCATTCTTTGCCTAAATTTTTGAACAGACTCCCATCATAGAAGAAAAGTTAATACTTATTATGATTTACCTCTGTACCACTATGAACTTTTCTGGCAGAATACCTCCACCTTTAACCCCTCCCCAATACCAAACTACACGTACGCTAAGCATATTGCCCTCTTTGCTACATTTAAAGCATGCAGATTGTGTCCCTTCCTTGGGGCCTTGTACTTTATTTTCCTCTGCCAGAAATATCCTTTCCTCACACATCCACAAAGATCCTTAAGGCTCACTGTCTGAAAGGCCTTTGCTACCTGCATTCTCTAAAACAAAATTCTGTCCTCTTAATACAACCAGACATTTATAAATCAGGCTGCTGCCTGCTGACCAATTTCAATTTACTTCAAAGATTTGCTCTTTACCTTTGACAGAATGGCACCCAGTGACTTCAGTCAGGGGGCGACAAGATTAAAATTTCCTATATTGCCAGTTTAGATGTTACAAATATATTAGTATACCCTTTTGCATAAATTCTGCAAGATTAAAGATTTTCTTTACTAAATGCGTCCTCTCTCAAAGAGTTCTTGACACATAGCAGGAATTTCACTCATTTCCCACAAATCTCATTTTCCTTATTGAAACATCCAAGAGTCCCAATTTTAGGGTAATTTCAATGTTTTAAATTGGGACTCCTGTGGAGAGTCAAGGATGGCCTCTACACAGGAGTGTCATGTTTCATCACACATTTTCAGAGAGTCATGCTGAAGGAAGAGAATTGGAATGTCAGTGAACTACACATGGAGAAGTCAGCTAGAGAGATTTTGCTATCATTATATGTATTGGATTGAAAGTGTGAGGTAGCATTAAATGTGTGAAGTTATTAAAACTCAAGGTAGGACTGTGCTAGCATGGGAAGATATGAAGAAATTACAAGAATGTAGTGAAGAATTAGATATACAACTCCAGAAGATGGGATCAAAGTTACTAAACACAGTTAAATTTGCATGGTTCAGTATTATCTAGTGATAGTACATATAGTCTGAAACATAGTATACACAGTACTTTTGACCAGGAATACAGTCCAATGGCAGAGGTACATTTTTGTCATGCATGAAATGCAATGAATAACTGAGTCATAGAGAAATTCCAAGTATGAATAAATACTCTTGGTTATCAGGGAACCTGAGATTTTTAATTTAATCATTGGTATACAAGAAAAAACACAGCACATATCATTAAGGTTTACATTAATTTAGAGTGCAAATGAACTCATTGATTTTATAGCTCAAAAATGAAATGACTTCTATTGAAACAAATAATTTAAAATAATAAAATTATATTAAATTATTCACTGTGTACTAATACTGATAGTATTTTTCTCTCTTTATGTGACCTACAAACACACACAAATGCAAACACACACACCACATCTATTATTTTTGAAATTATATTGAAAATTACTTTTTATTGTTTTTGAAAAACTGTTTTGGACCAGGCATAGTTTTGTGAGTCGGCCATCCCAGCTACTCTGGAGGCTAAGAGAGGGAGATCATGGGTTTTATACTAGCATAGGCTACTAGAGACTCTGTCTCTAAATAAATAAAGAGGTAGATAAACATACATACATAAGATTGGTATTCCAAGAACCTAGTTCCCATCTTAAGACTGATTTAAGAAAGGTTCATCTTTCTATACTGTTGTACAGTATTTCAATTCTAAGATGAAGCATGATAATAGCAAATTCTGTCCTATATCTCAAAAGTGAACTAAGCTGCTGACATCACACACACACACACACACACACACACACACACACACATGCCTCTTTATTTCTTTCTAACAATGGCTCATAAGAGCCCAGTCTTTCTATAGCTTTCAATTTAACAGGAACAACAAAAAAATCACATTAACCATCCACACGAGGTTTCTACTCATGCCGGAAGTAATAGGCAGGTTTCCTTTGTCTGAAACTTCTTGTGCATATCGCTTTTGTCTCTCTGTCACCTTTCTCTGCTGCTCAGACTTCCAGGTGTCTGTTCATTACAAATGCTCCTCCAGCATCTTTAAGCACCCAGTCTTTCCCCCCAGATTTTAAACCAGCGCAAATTTCTCCCTTCTTGAGAAACAAAACAAAACAATGCAAACTTCTAAACAAAACAAGTAAACAAACTTCCTTCTCACTCACACTGGCAGCTAACTACAAGTCAATCTTGCCACGTCTGAGTGGTGCTCAGTTCTGTCATTCACATACATCGTTCGTTATTCACTCTCCATATCCCTTGCTAATAATACGCTGTGGGCAGATCCTCCGTGGAGACCATATCAATTTGTAGCCCGAGGCTTTGCTGGTAAGGCGAGGAGCTAATTTAACTGTGGTAGTGAGGAGCTAATTTAACTGTGGTAGTGTGGTAGATGGGAGTAGTGACTCCCATCCACCCCGAACCTGTCTAGCACCCCTCTTCCCCGTCCTCATAGCTGCCTGACTTCTGTCCTCCGTATGTTCTCCACCTAAGTCTCTTCTGGGTAGCCCTGTGTTCCTCAGGATAAGAGGCACGTTCCCCATAGGTACAGGGGTTCTCTGAGAGATTTTTGGCTTTCTTCTTTTACAGTAAACACTCTTCACAAAAATTACATTTAGCCCTGTGGCTTTACAGATTTCTGCATATGATTATCAAAAATCTATATTTATATCTACTTTTATTTCTGTATCATAGACTACACTTAAAACTGTATCTCTTATCTTGTTCCTGATCTTCTATCTCATGTACTTCCGTTTTCTGAGTTCTAATTCCATACACTTGAGTTAATAGAGAGTACAAAATGCTAAAACTAATTATCAATGGAGAAATGAAATGCAATGATATTTTAAACATAAACTTCAATCATAAAGAAACATTTTCAGTCGCAAGCACCAAAAAAATAATAACTTTTAAATCTATATGTCTCACCGATTCTTCATTTATATGGAGCTAAAACTATGAATGCTCATTTGGTATCTCATTTATGCCATGATGAATGCTCAGAAAATGCCAAATTGCAGCCAGGCAAAGACTTGCTGAACATTTTTGCTCAAATCTATTTCCTAAATGATATGCAAAATCACTTCTACCAAATATTGCACAAATTGATGATGTACTCTCAATATTGAATTTTGTAGGCTTTCTACTTTCACAGTAATTTCAAATTTTAATCTTTGGTTCAGAACAACTCCATAGAATCATAATGCTCATCAACATACTTTTTTGGCTAAATATTTGACAAGACTTAATCACCTGAATTTTTCCATTAGAAGCTATTTATGACTTTGATTTTGAAAATAGAATCTCAATCTATCCAAGGAAATTGGGTTTACAAAATACAGAAACACCCTGGCATTTAGTTTGCATAAATTGACTTGCATCAAAATATGTTCTTATGGGAAGACCCTGTACTATCGTTATAAATAAAATTAGTCCCTGACTTGTGAATGAATTACATTCTGGGAGAATGTTCATAAATGACATTTGTTCATAAGTCCAATCGCAAAGGCAAACAGAAACACTGAAATATGATACCCAGGATATGGAGAGAGATTTAATTTACATCAATGGGCACTAATCAGGATTACTCCCAAAATATCAGGCCCTGATCTCTGGTGGTGGAAGGCTTATTTAGGACAAGGAAGCAGGAAGTACAGAGGCAGAATGGCTTGGCAATTGGGGAATTGATTTATATAATGTGCATCATAGTGACCGGCTATGCATCACAGTGACCAGCTGTTTCTAAAATCAGAAGCAACCAGAATTGAAACAGGAACTATCACCTGGGCAGCTAAGAAACTGAAGCATACTGACTGGGGAGGGGATTGTCTGTTACACACAAAGTGAGTCTTGCACACCTTTGACACAAATATCCAATGAAAAGCACAAAAAACAAACACAGACACAAAATAATAAGTCACCAACTGTACTGTGCTGCTATACACTGTCAGCACCGTGCAGTAAGCACACAGCAGCACAACTGTGACAATGTCCAGGGGACACACGAGCTACCTCCATGTTTTATTCATATGTGTGAGTGTTCATAACGACAAGTTCTTTCATATTGGTGAATGTTTGCAACTCTAGTTTTTGTAAGTCAGGGACTTACTGCATCTGAGAAAAGGAGGCTTATGCAAGTTACAAAATGAATAGTTCACACAGCAAATTAAATTCGAGATGGCTAATTCAGTGATGGTAACAAGAGTTGGAATTTTTAGCTTGGACCTCAAAGATGGGGATTATCAGTAATACTGAACCTATGAAAGATTAGAAAGAAAAGAGGAAAGGGAAATATACACAAGATAGCTAAAGTAATTATACTAATATTTTCTATTGGTGTATTGAAAGGAACAGTTAATGTGTAATTGATCAGTCTTGCATACCTGTATCTGGTAATCTGAGCAACTACTTTGAAGATAACAATATGTAACATAAGCATTGTTAATTTCCTATCATCTTGTTCGAAAATTCTGTACTGTTTTTATTGGGTTTTTTGTTATTTTTATTCTCTTCAAAATAAAAAAGGATCAGCTTAATTAATGGTAACTCTCTGTGAGATGAATATTGTCTAGCACATTGAAATACCTAGGCTGGACACAGTGTTGCAGTCCTATAATCATAGCTACGCCAGAGACTGAGTCAGGAGGCTGTAAATTCAAGACCAACTTGCCAACTTCTATCTAAAAGAGTATTTTAAAAGGGCTCCTGACAGTCTCATAATATACTTCATCATGTGTCATTCTATCAGGTCATAATACATGTTCTTGAGGAAGGTGAAATGAAAACAAGTTCTAAACCAAATATGTGTCTAAGTCCTTGCAGACTGACATAACAATGTCATAAAATAAATAGCTTGTAAACAAAAAAATTCACTTCTCACAATTGTAGAGTCTGGCCTGAGATAACGACACTAGTTAGTACATTTGCTTTGTGGCTAGGGTTTGCTGTCTCGTAGATGACACACTCTTGCTGTGCCTTCACAAGCTGGATGAGGTAGCACCAGCTTTTAAGTGCCTCTTTCATAAGGACAATGTTCCTATTCATAAGATTTTTGTCCTTATAACCATTAATCACCTTCTAAAACAGTCCACATTTTTTTTTTTTTCATTTTTCTTCCGGAACCAGGAATCGAACTCAGGACCTTGCACTTGCCAGGCAGACACTTTGCCACTGAGCTAAATCCCCAGCCCCTAAGAGTCCACTTGTTAATACCATTGTCTGGAGAATTAGGATTTCAACACAGAAATTTCATGGGGTCCAAACATTCTTACCATAGGACATGATTTCTATACTTTGGTAACTTGGTAAAGTAGTTGTCCAGCATTCTAAAAATTGGAGAGCTTAGACAGGTGTTATGGTTTGTGTCTAGATGTCCCTGCAAAGCTTCATGCAGCCATGGGGCAGGCTTCCAGAGTTTATGATTGATTCATGCTCCAATGTTGGAATTATGGATGTGAGTGTTATGCTTGCCCTGGGGTGGATAGATTGCATACAATGTAAGGGAGGGAAAGAGGCTGCTTGCCTCCTTTTGCTGTTTTCTGTTGCAATGAACTGTTGCCCTCTGCCACGTGCCACTCTGCCTTGGAGCCAGCCGAGTATGCACTGAAACCTCCACAAACTGTAAGCTAAGTACACCTTTCCTTCCTTAATCTTGGGCATCAGGTATTTTGTTTCAGCAATGAAAGTAACCAAGACAAGGGGACACACTTTATAATTAGAATTTTACTTTTAAAAACATAGATTAAGGGCTGGGGATTTAGTTCAGTGGCACAGTGTCTGCCTGGCAAGCACAAGGTCATGAGTTCAATTCTCAGTACTGGAGAAAAAACAAAAACAAAAACATAGATAAAAGATGGAATCAGTCCATTGCATAACCTTTTAAGTGCTCTTTCTGCCAAGTCTCCCTCTATGATATTTGTATTTGTGTCAGAAACGTTATATTAAAGCTAATGATGACTTGAGACATTAAATGTATTCTATTAAGACTATGAAACCAGAATTCTCTTCATAATACCTGTATGATTACAGGTAATTAGTAAGTGTAACTTGAATCATAACATTTTATTGATTTCACAAGGTAAACAAAATACACACACACACCAACCCCATGGCACTAACAGCAAAGGCATTGTATTATCACCTAATCAAGAAGAAATACTAAAGCATGACAACCAAAAACTTGTAAATATTATCACTATTATATCAAAATTGTTTTTAAAGTTCAAATATTAGACAAATTCTATTTACATACTTCAATTTTCAAATCACTACTTCCACTCATTATAAGAGAACAAATTATTTGAGCTGCTTTTATGTTGTAAAAGCTCAGAGAAAAAGGTTAAAGCTATGAAGCTGATTACAAATCTTTGACCACACCTAGCAGTTAAGAGAAAAACTAGTTAATGATAAAATATGATATACTTCACATTTGTTAAGATCATACATCTCAGTGTTCTCATCACATACAATCCTGCTAACTAGGGAGATGATGGATGTGTTATTCAGCTTGATTGTAGTAATCACTCCACAATTTATACATATATCAAAATCCTGTTGTACATCTAAAACATGTTCATCTTTACATGTCAGTCATGCTCTAGTAAAACTGTGGGAAGGAAGAAAACACTGGATCACACCACTAAAAGGATGGTTCAAGTTGTAGTTCAGATTGTCCCAGTAAACCTCAAAATTGCTTCCAGTATTAACAGTTTTTTTTTTTTGTTTGTTTTGTTTTTTTTTTTTGGTTTTTTTCTCCGGTACCGGGAACCGAACTCACGACCTTGCGCTTGCCAGGCAGGCGCTTTTGCCACTGAGCTAAATCCCCAGCCCCCCAGTATTAACAGTTATTTGGGGGTTCTTTCCTAGACTAGTTTTACTTAGAAGGATGTTATATATTATTGCCACAAACTCCTACAATTCTGCTGCTGTGTTACATTGTATATTCTCCAATAAGTGGTACTCTGGTTCAGGAATGCTTTTGTTTGTGAACAATCTGGTTTGAAAACGGAAGCGTTTAGCAAAATTTTATTTTTGTTCACTAACTCTGCATCAGGTGATGAACCTAACCACAGCCGTCTTTCCCACACAAACAGGAATGTGGCCATCTATTCCAGAATAGTGAGAAGAATTAAGTTCGTGAACCAAAGCACCACTGTATTAGCATCAGAAATCCAGGCCACTTCTGTCCTCGTCACATCTGGGCACTTTCCTATGACAGCCATCCTGAAAGTGCAAGCAGGAAATAAAACACATAACAGGTCTTGTAAAATAGGAAGAAATAATTCAAAGCGAAAGGGGAACTGTGTGGGGGAAGGGAAAAGAAAATGAGAGAGGAAGGATAAAATGGAAACAAAGCTTTGTAGATACAGAGGGGGAAAGGGTTGAAGGAAGGAGAAGGTAATGGATAAAAAGAGGACTAAAGATCCATCGTGTACAGGTAGAAATTCCCAGTGATGAATGTGATTATTATGTATATATAACTCGCATCATTAAACTTAATTAAAAAAATAAAAACAAGGGGGCTGGGGATTTAGCTCAGCGGCAAAGTGCCTGCCTGGCAAGCGCAAGGTCGTGAGTTCGGTTCCCAGCACCGGAGAAAAACCAAAAAAAAAAAAAAAACAAGAAAAGAAAGCCCTACAATGTGAAAGAGTCTTTGTTGCAGATCATGACACATGTGAAAACCTGTGGCATTCCAGGTGACACTCAGTACCTCTGTAGGGCTATAAATGTGATGCTTTCATAGATTCTCCAGCCCAGCTGAAGCTTCAACTGTATGTAGCTGCTTCAATGAAAATAAATCATCTGAGCTGCAGCAGCTGAGGAATCACTCAGATATCTCAGAGAGTATGGAGAAATAGTATGCTGTAGTTGTACAAAGAGGGTTTTGGTGCTTCGTTATAATGCAGAGACTGCTGCTAGTGAAACTACCAGCATTTAAATTTAAAGGCTGGTAAAACAAAGAGGTAAAAACAATTCTACTAAGAAATGAAAATAAAAATAAAGGAAAATGAACCCTATGAGGTGAGTAACTTAGGGCAGGAGTTGGAAAAAAGACAACCTGTATGAAGCGGTGAAAGAAAAAATTTTAAACTCTTGCGTGTGGTAAATTGGAAGATAGAACGTACATCTTGTGGCCCTTGATTAGAAAAAAGATTTCCCCAGAAGAATATTGAAAAATACTTTGCGTATTTATGTATTTATTTATTTATTAAGCTTTGTATGATAATTACAAGAAGGCAGCCAAAACTAATGGAGAATCTCTAGTTTATATACAAATTAGAGGAAAGAAAGATGCCCATACATTTTTTTCTTTATTACTGAAAAATTAATCTTTATTTCAATTAGTCTTTATTTCTTTATTAGGGCAAGAATTGGATTGAGGCTAAAGAAAGTTCAAATACATGGCTGTAAATCAATTTAGAAAGAGATTAGATTTTTTGAAAAGGGATTATACTTTTGTGTTCATAGATTTTAGATGAAAAAAGTCATGTGTAAGCAGGTTATTCATATCTAGACATTATAGAAGTTAGGAATTTAAAGGCAGATGGTGCTATAATTTGGATGGTATTTGGAGGTATCTCGGGATGTGACCTGGTGAACTTTGGCCATGAGAGAAATGTGAATAATTTTTAGACAAAGGGTGGAATGGAATAAATTGGTAAATTTTGCAAAATCCTTCCCATTCCAGTGTACATACCAACTACAAGATCTCTTATGTCCAGAATTTTGATATCAGCTTCCCCAGCCTCCTGGAGCTTTTCTTGACCTTGTGACTATGTTTTCTCAAGTGTACAGGTGTATTTCAGTGTATACAGTGTATTTCAGTGTATACAGGCATTAACTGTAAGGCAAATGGGCTTACTGTGAGGACATAAAGAGGAGTGATTCCAGGAGAGGAAATAACTGTCATAAGTGACCACAATGCTTTACAGTATGTGATATATTTAACACCAAATTATTCCAGATTAATGCAGTGGTTTGAAAAAGGATAAAGAAAAATTGAACCTAAAAAGACAGATTTCAAGCATGTAATCTAATGCTTTTGTATTTTATCTACTGTGAGATGTTGAGGATTTCAACTGAAAAACTGCACTGGCAAGATATTCCCTTTTGAAAAATAAGTTGAGGGCAGTGTGCCTATTGAACTTCTGAAAGAGGCACTTGTGGAAACCTTATGGGAGAAATTCTAATTATGGAGAGAAGGACAGAGTTGACAAAAATGATTAGGAACTGTAAATAACAGGATCTAATATTTTATTGGGTATCTGTTAGACAAATAGTGTCTAAATTGAATTTACTCAGATCATTTGATTCCTCTGCTTTTCTAGATTTCAGTGTGGAAAGAAGTCAAAAGAACTCTCAAAAATGTCTGGCCAAGAAAATTGGAAACTGCCTAAGAGCCTGAGAAAACAATTTTGCCAAATTAGTTTGAAATTGTTTTCTCTCTCAGCGTTGTTATAATTTGCAAGACTGTTAGTTCTACCTTATCTACAGATATTTGGCTTCTACAGCCTCATATAAGGATGTACGAATTCATAGAGAGCTATGAACCTATTCTCCAATCCTGATGGAAAGTCTTGTTTTTGTCAACAAACTAGTTAAGCATTTCCACTGAGAAACAAGAATTCACTTATTAGCGTAATTAAACCATATCAAAAGGTCCTTTACCTGGGCCCTGCATGTGAGCAGGTGCAGCACTCTCTCCTCTCTGGTTTTAGTTTTCTACTTTTCTTCTCTGCCATTTGTCTTGGTGTAAGGGTACCAAGTAGCCAAAAAAATGCATCTATTTGGGCACAAGGGTAACCTGATGTTATGGTTTGTGTCTGGGTGTCCCCTAAAGCCTCATGCAGTCATGGGGTGGGCTTCTAGAGTTTATGGCTGATTCATGGTCCAATGTTAAAATTATGGATGTGAGTGCTGCACCCACCATGGGCTGGTAGTTTGCATACAGTGTAAGGTAGGGAAAGAGGCTGCTTGCAACGGCTCCTCCCCTTGTGCTCTTGTTTTTGCTATCTTCTGCCACCAAGAATGTTTGCCCTCTGCCATGTGCCACTCTGCCTTGGAGCCAGCCAAGTATGGACTGAAATGTCCACAAACTGTGAGCTGAATAAACCTTTCCTTCCCTAATTCTGAGCATCAGGTGTTTTGTCCCAGCAAAGAGAGAAAAGGAACCAAAACAATTTGGTACCAGAGAATTGGAGTTTTTGCTGTGACTATATCTGACCATGTGGCTTGAGAGCCTTTGGAAATGGCTTGTGGGAAGAGTTTGGAAAGGTTCAGAGATGTGCCTGAAAGAGTGGAGCTGGAATGACTTTGACTGTTATGTAAGGGAGATTCTGGTCAGAACTCAGAAGACCAGAAGGCTGATAGAAATCCTGCTGGTAAAGTCCAGGTTTAGGAGGTTTCTGCTGGGAAGAAGGACTGCATTGGTTGTTGGACTCCAGATGATGTGTGTTACAGTTTGGTAGAAAGTTTGTAGGCATTTTGTTCATGTCCAGAGATTTTGCCTAAGACTGAGATTAAGGGCAGTGGAGTAATTAATCTGGCAAAAGAAATTTCAAGGCAGTCTGTTGTTGAGGCTATGGCATGGCTACTGTTGGGCTCTTGTAGCCAGATTTATGTTGAGAATCAAGAGGAAAGAGCCCAGCAGGATGATTTAAAATGTTGTTAGTTTGGCCAGAAAGGAAGCACCAGTAAAGCTGTGGATTGCAAAGATAAGGCTGAGGAGATCTCCATTGCTGAGAAGGAACAAGAGAATGGAAAGGACGGCCTGAGGGCATCACAAGCAGCAGCAAGATTCCACCCTTTGCAGGCTCAATACTGCAAAGATGAAAGACTTTTCTTTGAGAAGAAAGCTGCGGAGCACCATGTTCCAGAATGGAGACATCAACTGCACCAGGTTCCAGTATGGTGGCAGCATACAGAATCTGCTCCTCAGAATTGGATTCAGAGTGTCCAGAAATCCAGGCACTCAACCCCTGTGGCCAAGAGAGAGGAAAGCTTGGCTACTGCTCCAGGTGGCAGCAGATGTTGGCATCATCCCCGTGGCCCTGGCTTTAGGTGCATGCAGAATGCAAGAGTTCTGAGGTTAAGACAGCTTCCACCTAGATTTTGGAAGGCCTGGGAGGCCAGACAATTTGCCCCTGAGAAGGCAGTGTGTGAAGCTGTGAGTATGAAGCAAAGGGTCCACTGGAGACCTCAGAAGTTTGGAAAAGCCAGGAATGTGGCTCATCTAAGGAAAGCTGCAAGGAGGGAGCAAGGAGGGTCTAAGAGAGAAGCCATGGGAGTTACAGTCTCGAGAAGTGCCATAGGGGAGGAATCATGCAAGCCCTTTAGAGCTCACAATGTGCCACAGATTTCTGCAGATGCTGGAAATGGAATTACAGGATTTAATGTTTGCCCTGGTGGATGCTGGACTTTCTTAGGTCCCAATGTTTTGTATCCTCCCATTTGTACCTTTGGGAATGATATAATTATCCTGTGCCATTGAAAGTTGGAAGTGTTTAAATTTTCATTTGTATGGTGGCTTGCAGCTGAAAGTTTGCCTTACATCTGGGAGAAGACTTGGTACTTGGACTTTTCAGCAATGCTGAAACTGTTAGGACTTTGGCAATTCTTGCAGATGGACTAAAATGTCTTTTGCATGAAAGAATGTGCATAAGACTTTGGGGGCGAGGGGTGGAATGTTGTGGTTTGTGTCTGAATGTCCCCCCAAAGCCTCATGCAGTCATGGAGTGGCTTTCTAGAGTTTATGATTGATTCATGGTCCAATGCTGGGATTATGGGTGTGAGTGCTATTCTTGCCCTGGGGCAGATAATTTGCATACAATGTAAGGGACGGAAAGAGGCTGCTTGCCACTGCTCCTCCTCCTGTGCACTTGTTGCTTTTGCTGTCTTCTGTGTCCATGAACTGCTGCCCTCTGCCATGTGCCACTCTGCCTTGGAGCCAGTCAAGTACAGACTGAAAACCCCACAACCTGTGAGCTAAATAAACCTTTCTTCCTTAATTCTGGGCATCATGTATTTTGTTCAGCAAAGACAGACAAGTAACCAAGACACCTGAGTACCTGGAATCCTAGATTTCTCCAGCTTTGTATGTCACACACTGTTACAGAACTTGCAGGAGTTCCTTCTGCAATATTTATCCTGCTAGGAAACAACTAGATTTTGCTGGTCATGATAGATAAGCAAACTGTATCCTTCAGAAAGAAAGAGGGGTTCTAAGAGATGAAAGTGAATAGAATTGGCATTCCCGCTCTCCTCTGTATTTCTAATGTGGAATTAAAGATCAAAAATTCTAAATTCAAATTTTGCCTCAAAGATACTTTTGCAGATGTATTTTAACAAGATCACTGGGAAATTATATATGTGACAGGGTTTGCTCATTTAAATGTCAGATTCAGCTTTATTTTTTAATGTATTATTTTTATTAGTACCCATTAGTGACAAAATTATTAGATATTACCTGTACATATTTCATAAAATTTCCCTATTATGATGGATTATATTTCAATACATTGTATTGTAGTTAAAAATAATCCAGTAGAAAAAGAAAGTTTTCATTGGCGATTGACCTCAGCATACTATAAACCATAAGACAAATCTAGATTACTACATGCTTGTTTTGTTTTGTTTTGTTTTGAGAGAGGGTCTCACTATGTAGTTCAGGGTGGCCTTGAACTCACTATGTAGACCAAGCTGGCCTTAAACCCATGGCAGTCCTCCCACCTCAGTCTCCAGAGTGCTGAGATTACAGGCATGCACCACCATGCCCAACTTTACTATATGTTTTTATAAATAAGGTTTTACTGCAACTCAACCAAATTAATCTCTTTTCAGTAACAGATAGCTACTTCCATGCCATATTGTTAGAGCCTAACAGCTTATAACACAAATAAATAAGTAAATAACTACTGAAAATAATTTCTACCTGGACCTTTCCAAGGAAAGTTTACAGATGTTACATTTAAAATACAGAGACAATAAACAGAAGAGCAAGTCTCATGAGACAATGAGGAAAAGTTGTTGCAAAAACAGTTGAAAAGAAAAAACCAGGCAGTACTTTTTGTCATTCAAAACAGGATAGAGGAAAAAGAATTGATTTAGGTGTATGGAATCGGGGATGGTAAAAATTAATGGTACATACAAACCCTTCCACGTGGTTAGGGAGGAAAAGAATAATAGGAGTAAGAACAACTGCGACTCATCTTGATGTCTACTTTGCTTCTTTTCCTAGCACTACCGGTATTCTTTCAAAAGTTTCCCAATATTATTAAGTTTATTTCTGCAATTATTCATCAAGTTTACAGGTTGTGAGTACAAAGATTGTCAAGAGCTACTACTGAAATTAAATATTCACTTAGATATAATCTATACACATATTTTAAAAAAGTTTAAACTCCTCAGTGTAAATTTAAGATACTATATGAAAGATCTCATTATTTTATGAGTGAATTCAAATGGCAAATCATTTATAATTTTAAATATTGTGATCACTTGTCTGTTATCTCTCCCTGTTGTTGATAGAATAGAAATCTCATGGGGCAGAGGCCATAATTATATCGATCTTATTTTCTAATACATAGCACAATATTTATAAGTGGATGCTCCACAAATGTTTATTATTTAATGATGTATATGAAAAAATTGATACATTAGGTTATAAACATATATGTGTGTTTTATTATCAGGTATTAAAGCTTTGTTGTCTGGTCTACTGGTCAAGAATCTAGATTTCTGACCATCAATTTATCCTTGTTTTCTTGTAATTTGCTATGACAGTTGTAATCCATAACTACGGTCTATAATCCAAAGGACAAAACTGGCCAAAGGGAAGCAAATAGCTCTATCTGATCAAATTTCTTTTGCCTTTAAGTATATATTCTGTTAGCAAAGAAATATTCACTAGTACATCAGAGTAGACTCTTTAAAAACACAACTCTTTGAAACTGCCAAACTACCAAGTTTAAATTGGATAACAAAGAAAAAAATACAAGCTTACTTTTCATAAGAATCACTTCTGCTAAAGTTAGGGAAAGGAATGCAGTTTACCTGACCAAAACAAAGAAACAACGGGGCACTCATTCACGGTCAGCTGATTTTGAGGGAACAGCATTATGGGAAGGGCGTGTGAAAACAAAATTATTTCACTGACAGTGGACAAAAAGCAGAGCAGGGGAGTGGTGCCAGAGAGAGAGGGGTCATGGACTATGTAACACCCAAAGTCATGCCTCAGTGACCCACCCAAATGCACCCAAAAATATGCTTCACAAGTTCCTTGGGTGTTTCTTAATCCTATCAAGTAGATAGATATGTCATAGTTAATCATTACACACTTAAAAGAAAATTGATTCATATAATAATCATTAAAAGTTAATATTTTAATAACATGTAAAATGCTTTCCATCATTTATGAGATCTGCCAAAAGACCTTAAGTTGAAGAGATTATACAATGCTACAAATAGAATGAGCTTCAGAGGCCCTATGTGCCTTAATCTACTCCATCTGACAATATAGACAAGAAAATAAGACCCTAAATTTGTTCTACGTACCATCACATCTAGTGTTCTTTTTTCTGTTACAGGACACTAGTGCTTCCAGGGATAACTCCAACATGATTATTTTTTGGTGAAGAAGTAAAGGAAGGGTACAGTAGACTTGTACACAAAATGTAATGAAGAAAGCTTATGTCCAACTGAAAATAGTATTACTTCATTTTTTTATTTTAAAGAGAGAAAGAAAACAGAATAACAACATCAAAGATAAAAACGTAAAAAAAATGCAGGATTTTAAAACTTGCTTTCTTGAATCTGGTAATCTGAACACTTGATTTTGATAAAAAAAATTAAGATTGTTTTTGCTGATTAAGAAAGTTTTCAATCTGAAAATTTTATAGTTAATATTAGCATATTTATTTTCCTAGTGACTTTAATCAAGAAGAAATTTTAGACTTCAGATATCTTTGCAAAATCAGATAAATGTAAAGAACACTTTTTATCTTCTGATCTGTGGCTCTTATAGGAGATGTGCAGCTTATCCGAGCAAAAGGAACCTTATGCAGAAGACGTCAGAACACAACATATTCCTCAGAATTTAATACTGACACCCATTATTTTAGAAAGAAGCAAGTCAACTTACCCTTTCAGAAATCATTTTCTTCATCTGAACACTTAGGTCTTGAGAAAGATCAACAGTTTTAATTTTTTCTCTCTGTCAGATCTTAGTGAGCCAAGCACGGTGACACAAGCCTGTAATCCCAACATTCTGAAAGCTGAGGCAAGAGGATCATTGTGAGTTCAAGATCATCCTCAGCTACAAAGTGACCTCAAGGCCAGCCTGAAATGCATAGTGAGACCTTGTCTCAAAAAGACAAAAAAAAGGAATCTTAATGAAATTTAAAGCATAAACAGAGTATAGTTGCAAAAAACAAATAACATACACATTGTATAATTGACTCATACATTGCATTTATTTCTCTCACTTCACTAGAAAATCAAGTCAGTGCAGTGAATGATTTGTTTTGCCTTCTGCTACTCTTTCAGACCTATTAACCCTTTTCACATAATGAGCGTGAATGAGATGGGATAAGTGGATACACTGTATATATTCTCTTCTATCAGTTAAGTTAAGTGTATGATTTAATCTAGAAGAAAATCCCAAGCCCAAGTATTAGGTATTTCAAGCATCTATGACAGAACCTGAAAACTGGAATATGTCTTAAAAGCAAGTCACCCTCAAGCTAACTACTAAATGTTTTTTAAACTTTTCATTATGTTAAATCTCTGGAAAGAAATGTTTTCATTGTTTTCCATTTTCCATTAAAATATAAGAATGAAAAATGTTCCAATTTACAAATAGATTTATTTTCTGTTGTCAAACTACAGACTCAAACACTGTTAGTAATAATAGGACATGTGAAAAATAAATTAGTTTAACTCTGAATACTCCCCCAAGGGTTTCTAAAATGGCAAATTTATGTGCACAGGTCAAAAATATTAAGTAATGTGTTCTGGACATATTTGTGAGGTTAGAATAATTTGAAATAAAAATATCACTTGAATTTCATTACAAACTCTTCTAAAGGTGGTTGATTCAGTGCAAATTGCTTTGGGATTGCTTTACAAATAATTCTAACAGAATAGGGTATCTGGGAAAATGCTGCAGATAAAATGTACTCAGTAGAATGTTTTAAACAATTTGTCCACATCTAACAGATTTTAGGAATTCGGTTTTATTTTAGGCTTTTTTTGTAATTAAATGTTTTAATATATTAAAATTACCCTCCAGAAAAATATACTGACTGGCAGATTCACTCAGCAAGTTCTCCATGGGCTTCTTCCTATATACCAAAAAAGAGATGTCTTTGCTCAAGGTATCTCAATGAGAAAAGGAAAAAAAAAACATAAAACTCTAGTTGGTGTCTGCAAACAGTACCAGTGAGTCAAATGGAAGGTTATTCATCAGGAAATTGCAGTTCTCATCTATTTGAATGCTCTGTGTCTGTATCATCTTAATGGGTGTATTTTGCTACCTCATTTGGAATTAAAGCCCAACTTTGCAAAGTTCTTTGTGTCTTATAGAATACTATATCATCCGAGTAGTTTGTGTATCTTTATTAGAGATCACTACAAAGTGGCTCTGAGCAGGATTTAATATTAACCAATTGGCTTTCCGTGTTTACTTGTGAGCTGTCTGAAGCTTAGGCACCTTGGCTGGGTATGGACACTGGACTCAGAGTAAGTGAACCTCTGTGAGTCCTCGGTCACTTCTGAGGCCTGTATTGGCCTGTGAAACTGTGACACCTCAAAGGACAAGAAAAGACCACAGCTGAGGACGTCTGGCTCCAGCCCCAATTAACTACAAGGAGACTGCAGCTGCAGGCTCCACTCTCCTACAATAAATACCAGCCAAAAGATAAGGTAGTTCTCCTGATTGACATAATTTACTACTTGGGAAAATTCTCCCAAGGTCATGCTAAATTTTGTGTTTTCTTCAGTATCCTCCTCCTTTGTTTGAAAACCAAATAAATACAGGCTGCCCAGAGAAGCCTTGGTCTAAACCCAGAGAATATCGAAAGCTCTAAGAGAGTTAGACCCTCCTGGAGCCCTGAAATAATTTCAGTTGTCTCATTTGTTTAAGCCTTCGCCATCCACTTGCTTGGGTGACTGCAGGCCTGATCAGCCCACAATAACTAAGGGTTATTTAACCCATATATATCTTAATTCTTATTTTCTATCACTCTTTTTCCTCATTCTGAGTGCGCAAAGCTTCAGACACACTGGCCCTTCTCCAGTTCTGAGACCTCTGCATAGGTGATATTTTCTCCTAAATTACCACATTATTCTCCACATACTCCCCACTCTAAGCACTTTCTGAAACATCAGCTTCTTGGCCAACCTATCTTAAACTATTTTATTTAAAATTAAATACATGTTTTTCCAATACTCTTCAGTCCTCTTCCTCAATTATAATGTATAATATTTAATTTGTAACATATCATGGGTTTCACTTACGTATTTTACTTATTCTTAAACTCCAGTAGAATTTAAACCATGTGAAGTCAGAAAATTCCTCTCTCTGCATCTATGTCTATCATCTATGTATCTATGTATCTATCTATCTATCTATCTCTATCTTTCTATCTCTTGCAACCTTATCTTGCAGCTGTAGTTGTTCCTTGACATATTCCCAATATCTGCAAACATTTCTGGTACACAAAAAAATGTTCAGTGAATAACTATACACATGAATGTAATACATACTAAAATGTTTTGATTAAATAAATGAAAAATATGTGCACAGAAAGACTTCTAAGCAGGGATGGTAGTGCAAATGCTTACTAACACCTAAGAAATAAAGGCATGGGTGAAATTACACAGGTGAGCAGATCCTGGAGAAATAAATGCCCTGCAGCTGATCGGAAGCCACAAGAGCTACTGGGAAGGTTGGCATTCTTATCACTTTAGAGGTTGGTTCTGAGAAGAAGTTGAGAGGCAAAAAAATATCAGAAGTATCAGATATGAGACCCTGAAATAACTTAGTGATAAAAAGGAAATTTTCACTTTTCCACAAAATACCTACCAGTTGAAGTTGATTGTGGGAAGCCATGCTTATAGACCACTTTCCTGAAGTCAAACTTGTATTTGGTCTCCCAGCTCATGCTGCTGAGAATTTGATAAGTAATAGACAATCTCTGGTCAGGAAGAAAAATGCTGTGTAGAATCTTAGATGCCTGTGTATGACAATAATTTAGAATTGGTATAAATTAATATTCTAACAAACCAATCAATATTAAATCATTGCCCAAAAAATAGCAATTGAAGCACATATGAAAGTCTACCTCAGGGAGCACCGGCTGTATTTGCTGAATTACTACCTGTAAAGAATGGCTCATTTCTCTTTAATACTTAGGAAACAGCAAGGAAGTGTGGGCCATACTACAGAGTTCTGACAACTGGTCAATTGAAGTATAATTTTGACTTTTTCTAAGTGGATAGAAAACACAGAAAAATGCCCAGAAATAAAACAATAAAACACAAATAATCTCTCTTGGAAAGTTTCTGCATTTGATCATCTCATGTTCTTAGGTTTAGACCAATGATAACTTTCAAACACTGCAAAGGAAGATACCACACGTCCTTGCGTTGTAAGGAAGCTGAAAATTTGCAGCGTGTACTGGGTGCTATTTCTAACACGTAGATACTGGGTTCCTTAGTTTTGCGTCCTTGTGAAAAGTAACTAAATTTTCACGTGACCAGGAAGTAATGTGTGTTTTGGTCGCTAGCTTCAGAGGTTTTGGTCCATACGTACTGGGTCTTATTGCCTTTGACCCTGCAGTGACGCAGTGGCTCTTGGTGGGAATGAATAGCAAGGGTGGTTGTAACCTCACAGTTACTGGGAAGCAGAGGGGAAGAGGAAGTTGCAGGGTCCTAATTTCCCCAGTGACCTTGTTTTTTCCTTAGGCCCCAACTCCTAAAGGTTGTATTGTCTTTCAATAGGGCCGTGCACTGGGGACTCAGCCTCCAGCACCCAGCCTTGGGAGATTCACATGAAGCAGACATCATCAAAGTAAATACTGACAAAGAGCAGATGTTTTTGGTCAGGAACTAAGAGTAAATAAGGATGCACCAATATTTTCATATATTAGACTAGCAATTGAAGGAGTTAGACTGTCGATATACTCAACAGCTGGGAAGAGAACAACATCTGAGGGATCTTGATTTTCCTGACCCCATTGGAGTGCAACAGTCTGTGCAAATGGCTGTGCTCAGAAGGAGACTAGGCACTGCAGGGCATCAAGTGAGATCTCTTTAAAATGTATCCTATAATCAATTACTTTTGAAAAAAATCCTCACATTCTTTCTTTGACTGGAGATTTCTAACATCCATTAAACATTAAAGATACTCAGGGGTCATTTGGAAGAACAGAAACCAAAACTACATAAATCTGAACAGATTTTCTTAGACATGGCTGCCCAAACTTACCTGATGGTGGAACATTTGCAGTCACATAACATATAATTCTCTCTATAAAGCTCATGAGAAAAACATGCACTTACTGAAATCTGGGGCCCAAATTGCAATTTTTTATCTTTGCATTTATAACATCATACATATTTGTATGAAGACATACATGCAAGTGAATACTGATGATTTTCAAATACCTTACTGAAAATTAGTAAATTGCATTGTAAGTAATAAACATCCTCTCAAGACTTATTTGTTTTCTTTTATAATCCTTTTCTTATTTTTATTTTTCATGTTTTTCATATCTTCATTTCTAGGACCCATTTAAAAATGGTTGCCAGTTTTCAGACTATGCAGGCCATAAAAAATCCCGGTTGTTTCCTGATTTCCAAGTGAAATTACATATAACTGACCATCTTGAAGATTTAGAAAAGGGTGACAGAAAATGGTCAGTAATATAAAAATGAATGAGAAAATATTACAGGAACTCAGGAATAAG
>NW_004955427.1:4841779-4854083 GCF_000276665.1 Chinchilla lanigera | reverse complement strand
AAACATTTGTGTTCAAAGTTTACATAACTGACATTCAGCAGAGTAAAAAAATATCACTGCAAAATGAATAAATGAATAAATAGTTTCAAGGTCTTAGGGAGATTCCTTTCCAATCTCTTAGACTCTGAGGAAATATGTTGTGTTCTCTTAAAAAGAGTCAACTTTAGATTTATACCGCAGTAACTTGGGGCTCAGTGGATATTTACTGAGAAATAATTTTCATTAGTAAAATCCTTACTAATTTGTGAGAGTCTGTGTGTATGTGTGTGTGTGTGTGTGTGTGTGTGGTGTGACATACCATTTCACTTTAAAGGCTAGTCTAAAATATGTCCATTTATTTAATGGGAACCAATTAGATGATTTTATCTTTCTCTTCTGAGAAGACATTTCTGCAGTCAAAGTAAGGTGATTTCCTTGATACATAAGAACACGATTTCAAATATTTTAGCTAGCTTTAATTAAAATGAAAAATCAATGACTTCTACATCTCAGAGCATAGATAAAAATGTTATTGGATGATACACTGCTCTGAAATACTTTATGAATATTAACCTTTTAAAAAGAACTTCTTCAAGGTAAGTGTAAATTCTAACCAGTTAATAATTTGTGCTTCCTAGAAAAAAAATTTGAAGGCTAACACGTTTCTTCAGCCTATGTATCTACACATTCATTTTCTTAAAGTTTGCTATGTAGCCCTGCGAATCATAATCAAGGTTAAGCTCACTTGAAACTAGGTGGTAGGAACTTTCTCAAATCTTTAAGAAAGATAATTCAAAATAAAGTATTATGGTAGGTAAAAACCCAAGTTAACAGGTACAATTCAAAGTACAGAAATGGTTCTTAGTCAGCGTCTGTCTTACCTCCTTTCTTTTTATCCACGTGCTGTGAATCGTTAATCAATTTATAACCATTTTACTTCTTTCATTTGATGCCAAGTCCATTCCAAGTGGCCATCTGATCCTACCACTTTCCTAAACCCGGCCTCACTGAAAACACCACACTTTCACTTTCTTTTGCCACTTAGAGGTACACTAATTTCTATATGACTTTGAATTTCAGAGGAAGGGAAATACACACACACACACACACACACACACATACACACAAAGATAGCTAAGATAATTGTACTACTAATATCTACTAGTTCATTGAAAAGAGCTGTTAGTGCTTATATTATCTGATCAATTTTGCGTGCATATATCTGGTAATCTGAGCAACTGCTTTGAAGATAACAACATGCAATATAATAATCATTGTTAATTTCCTATCATCTGTTTTGAAATCCTGTCCCATTTTATTGTTTTTATTCTCTTTAGAATTAAAAACTAAATAGGTAAATAAAAATATAATACTCTTCACTTTTGTGTCATAGCCTATGCTTTTGTCCATCTTATTCTGGCTGTTGCATCTGTACTTTCACTTAGATTGTCAGCTTATATTCTTTTACTCAAACTTATATGGCTAGCATGTCCTCAGGTCTTTTTGTGTAGTCCAGGGCTTTAAAAATGATCTACAAGTACATGACCCTCAATTTTACATCTGTAGTTTATTATTAATTGTATGTATTTATTAAATATGGAATATTCTTTAGGTGTATACTACTGAGCAACACAATATGATGAAATTTATCTTCATATTTTAGTGGAAGAAACACATTAAATCAAGAACACTGCAAATAGAAACACAACAATTATGATGACATTTGTGAATGAAAATTATAGCATCCTCTAAAATAGTAACCAGAATTTTACACTAATTTTGCAATTTGTCTGTAAGGAAAAATATATTCCAAAATACAATTTTTTAAGTGAGACCCTGTTTAATCTAGTGGTCTATTAAAATTTTTATAGGCAGGGAGAGAGCTCAGTGACACAGCACCTGCCTGGCAAGCACAAGGTCCTGAGTTCAATTCCTGGTATCAAAAAAAAAAAAATGTATTTTCAAATCCAATATTATCACTATAAGTAAAACCTGTTGGTTACTTGGATAATGATTTATAGCAAATGAAAAGATGATAATCACCTCTCTAGAAAGAATAACTGGTTGGGTAGTATTTCAGAATAAATTATGCAGATAGGATTTCTCGGGTGTGCCAACAGACATACACTTTCAGCCTACAAATTATATCATAAAAATCCTTGTTTAGATTAGGAGGTCAGCAGAGGAACTCCAGAAAAATCCTCATTTAGATTAGGAGGTCAGCAGAGGAACTCCAGAAAAAGTTAACTTCCAGCTGAAATATTCGTGTGGATTTTAGTATGTCCATAAGTACATTGATTTCTTTATTTTGAGCAAATCTTCCTCTATTTTCCCTGCTTTATTTAGCAGATGTCGTCAACAACTTTTCAGAAGTATTTCAAAGGAAAGACCTTGCCATTTAGCTTTCCCTCTTAATTTACATATCATTCCTTTTCATATTGAATACATGAGAAGACCACGTATTTCTCTACAAATCCAGTCCCTCATTACTATTTTAAGTCCCCAAACTCTTGAATTAAGGCAACCCATTCCTCTCAGGAGCTGTTCCAGTTCCCCTTCCTCATTCCTATTCTCCAATAAATTTTCCTGCTCTTAAAGAAATTCTTAAATTAACTGCAAATACATATTTTTGTCTTTAGTCTTATTCTTTAACAAATTTATTTTCCATGATAGACTAATTTTATAAATATAATCTGATTATAACATGCTTAAAATAATGAATGGCTTCCTAATAATGTTCAGTATTCTTAACCTCCAAAGCAAGTGTATTTTGGTATTTTTAGCATTTTGGCCTTAGCCATATCTCATACAATTTTGGCCAACACATTTTGTATTTTTAGCCACTGTGCTTTTTACTTGTTTGTCTGAACTACCTTACTCTTTTACTTTGTATGGTGCTCATAAAGTAAATTATCATGCCTAGAAAACTGGTGCAGGACAGTTCTGGTGGCCTGAGATCAACCAATTTCTTCCTCTTTTCTTTAGTCTGAATATCTGTCAAAGGAGTTGTTATTAGTGCATCAGCAAAGAGGGAGAGCCATTTCAGTCACTTCCTCAGAAGCGCAGAGCACTTCAGGTCTTTAGTCTGCTGACCCTGCAGCTACAGAGCATAAATCCCTTGGTGAGGTCTTTTGTGGGCAAGACTACATCTGCCCCGATCTAGTCATTTTCTTGAGTCTTAGAAGATGACTATCTAAGTCGTAGCCTTGTGCTGTCCCTTGCTGCCTAACCCACATGATGAGACCTGTGTGGGGGAATGTTCTGCCGCATCAGACTATTTGCCCCATCAGCTAGTGGACAGTGATCCTGCTTCACACATGGGACCAATCATTTCCTTATGCAGTATTCTTCATACCTCACCTCATATTGACACCCACTCAAAGCTCCTCCCAACTCACCTCAGCCCAAATATTGCCAGGTAAGAAATTCTTCTCTCATTCTTAATATTAATCTCAACAATCTGTAATAAATTTGTGACTTTCTGGTAACATTTTCTTTTGGTCTTTTTGAAACGGGGTATTGCTATGCAGTTCAGGCTGGCCTTGAGCTCACTTTGTAGGCCAGGCTGGTCTCAAACTCACAACGATCCTCTTACCTCAGCCTCCCGAGTGTTGGCATGGGCTTGCTCCACTATGGTTGGCTTCTGGTAACATTTTTGACCAAAAATAAAGCACAAGAAATGTAAAAACAAAATATCTCCCATATTATTCTGTCTTCCCACAAAAAAAAACTATTAGAAAAAGAGTCCAAATTCTACTGCCCTTTTATTCTCTACAAAGAGAAGATGGCATAATATAAGGTATAGATGCCCACCTGATATTTTATAAGATTTTCTATACAAGTATAAAACACAGCACATTCTGGACAACAGATAAAAGTGCTAAAAAATAGTAATAAGTCAACAGGGCATTCAAAGAGAATATGTGGATGCATGTTAGCATATATTAATATTAAATGATAACTGGAAATATTTGTATGAGGAGAAACAAGTGTGGAATTTTTTAACAGGTACAAGGCCAACATCACCTGGACACAGGATCCCCATAAAACTGGCAAAGTCCTCGCAACAAACTCAGTCCAAGAGAAAAATAGGAAAAGGCATCATTAAATCAGTTATAAACAAGTTATTTATGGTAATTCGAAACAGGTTCACATGCCTGTTGTAAAATCATACATATGTTAAACATGTACACATATCTGTACATATCCTATGACTTCATATACACATAGATGCATATTTCTCTGGAGAACCTTGACTAATATAAGGACTTCTGAAATTCTGAATTTCTCTGTTGTAATCACCGTGTGACTGTGAATGTTGTATTCACCTAAACTACTTTTCATTGTCTCCGTGAAGCTTAAGGGCCATAGAGAGGTACGATGATTAAGTTTGTGTTGCTACCTTTGCTGAGAGTAATAAAATCCATTTCCTCCAACCCAAGAGTCTCATATCTTCTGCTAACACTTATAAATTAAGTAAAATACTAAAACTTAATAGTTCTTAATTGTCCTTATTATTGCCTATAGCCGTACATAAGTTGATCTATTGACCCTCTGTTCTTCTCCCTTTGCTTTCCACAGAATACTCACAATCTCACTTCAGAAATTCTTTCTTGGAAAGTTCTTCTCTCAGACATTGACAAGAAACTTAATAGCTTCTGACAGAATTTTTAAAATAGTACCAGTTGACCCAAACAGGGATCTCTGTAAGTTAATGACTGAATCATTGTTAATCTCATTAAGACTATGAAGTTTCTCTCCTATTTGAGGTTGGTAGATTTTTTTCCCCCAACAAGCAGAATGTCCTTTAGGCCCTAGAGCAATTCTGGATGATGTTTGCATAGGTATTGTGTACATGTAACTCTGGGGAGAAGAAAGTATAGATTGAGGAAGGGAGCAGGTAAAAATGTAGGCTAATTATAAGGCAAACACAATTATGAAATAGTTAATCTCAAATTTCCACATTACTTTATTAAAAGAGTTAGCCTCAAAAGACAAGTTAATAAAGCAGTCTCATTGTTCATCAGGATTTTCTAAATCACTTGAACACTTTTTAACGCAATCCTTAACAGACTTCTGCTTAGGCAACCTAATTATTCCTTCATTTTTTTATTTTTTCAATGAAAGTTCTGTTTTTAATTAACTTCTTCAGATCTTGAGACTTGAAATCCAAAATTTTCCTTTGGATGTGATGGAGTTTTTTTGGTCAATGTTCCAATGAGCTAATGAGGACTTTGAAAAATATTCTTAAAATGGACATTGCTTATTAGATGTTTGCATATTATTCAACATTAAAGCAACAATGAAAATTCCCTTTCACGCTCATGTGCTCCCTAAGAATTAATGAAAAAATACTGCAATTAGCCTGCCAAACACCAATTAGGCTTAAAAAAAAGGGGAGAGAGAGAGAACTGAATCTGATTTTCAAGAGAAAATAGTGACAAAAGCAGATTCTATTATAGGAAAAACTTCTGGGCTAGAATTGATGGAAGGAACAAGAGAGAATAATAATTAGGTGGGAAATAATGAAGCAGTTAGATGTTTCTTGAGGCATAGGGGAGAAACTTACAAATGCAATTCTCAAAGTCACCATAATACTCAGTATTTCAAATGACTTATGGTAGTCTTCACCTTTCAACATGATCATGTACAGCTCTTAAACAATTGATGAAACAGCATCTATATAGTCACTAGCTGCTCAAAATAGTAAAAATAAAAGCAGTCTATTATAATTCCATCTACTTCCATTCAGTAAAGCACTCTAGGAACAGTATTATTGTAAAACAGTGCTGAGATTTTAAACATAGCTAGAATAATCCAAATTTTTCTTGGTGGAAGAGATCTTATGAATGATTATTGTTTTTCTAGTATTCTAAATTCCCTGTTCATAAAATATTTTGGAAGAACTGTAAAAATAAGTTTATTTTCAATTTGACAATATTTTATTTATCAATAGCTAGTTTGAGCTAGTATAATTTAACAGGTGCAATGTCTAAATTAGCATTGTATTAGCGCAAGAGATAGATACCCCTGTAACCTTTTAAAGTAACTACTTGCTCCCAGCTTGGCTTCTGGCCTTTTACACTTTCAGAATTTGTTGCAGTAGCAGAGAAATGACTCACCCAAGAGTAACCACCCCTGTGGCTACATAAAGCAAGGGGAGGAGGAGGGACTTGCAAATATTTTCGTTAAAGGAACAAATAGGAAATATTTTAGGGTACATGAACTATAGAGTTCTTGCTGTAATTGCTGATGTGAGAAACACTCGTGGAGGCTGAGAACGTACAGCCAAGCTTTATTTCAGCTGGAGGGATAGTGATCAGCTACTGCCCAAACATTGAGGACCAAGGCTTTTTTCTCCTGGTTTTTACACATTAACAAGTTTCTAATCACCATAGCAACTATATTCCAGGGGTTTTCACAAGAAAGCCACAAGATTTCCATTTCCCAGGTGTACATCAGTTAGGCAGGATGCAGTTAGTCTCAACTTACCCCGTTTGTTTATCTATTGGTTCCTCTAGATAGGGACTTTTTCCTCCTTTTATGGGTTTATGGTTAGTTAAAGGGAGGAGTGAGGAGTGAGTTCGTTTAAACTACTAGGATGGCGGCTAGAAACAAAATGGAGTCACTTTAGCCCTGTCAGAGCCACAACTGCACAACTCCACTACTAGAAGCTGAAGAGTATACATCATGGGTGAACATGGTTATGATAAAAAACTGTATCTATGAACCATGACATTTGAATTTCAAAGCTTTCACATGGGTTGACTCAACCATTTCAAAGTAAAAAAATAAAAATTCTTTCCTTACAGGCTATATTTACATACACATACAGTGATCAACTATACAGTGAATGTTTAAATTTTAGTAGTTTATTCCAGTAAGACACACTCCCATTCATCACCTTCAAAATATTCCCTCTCAGTTTGTACATATTTATCCCATTGTTCTTGTGACACTCAGAAGCAGTTCTGGAAGTCCTCTTTCCATATTATACTATAATAAAAATCTGTTCACACCATAAACAGGATCTTTTTTTTTCCTGATTCCTTGGTGTTTAAGAAATTCAATCTGGCTGTCTATAATAATACTATAAAAATATACTATAATACCAATATATAATACTATGATAATGTACTATAATACTAATATAATATATAATAATATACTATAATACTAATAGATAATACTATAATAATATAGTATTATGGTGGCTAGTTTAATGTCCTGAATCTACCTGATACATTTAACTTTCATGATCATTTTGACTTTGATGAGCAGGCAGAAGTTGCACACTGCCAAACCTGGTGAATAGTAGAAGAAGACAGAAATTGTTCATAAATATGAATCAATGAAGGGTGGCCCAAACATACAGCAAACAGAGTTAATAATTACTACAGCCAAAAGCACATTAACATTAAACTCAGTATACTCTTTCCCACTCAGAACACACTTATCAGTCTTGGAAAATGACTGTAACAAATTTCTAAAAGTTTAAATATTCACTGTGTGATCACCCCTTGTAAACAAGTGGAAGGATAGCCATAATTTGCTGAACACTGAGATAAAAACCTCATCAATTTTTAACATTGTGGGGAAACATCATGGATAACCCTTTTTCCAGAGTTGGTGGGAATGTAGACTGATGCAACCAGTGTGGAAATCAGTGTGGAGATTCCTCAGAAAAACTAGGATTTGGGGTCCCATTAAACCCAGGTATTCCCCTTCTGGGTATTTTCTCAGAAGAATTGAAAACATCATATCACAGTGATATGTGTTCACCCATGTTTATAGCAGCACAATTTGTCAAAATGATCCACAGAGATACCTGTGATAGGTGACCACTAAATAAATGGCACTTTCTATGTTTTTAAAATTTATTTTTATTTTAAAGAAAATAATAAAACAATAAAAACAGTATAGAATTTCAAAATGATGATGGGATATTAATAATGGTTATTATATTGCATATTATCTTCAAAATAGTTCCTCAGATTTCCATATATAAACATGTAAGATTAGATACATAATATAAACACTAACTGTTCTCTTCAGTGAACTAATAAAAATTAGTGGTAAAATTGTCTTAGCTATCTTATATATATATATGATAGACATAAATTATATATATATTTATTCCTTCTTTTCTCCTTTCTCCCATCCCAGTTACTCTTTCATTATTGGGCGGTTTCTTTCCCTTTCACAATATCTATTGTACCTTTCAGATTTTATTTAATCTTTCAGTTTTTTCCACTATGGAAACAATATGATGTTTATACACATGGGTCTGATCTATTTCACTTATGAGTATGGTTTCTAGTTGCATCTATTTACCTATAAAAACCTCGAGTTAATCATTTCTTATAGCTGAGCAATACTCCATTGTATACAAATACCACATCTTTTTTTTCTGTTCCTTTGTTGATGGGCATTTGGGTTATTTCCAAGAACAATGGGATAAATATGTGCAAACTGAGAGAGAATATTTTGAAGGTGATGAATAGGAGTGTGTAGATAAACAAACTGTGGGTAAGCTGAGACTAACTGCATCCTGCCTAACTAATGAACACTTGGGAAATGGAAATCTTAACTCGAGGTTTTATTATTTTACTACTAATTTTTATTAGTTCCCTGAAGAGAACAGTTAGTATTTATACTATGTGTCTAATCTTACATGTTTATATATGGAAGTCTGAAGAACCATTTTGAAGATAACAATATGCAATATAATACCCATTGTTAATATCCCATCATCATTTTGAAATTCTGTACTTTTTTATTGTTTTATTATTTTCTTTAAAATAAAAATAAATTTTGAAAACATAGAAAGTGCCAATTATTTAGTGGTCACCTATCACAGGTATCTCTGTGGATTTAAACATCACCAGTTGAGAGTCAGGTTTCTAATCTTATACTTTGACGTGCAGGGTTTATAGGAGACTGGAATCTCAGAAGGAACTGGTTAATTTGCATTACGATTTCCTCCATAGTTATGAACTTAGTAAGAAGACTGAACCAACTTTTACTCGGGGATGGATTGTATTTCATGTTACCTGAGGAATGTTTATTCCTAGTCAAAGTCCTGGCTGTCTATTCTTAATTTGAATCAATCAGTATGCTGCTCACCCCACTCTATCTCCTCCCTTTGTATTAGCTAGCTAACTTACTCATAATCTAAGTAAGTAAACTATTTCCTACATTAATGTAGTACAAAGAACATAAAAGCATCCACAGCCCATAATAAGATGAATAATTTACACTTTGTAGAGTATGTGGATAGGCATGTGTGTTTTTTTATATAAAGAAATAAGGAATGGGAAGCTCTCAGAATATTCATTTCTCAGGTTAACATCTGGTCAGTGATGATAAATTAACGCACTAACTCATCTGTGTGTTATATCTTGACAGCCAGATGGAATTTCCTAAACCCAAGGAATCAGGAAAAAAGAAGATCCTGTTTATGGTGCAAACAGATCTTTTATTATAGCTTTTCTCTGTTCAAATATCTTTACTTACTTACTTCGTTAAAACATTTTTACACATGACAACATGTCTATAGCTTGTTTTCTCCAGTCTGTGGCAAGGTTGGGGGTTACTTCCTCATTATGTCTTTCCAGATTGCTGCGCAGAAATCAAGAGTTCAGTGAGTATCTGTGGCTAAATCTGGATGAGTGAGATAAGTATAAACATGTTTTCTGGGCTCAGGGGCTGGTGTAGGGTTGTGGAGCCTTAGATTTATAAAATTCCAATGAGGAGTCCTTTTTTTAGGTAGGAAATACAATATAATGGCATGGCTACAGAATCATAATGCATTGTCTGTAGCCTAGGAATGAGCATCTGCCTGGGAAAAGGCCTGGAGCTTGGTCTTTACTAGTTGCTTTGTAAATTCATCCAATTTATGTTACAGTTAATGTGTTGACACATTTGATGTAATTTCTAGCTGTATAGGTAGAATGTTCTATTGAATATTTGTGAATGAAGAAATTTTGTTTCTTTTTTTTTTGTCTTGTTTTTGAAACAGGGTCTTGCTATGCAGTTTGGGCTGGTCTTCGGCTCATTTTGTAGTCCAGGCTGATCCCAAACTTGCCATGATCCTGCCTCAGCCTCCAGAATGCTGGGATTACAGGTGTGCCCCACCACGCCCAGCTATTTCTCTTTTTTTGAAGGAGGAAAGGTTTATTTAGCTCACAGTTTATAGAGGTTTCAGTCCATAATTGGCTGGCTCCATAGCAGGGTGGCTTGGCAGAGAAGAAGCAGTTCACCGTGAGCAGAAGGCAGCAAAGCAAGCTAGGGAGACATTTTATTTCTTAAGGAGCGTTTATTTGACTTTCCTTACTGAGTGATTTGTCGATTTCTCATACTTAAAAATGAACACACTACTGCAGCTTTGGAAATGAATATTAAATCTCTTGGAAATTTTTATGGTTTTCTGAATATTCAACCCAATATGAAGGTTGGAAACATTTACATATAAAAATCTTACTTTGCCTGCAAACTATGCTTATGTGTTTTCCTTATGACTAGGACATTCTGGCCCTATCTTGGAAGAACTAAAAGTACTATCCCATTCAAGGACCAAAGAAAGACATTTCATTATTTGCTTTTGACTTTCCAGAGAACTGCTATCCAAGAAAGAGAAATACATTGTTGGTCCTCTGTAAACACAGATTATTTATTCAGAATTCCAAAGCGACAAAGATGGAAGATATTCAGTAGAAAAATTATGTTGATAGCACACGTGTAGAGGTTTGTTTTCTGCACACTATCCACTTAATGTTACATTATAGTAGCCATTTTCACAGCATTTATATTGTACTCACTATTACAGGTAATTTAGAGATGACAGAGAACATAGGATGATATATATGTAATAAATACTATGCCGTTTTATGTAAGGGATTTGAACATCCTTGGATTTTGGTGTCTGTGGAGTCCTAGAACCAATCCCCAGAAAATGGTGAGGCATTTTAGGAATATGTGGGCTACAAGAGAACTATACCTATAATTTTTTGGACTTTTGAAAAAAAAGAAAGAACAAATAAAATTACTTTATATTTACCTACACTTTTTCATAGAAAATGTCATAATTTACAATGTAAACAATAGAAAATAATTCAGATGTTTTAAAATATTCTTTGCATCTTTGACTTCTGTGTAAAAGTTCACAAAAACTGCCAAGGTGGCTAATGGCTACTGAACTGCACATCACACATCTTTGAACTTTTATGCTAAATATAAAGCAATGGTATAATATTATGCACATCCCTTACAGTGCTAAATAACTCTTGCTCTATTCTTAGGTGCTCTGCAGTAACACTGATAGTAAAACCAGGCTTGCTTATATACAACCTTTGACTTTTATGAAGAATTTAAGTGAATCTCTATGACTACCTCTTTAACTTGTACTACCACAATAATATTATATCCACAATCATAATTTGAAAATCTATGTTATATTTACTTTAATCCAGTTGTAATATATGACATTGATGGCATCCATTTTTTCAATATTTGACATATAACTATCATTTTTGTCTTAAGAACTGTGCCTTTTTCTACTATTATTATGTAATTTCTTATTCGTATAGTTTTATAGTTCAAGACTCAGATTTTAAAAAATTAAATATTTTCATTTAATCTCCAGTTTTTTCAGTGAGATATCTGGCCTTATTTTATCAATGCAGAAAGGGAACTTGACTATATTATGAAGAAAAAAACTACTTCTTCTTAAAACTCATTCATCATTGTGAAAGCAGATACCAAAAGAGAGAGACCATGAATGTATACCACGGAAAATAGCCAGCATGAAAAAAGAAAAGGAACACATGATCAAGATGATTTTTTTCAAATTATGACATATTATACAAAATAATAATAAAATAATATTATACAAAATAATTTTTTCACATTGTACCATAAAACCAAAATAATATTTTATTTTTATAACATATTTTTTATTTCAAAAAAAGGAAAACATTAATGAACAACCATTTACAAAATAGCAAAAGAACAATACAAACAATAAAGAGTTACAAACAAAGTGGTAGGAAGTTAACAATGCTTGTTGTAGGACATATTGATATCTTCAAAGTGGTTTCTCAGGAAAACAAATAGAAACATGCAATATTGATCAGTCAAGGACTCATTAACTGTTTCTTTCAGCAAAGAAATAGAAGACAGTTGTTCAATTATGTTACCTGTTCTGTATATACATACATACAACATTTCTACTTCTTTCCCTTCTCTTTCTCCACATCCCAGTTGCCCTTTACCCTTTAGCATTTTCCTCTTGCTTCACAATGTCTATCATACCTCCTAGTTTTTA
>NW_004955427.1:4778038-4839539 GCF_000276665.1 Chinchilla lanigera | reverse complement strand
TTTTTTTTTCACTTTTTAACCAAGATGAATTTATTCTTATTATATATATTGCATTTTACTACTGTTTTACAGGAGTTTTAAGAAAAATAAAGTTTTTCCTCTTTTAAATATTGCACTATCTATATTATGTACATGTTTTGCAATATTAAAAGGGTTATATTTATTATGTGCCTATGAGAGCCAATATACACAGCAACATGAACTATAGCCAATTACATGAACATACAGCATATATTTCAATTTTGCTGCTTGTAAAACCTCTTTAAATGATTAAATATCTGTCAAATTACATAATCAAGTTTTATAGGCAAGTATCTAAGGCTGCAATAAATAACTGATGTCCTTATTACATTTATAAAACATGAACATTATTGATCAGTTTTTATTTGACTTACATTTATAAACCATGCCTATTTTAAATCTGGCATAGTTTGAATATGAATGAATATTATCTGCCTAAAAGAATTTTGAATTAGGTATCCTTTTCCATCCTGTGAGTCACCAAAACACTCCCATAACAAAAAAAATTAATAAACAAACACATAAGCAATGTATTCAAAGTTTGAACCTACCCAGAAAACATAAAGAATGAAGACCCAAAAATTTAGAGAAAACTTTCTATTTTTTGGTTTAACTGATATCAAGAATGAGCAGCCACATAGAAATGCAATTGGGAAAAGAGGAATGATCTGAAAGTGAAAATATTGGAAAGGTCGTTTCTCCCAATCCTTGTTGACCTTAGCGGTGGAACATTCCATCTCCATCTCTGTGCTCCACTTGTGAGTATCGGGCAGAGCCTTTCTGAAATGGGGGACATGAGGCATATTTTCAGGCAAAGAAGTTCAGGTATGAGTCATACAGCAAAAGGTGGAAGATCATTCCTTCCTTCCATTCTTTGCTTATTCTCTTCTTTCTTTCCTTCCCTGCCTCCTCCCTTCCTCCCCTCCTCACACCTTCCTCCCTCCCTCCCTTCCTTCTCTTCCTCCTTAGCTCCTCTTTCCTCCTTCCATGTTTCTCTCCCCCTCACTTTCTTTTTTGAGTAGTTGCAAAAATAACAGGAAAGAAAGAAAAAGGAAAATAACAAACTTTGCTTTGCATTACTTTTATTTAGAAACTCATTGAAATTATATTGTAGAAAAGTATGTAAATGCAACAGATGTGACAATAAAGTAAATTTTTAAAAGTAAAAGGGATAAAAGTATCTATTTATCTTGAAACAGGCCATGTTGATATAATGTTAATAACAAAAAGAGTGCATTTACTTTATTACTTACATGTGAACAGGCTTTTAAAATTTTTCAAGAAGGAAGTCTTTTGTATAAAGCAAATCTTGATTTAAAGAGATAACAAAGGCAGTTTAAGATATACATATATATAGATATAGATATAGATATAGATACATAAAATGCAGTTCAGAAAGCTATTGCACCGTTTCTTTTTGTGTCCAACTTGTTCTCTAAATATGTACTGCTTACTGGACACAGTGTCACACACCAGTAATTGTAGCACTCTGTGAGACTGAGGCAAAAAGGGAAGTCACAAGTTCAACCCCAGCTTGGGCAATTTAGAGACTTACTGAGATCTTGTCTCAAAAATTTAAAAAAAGGGCCACAGATGCATCTCAGGGAAAGAGCCTGGGTTCAATTGCAACACCACAGAAAACAAAGAAACAAAAACTAACTACTACCCATTTGAGGTCACTGTCTTTTAAAATGTCCTTGACATTTTTTTCCAGGTATCAGATTCCCGGAGTGGGATATCTCAACACTGGAACAGATTGAACTTTGTGGGGAAAGCAGGAATAAAAACGGGGAAAAAAATGGAACTAATAAAAGACAGATGTGGCAAAGAAAAGAAGAGGAAAGAAAAAGTGGGTGTGAATAATACAAATGAAAATGACTCAAACTATAAAAAACTTGGAGAGTGAAAATCAGACTTATTTCATGACATGAGTTATCAGTACGTACTGTAGTGGGAGAGTTTATTTTCCTTTCCCATTTATGCCTCATTCTTCCTCGCTTTAATTTTACAAGTCAAGGGGCTAACAGTTGCGTCTGCTGGTTCAGTACTGATTGTTTGATGCTTTTAGTGTCATTCATGGTTAACACAGGAGGTTGACTGTGAAACTTTCATTCGTTTCATTTCCAGCTATAGGAACAAGAATTACTTACCCATGGACTGTACCATCACAAAGACGGTCATCCATGATGACCTTTTTTCTTAGGTAGCTATACGTGGATGGTACTATAGACAACCTGACAGAAAAGTTTTCACTTGGTGGCCGATTAGCTCCCAAAATAGAAGCTCTCATGTTTTTCTGAAATATAACAAATCAATGGTTGTAAATCACTGATTGCCTCTTTGTGCCTTAAAACGCTACCTGACCTGTATTTTCAGCACAAAATTTCACCATTTTGTATAATAATGGCTCCCGTCTTTAACAGGTATAGAAACACTTAATGGCATTTCGACATTAATCTATGTTAATCTGTAAAGAAATTCCTATTGAATTGAAAATTACAGCCGTATTAATACTTTCTTCTTGTGCCTTTAACAATAAATTGCTAAGAGGCTTTTTCTCCTTTAATGACTAACTGCTTTTTTTTTTTGAAAATGCTGCCATTTACCACATGCAAATTTCTTGCTTTGTAGATCCGAAGTGACTGAGAACTCTAGGTGGTTGGCTCTTGTGAATAGAATCAGAAAGTGCTAATTATGAGACTAACATACCACAATCATGCCTAATTTGTGTAACTCCCTCAATGCAGGATGAGTGAGGCTCATGCAGCAAGTTGAAATGCAACAATAGGACTTTTAACTTTTGTCTGTTCACTTTCTTGTAGGATAAGATTGAAGGCCAGGAATGAGAATGCATTGAACATATAATCTTAAAAATAGTTATTTGTGACAATCACAAAGAAACTGCTACATTGAACTGAGACTTTCTCTGTATCATAAAATAGTTTTCAATTTATTATATTTTAAAAGAACCTTGATGGATAATCAGAATGGATGACTGGGATTGCCACCTCTGTCACAATGTAAGTAAAATTCTATCTCATCTCCTTGTCTAGAGGTCATAATATTAAGTACTTAACCATTTTATGCTGTAGTCAATGTTATGAGTGCTGGAAATTATATATTTTTTTTGCATAAAACATAAGGTAGACATATTTTTGTTGGAATTTTACTAATTATATAATTATATCAGTTAGAAGAGAATAAATGAGTTAATGAAAGATAGATGTTCTGGACTGTCATTCCATCCAGAAATATTCCTTCCTAGAGCAAAAAGTCAAATGAAATTAACAATAATGTAGATCAATTGATACTGGAGATGCAATTTTAAAGAAAGACAAGTTGACTAAAAGTAGGTAGAGGGAAGTAGAAATATATTTTATTCCAGAGGAATAAAGATATATATTTTCACATTATAGAAAACTTCAAATAAGCCTATGGAACTCTGAATGCCTGTTTGAACAGAATTAAAGCTCCAAGCGTGGATACGTGCCAAATAGATTTTCTTTAGCAATAAAAAGAAACCCAAAGTTTTGCCCAAACCAACTTTACAATGAGATTCAAAAATTACTGAAACATTAACATTTAGACTATATGATAAAAATGACATTAAATGTGTTCCAAACAAAATATTTCTAGAAATAATATTTAAGGCAAATCATACACATCTTTGTGCAAACAAAATTCTCTCTCTCACACACACATATGTATTTTGACATACATTTTCTTATAGAATCTATTTTCTATGGAGAATGAGTCAGTTCCTTTGGAATTCTCTTCATGATATAGAAATAACATCATGGAATGGTGTAGTGGTTGACACGATGTGTCAGCTCCAGAAAGCTGGAAGCTTAACTAATTCAGCAGTTCTACATTCTAGGGCATGGAAGGGAGGCTCTGACTGCAAAACGATGTTGTTCATTGTGTCATCTTGAGAAGTTTAATAAAGTGACTCAGCAGGGGGCCAAGGTCTTCACTTTGTAAACACGCTGAGCCTAAGTAAGAGGAGGGCATTTAGATGGTGTGAGTGCTACACCCACCCTGGGGGTCGGGGGAAGGGAGCATGCTTAAGATATAAGGAGGGAAAAGAGGTTTGCTACCCCCTTCATGTCTCTTGCTGCTTTTGCTGTCTTCTGCTGCCTTGAAGTGTTGCCCCTCTGCCGTGTGTTACCCTGCCTTGGAGCCAGCTGATTATGGACTAAAACCTCTACAAACTGTGAGCTAAATAAACCTTTTCTTCCCTGACTTTGGGTGTCAGGTACTTTGTCTCAGCAATGAGACAAAATTAACTAAGAGAAATGATTAACTGAATTATTGCATAACTGGAATATAAATAATTACAAAACACTGTTCCTTTCCTTTGAAAAAGTCAGCAAATTATTTTAAAGAGTTTGCCACACAAAAGAACTATTTTTAAATTACATAGCAAAATCAGGAAGACATATAGGATTTACTTGTTGGGACAAGTATTTCTTAAATTCGTTCATTTGTCCCATACACATTACACCAGGATTGCATGAATGCCGGGCACTATACGAGGAAGGGGTTGAATGCTATTAAAAAAGAAAAAAACGAACAAAAGCACAATCACAATGCACAAAATGTATTAAGCGTTAAATATGTGCCAGCCACTAGGCTAACAACTTCACAAATTCATCTCAGTCAGCTAATTATTTCTTCACAACAGTTCTGTATGTGGTTGGCAGCATAGGGCTCATATTTTAGATGAGAATTTTAAAACCTAGAGAGGTTAAATAAATCCCATAAAGTGGACATAAGGAAGACATTAAGATGGACATGAGGGTCTGCTTATAATTTCAAAGTATAAAGAGGAAATGGGGGACTTAGAAAATCTACTAGAAGTACAGCTATAAAATTAAAAATACAATTAAGAATAATACTAGATACTATGAAAATTAAAGTCCTTTTGGAATAGTATATACAGATTTACCACTAGGAAAAGGTCAATTTGGACAGTTAAAAAATTTTTTCAATTCCCTAGAGAGACCAGTACCCCTAAAAATATGATGTTTCAGCATATTGGAGCTTGTCCTCTAGTGGTCTACAGAAAATTAATTCAGTTTCCAGGAGATAATTAATGCCAGGTTCCTGTTGTGTGAAAGTTCAAGGCTTTGTCATCTGGTCTACAGCTGTAGAGGGAAGGAATCCAAAGGATGCTGACCCTGGGTCATATAAAAGAGTGGACACAGCTGCGCCCACCACCAGCCGATTTTCTACAGAATCGTCATGCAGTGATTTTCTGCTGACAAATCCAGTTATAGTAACTCTGGTCCTCATCCTGTTCGCTCCTCAGGCATCCAGAAACTTGAGAAATAATGCAAATAATCGCTTCTCTGTGTTTCACCCAGCTTCTTGTAAGCACCTTGTCTTTCCGACTGACTTGACATTTCCAGAGGTAGAACTCATGCCTTTGTGTTGCAGCATAAGGACTGCATACATTGTTTCCAGATGTACAGGTTAGAAGGAACACTTTTGAAAGATGGAGGAAAAATTTCTGTTGGTAAACTTTTACTCATTGGTGCAGATTATATGTGAAATTTTGAATACATTACTTACTTTCACTTTTCTACAGCAAAAGAAAATAGTGTTAAATAATTGCTTAAAGGAGTTCTAGCACTGACATAAGAATGGCTTGTATATGGTAATCTGAACAACTACTTTGAAGGTAATAATATGCCATATAACAACCATTGTTAATTTCCTACCATCTTTTTTTGAAATTCTGTATTGTTTTACTGTTTTTTATTCTCTTTAAAATAAAATTTTAAAAGAATGGTTGATGCTATAGTACTTAATAAACAGAACAGATCAAGGGCTCATCGCTTATTTAGTAAAAGTTAGCGAAGACAGAGTCTCTCTATTGTTTGGCAAGGCAATGAGTAGTACTGATTTTAGAGGAAGACCCTCAGTGGGTTTACGTGCTAGATGGGACGGGAGGAATCCTGTGCATCCCCTTGTGCTTTCCTCAGGCTTTAGTTTTTAAACTAAATAGGGAAAAGTGGAATAATTTCTGCCATAAACCTAGATTTTGTTTTGTTTTGTTTCTCCATATGTAGGGTTAGGCACTTAGTTTTCTATTCATAAGATGTAAAGCTTTGCAGTAACATGAAAATACTGCTGTGTAGTATGAGCAGTAATGTTTTTCCCTTTTCACTGCTCCTAACAGAAGCAATTACTAATGAACAAGCTCAAACTCTAACAGTGTTGGAAATACCACTTTCTTAACGCTGAGGTACCATCTTCTGACTCCCTAACTTGGAAAACGTATCGCTGTGCACAGACTGTATAACATGAGACTTTTACAAGTGACATAGTGTCAAACTTCTTCTGCTGTTCACTTTCTCTGTCATGTTTTATGGTAAAGACATGTGCTAAAGGCACACATTTAACATTAAACTAAATTAAGTGCAGACATTAACATTTTGACAATATATAGCTTCTTTTTTTATTTTCTGATATTACCAAAAGACTGATAGGTATACATCAATAGCTTAATCCTAAGTGTGGATAGACAAGGAAAGCAAAATATCTGTTAGATATTTATTAGAAACAAATTTTAAAAGACCTGAATATTAGTGTAGTGTGTTTCTACTGATGACCTTTGCATACCATCCTTAAAACTGAAGGTTGTCTTTAATGTTTACATTTTTTTTGCACTTTTTACCCTCGGAAAGATTTTCATATTTACAAACTTCATATTATAATCAACTTACTAAGACACTGAAATGACACAATTCTGATTGTCAGGAAACAGTATAGAGGAAAACAACGTGAATTTAGAAGCCTCAGCAAAGATACTTTATAGTTGTTTTAATTTAATTTTCCAAAGTGAAATTTTAGCACCATGTATCATTTAACTTGAAGAGCTAAATATTATTAGAGTTTACATTTTTATTCTCCAAGGTTATTATTACTATGATTACTTCTATCTTTGACACTTTGCATACAACTAATGATGTATATCAAATGAATATATAAATGTGTATTGTGTGTATTTTTTTCTTACAGAGAAAAGATATGATGTTTGGCTGGTTACTTTAAGGTTTACTGGTTAATTTAAGGTTACTTAAATTCTCAATGTCACAACCTTTGCAGTTTAAGATATATAATATTTTGGGTATGTCATAACACCTTTTACAGACTTGTTGACACTTAGCCAATGAATTTATTCATAGGAACAGATTAACTTTAGAGAGTCAGAAAATGGATAGAAATTGTACCCCAAGTTTTGAATCAGATAGAAATTAAAATTCCATAATTTTTGTGTTTCGTTACAGTTTTCATGGAAATGTATGTTACAACAGTAAAGAATACCTCTTTCTTTTTTGTACTTGCTGACGTGTAGATACAGTACTTTGGGAGCGTGCAGATGTTTGCTGATGCTTGCATTTGCTTAACTGTATCTTTTAAAGTTCTATTTCCATATTCTGAAACTGTGTATGTTTATTTAAAGACAACTGAATCCTTCCATTTCTCCCCTCTTCCTTACATTTTTACATTAATTATTCATCTTCCCACTGTCTTTTCCTTCTTTTGACTCTGTCTTCTTCACTTTCCTGTGGCTTGTACACAGTACCTAACATCTACAAATCAAAGGATGAGACGTTTATTTTTCCTAGTATTTTCTGTCTGTCATTGGCTGGTTTCATGGAAGAAACACAGGATGGTAGCGGAAGGTGGAGGAAAGCTGTTAACTGACTGCATCCCAGTATCAGAGAGGGAAGGGAAGGGCCTGGGAGAAGAAAAAAAAAAACTCTTCCAGGCCAAGTCTACTGTAACCCAACACTTTAGACCAGGCCCCAAGTCTTAATAGCACATTTATTCTAGAACATATCTGTGAATAACTCTATGATAAGTGTCATGTCCCCATGACCGAGTCATCTTCTAGATATGATACTTTGGGGGACAAATCAGATCTAAACAATAACATTCTACCTCTGACCTCCAAAGAACTCACGTCTATCTCTTTATGCAAAACATGTTTAGTTTGTTTCTGAGAATCACCAGAATCTTAACAGTGGGAGCATTCCTGAAAACTCCAAGCTCAAACTTTTGTCTGAGACTCAAGGCAAAGCACTAGCTGAAAGCACCTGTAAAAATAAAAGGAAAATTGAAGGCTACTGACATTCACAGCCACAGGGCAAATATTGCCATTTCAAAAGGGAGCAAAAGGAAGATGGAAAAATAATTTGGTAAAAGTGAAACCAAAGCTCAGCAGCACAAACATTAGTTTCCATAGTTTCATTTCCAACAGCTAGGGCAAATTGTGGCCTGATGTGAAATTCAAAGGGTTTGGGTTGACCCATTGCTTCAGCATTTCCAGCTGTACCCACAGAGCCTCTTGGGCTGGTTTCAGTCACAGTGTGCCATTTTCCTTAGAAGATGATTCATGTTTCTGGCATGTACAATTTTCAGAAGTCTCCACTATACCTTTGGCTTCACTGTCATTGCTTCATGCACTATGCTCTCAGGGGGTCTTTGAAGGGCTTCACAGGACTCTCAGGGGCTTGTTACCTGGTCTCCCAGGCCTTATTCTGAAATCTGAGTAGAAGTCTCTGTTACACTATAGCTTTGCCTTCTTTGTGCCTTTAAAATGAGCACAGTGTGAATGATGTCAAGGTCGACCATCTGTTTGATTAGTAGCTAGACCCCTTGGGTTATGGCTTCGGAGGACTAAGTTCCTTGCTGACTGAGCACTATAAAACATACCATAGAGAATGAATTCCCTAGGTTGACCTTCTCCAGCAAGGGGCAGATGTACTCTATATTCAAATGAAATACCTGTAGTTTTCCACCTTTCAACCTATAAAATATAGGGTCTTATTGATTCCTGAGATGCCTTAATGCCATGTTTTCTATTGCCTTGATGCAAAGTACTTGGCTGGTTCTTAAAATGCTACAATCTCCCACCTTCTCCACTGACCCAACTTTACAATTGCTTCCTATTTCATGAAACTGCAAACTTTTCACGTTTGCCTTTTGCTACTGGTTTTCACTGTAGATCTGACCAAAAGCAGCCAGCAGCACCCATGCCACAGCCTGAACACTGGGTTACTTTGACATTTCATCCACCCAACGAAATAGCCCGCTGTCCTTAATCTCAGTTTCCCCCCAAGTCTCAGGTCATGGACAAAATGAAGGCAGGTATTCTGACAAGGTGTAACACAGATGACCTCTAGCTCAACTGCCAAAGGAGTCCTTGTTTCCAACTGGAAACACCTAAGCTTGGCCTTTGTTGTCTAGATTCCTATCAGCCTTCTGCTCTTTGGAGCTCTGATCAGAATGTGTCATCAATCTGTCCTTTTTCTGATCACAGGATTCGAAGGCTTCTCTAGTCAGGCTTCTCCAAACTTTTACCCACCCTCACCCAGTTCTAAAAGCTTATAAATCACATGGTCATGGGCAGACACAGGAAGGCCCCTACCACCATCTGTCTCTGGCTACCAATACCTCTTTTCATCACTTTCCCACTATGGTTTAGATCTAAAACGTCCCTTCAAAATCTCATGTGTTTGGAAGGTAACTGGATCGTTGAGGTGTGGTGCTTATCAGCAAGTTTATCTACTAATGTATTCAGCAGGTAAACGTGCTGCTGAAGGTGGGGTGTGCTGTGAATATGACTGGAAAAGTTGTGCTCTTTTCTCTAGCTCCTTGTCTCTCTGCTTCCTGCCACCATGGGTTGAGAACCTTTTCCTATGCCCTGCCCCTTTTTGGTCCTATTTCTGCTTTGGACTCAACCCTGGACTGAAACCACTAACAAAAATGCAAGTCTCCTCCTTTAAATTGAAGTGTCAGATATTCCTTCCCAGTGACAGGAAAAGTATCTTAGACACAGCCCTCTTTATTGTGAGGAATAGAACTAATTCTTGGATGCATTAATAATTTATATATAAGCTAGGCACAGTGGTACACATCTGTAATCTCGGTACTTGGGAAGCTGAGGCAGGAACATCTCAAACTTCGGCCTAGCATAATCTACTCACAAACATCCTATCTCAAAATAGAATACACACAAGAAAGTTGGAGATGTAGCTCAGTGGTGAAGTACCCTAATATCACAAAACAGGTGATATATAGAAATATCATAAACTTTTGAGCAGGTGAAATCACAGTGTGTGTGTGCCACTAAATGTCAATGCCATTATTTTAGTTTCAAAACAAAGTTATAGCTGAGTTGGAGAAGTCTGTATATAGGAATTGTATATGAATTATTTATATATTTACTTTTAGGAGGTTAAATTTTAGTTACTTTATAAATTATTTGGACATTACGTGCTATAAACTCACTACTTTTGTCCTAAGTAAGCTCATATTTTTATTTTTAAAACTCAGCCACAATCAATTCAGAAACAGCAGTATTTATCATGTTTTAGTTTATATTTCTGAGTACTGATAAACACATCATAGAAGTGATTACAACCGTAATGGAAATGTTCAACAGTTCCAGAAATCTCACAGTTCTGTTTGCCATTGTGTCATCCCTAAAATCCCAGCCCTGAAAACACTTGAGCTCTATAATTTCACCTCTACAAGATGTTGTACAAATGGAATCATAGAGTAGGAATGTTTACATCTCTCAAGAAATGTACATTACTGTAGAAAGTAGCTTTTAAAAATTTCAATATTAAATAGATGGATGGATAAAGAAAATTCATTATATATACAATGGAGTACTACTCAGCCATAAAGAAGAATAAATTTGAGTCATTTAGTATACTTATAGAAGCACGCCAGTATTTAATTATATTTTCACTTAATCCTATTTTTATGGCTTAATTTTTGCATCTAAAATAATTTGTTTAGCTGGAGATATAGGTCAACAGTACAGTGCCTGCCTCACAAGTTCAAGGTCCTGAGTTTGATTCCCAGTATCAAAATAATAATAATAATAATAATAATTTGATTAATTTTGCTTGTTATACAGATTAACAAATGTTACTATTTTGTGCTAAGTAAAATTATTTTGAATAGGTGCACTATCATTTATACATCCTTTGTTGTTGGGTAATCTATGGGTTGTTTTCAATTAGGGCAACTGTAAATAAAGGCTATAAATATTTTGATAGCAGCATTTGTGAAAAACAGAAATTTCACCTTGTCTGAGTACATTTCTATAAGTGGAATTTACAGTTTTTAGCTTTTTTAATTCTTAGGAAGCTCAAATGTTTCTATAAGTGTGTATACCAATTTGTATTGTGTAAAAATACCAGTTGTTCTGTCACATATGATATTATTACCTATTTTGGTTTTAGTACAGTATGATGTGTCACAATGGTTTTTTATTTCCATAATGACTAAAGATAATGAAAATATTTAATTGTTTATTTACAATATGTGTACTTTATTTGGTGAATTTTGTGAATAATGTCTTTCAATATTTTTTATTTTATCATTATTTTAGTTGTTTCCTTTGTATCTGGAAAATGGTACATTACCAAATATAGAACATGCAAAACTGAGCTAGTCTATGGCTTGTACTTTTGTTCTCTTTAAATATTTTTAAAGAGAAAATAATTTTATCTCTAATTATTAATTTATTTTGAAATATTTATTCTGTTACAGTATAGGCCAAAGGTTTGTATCAGAAAACTTATTTCCAATGAGAGATTACACACATTTTCCTTTATAGAATCTGCTAAAAGACTTAAATTTTACTATTTATACTATGATGTTTGCTCTAATTTGAATTAATTTTTTGATGCTTTTGTAAGGTATGAAGTATGTGTTTAGGTTTTTTTGTTCATTGTACTGTTTACGGACATATCATTCTTCTTAGAAGCATTTGTTGAAAAACAGTTATACTCTTTTATAGAACTGTCTATAGATTTTGTTAAATATTGACTGACTGCATTTGTATAGCAAGTTTTATGAATTTTCCATAGTCTTCCACTAATCTTTGGACATATCTTATTTGCTAATATCACATTGTTAATTATTAACTTTATAGTTGACCTTTAAATTTTTAAATTTTTAACCTTTAAATTCCTTTCCTGCTTTAAAATTTCTTAAACTATTCTGATGTGTTATCTGAATCTCACTTGTCTTTTATTTTCAAAACAGTAATGTATTTTTAAATTACTTGAAATGATTTCCTTTGTCATGTGGGTAAGTATGACACTCTTTCTAGCCTTGCTCATTTAAAATGAAAACTGAAAATGAAAATGAAAATTCTTTAATTTTATTTTATTACTATGTAATTATACAGAATGTTTCATGCTTGTTATTCTCTGTGTAGCTTTGGGAGATTTCAGAAATCCTTCCATAAGCAAAACTAACAGTGAGGTTTTTTTTCCCCCCAATTTTAAGTAGGAATTATACATGAAATATGAACCTTCCCCCCAAACAAAGGTATTCCTGATACTTGTGTCATTGATAGTCAAATTCAATAAGTTGACCAATAAAAGCTATTTACGTTCTGCTTAAATTCATTTTCTTTCTTATTTCCAGTACAGTCTGCAGTGCAGTGGTATACATAAAATAATCCCGTTTTGTAGCTGAGGAAACTAAAGCATTTTAAGATTAAATAAACTGGCAAAAGATCACATGTTAAAAGTAAGGGGTTAACAATGTCCTTTCTTCTTCATTAATGTGGCCTAATAACTGAAAATTCATGTGATTGCAGAATGTGATCATTAGTTACTTTGCTATTTTAAGTGGAACCATATGCCTTTGGACTACAGCTTTGAAATGGTGACCTTGAAAATACCAAGAGTTCTCTGATGTTACAATTCAGAAAATCACATAATACATTCTTTTTCTATTGTTCTAGTATTATATATCACTGCTTCACAGATTGAACCAGAGTTTGAAAGTAAATGAAAGTTACAAAGATAATAGAAAGTTAAAGGGATTTTTCAAACTCTTTGGTGAATTTTGGTGAATTTCCAATAGTAGTTTAGAAAGACATAAGTTAGGTAATTAAAATTCATATACATATAATTTAAAACAAATTCATTTTCTAGCATTCTGATGAACTCACTATATCTTTTATAACTTAATATTTTTTCTTATTGATTACCTTCCTATATCCAGAAAAATAAATTGTTTCATTTAAATCCATCGTTCTAAATTCTAAATAAATATTAGTCATTAACAGTCATTCTATAAGTAAATGTTTTTTTTGGAAATAAATAATAAATTCTGCTCCCTTTAATATTAGTCCTTTTATTTTCAGGTTTTAAATTAGGTTTACTTTTACTGTTACATGAAAAATATAAGTTAGTTAATGTATTAAAGGGGTAACCTGTTTGTGTTGCATACATTTACACATATTGTGGAATGGTTACTATTAGACATACCTATTTTCTCACGATTTTTTAAGGTGAAATTTTTCAAAATCATTTATTATAGAGCTTTTAAATTTAAAATTCATGATTCTCATCTCAAGTTACCTTTCTTTGCAATAGTCAACTCAAATATTTTGCTTGTATTTACTTGTAACCTATGAGAAATGATTACCCTTTTCCTATTTCTCCCCCTTTTTAATTTATGTTGAATAAGTTCCTAAAATTAAGCTAACAACTTATTTTGCTTACAATTTCAAGTTTTTCTTTACAATTGATTTCATTATAGATGAATTATATTGTAAGTTTTCTTTTAGGTCATCATGCAAAACTAACACTTACTTTTTACCCTTTATATCTATTGTACAGATCTAACTGTAATGTGATAGAGAAGATAAAAATATGTCAATGACATAAAAAAGTGTAATAGTTCACAAATTTCTGTCTTTTTTTGTGAATAACTTGTACTGACATAATGCAAAATACACTGAACACAACCTTGTGATAATTTATAAATATTGATAATATTGGTTTTCTTAAAATCCTCCAAGAACTCATTAAAAGAATTCCTTTCTGGTTCTATTTCCATCAAGTAGTAATGCATATCCATTATGCACATCTTGTGAGAATTTAAAATCCTTCGATTGGATTGAATATTAAAAGCTGCCAATATTTGAAGATAAAATAGAGTGTTCTAAATGAACTGCAGAACAACAACATAGAAGTAAACCCTAAACTTAGAAGTAATTTCTTTAGGTGGATCTCCATCATGGTATTTGTGATTACATCTTTTTTCCTTGTGATACCAATCAAAAATGTAAAGAATTTCCCCTAGAGAACAAATGATAGTAGAGGTGACTTGAATCTGAGACATTACCATATATAAATTATGATGTGGCAGATGGGCCAGAGATTAGCTATAGCTATAAAAAAATGTGTAGGAAAATGAGAAAGTTGCCACGACTTTGTAGATACTTATCGTATAGTCTAAGAGATTAAGTGTGTTGATGATACAGAATAAAAATGGAATATTTGCAAGCCTTTCCCCAAGAAATCCATTCCTATTACAAGTGTCACATTGCTTAAAGTGGCCAGCTAACAAAACAAAGAGAAATTCAAAATCCTTAAGTATTGTAGAGAAAGTAAATATTACCCCAGGCCTGTCTATTTTACCTGTTTATTCTTTTTTCTATGGTCTATTCCTCATAGGTCTTGTCAGATAACTTGGCCCCACATGGGTTGATGGCCAGCCAGACACCCTGTGTCCTTTTATATAGAAGGTTATATTGTCAGGCCTCTGTATATTTCCCAACTATTACTACATTTGTAAGGGGCCCTCCTTCTGACAATCACCTCCCACATAGCCCTAAGTTTAGTCTATTGACTACTCTATCAAAATAAATACTGTATGTTTCTGGATGTACAATGCCAGGTGTCTGTTGTGCATTGTGCCCATAGCTTGACCCACTTGTATGACAGGGACTCGCTGGTATTTGTGGCCAACCCACCTAGTGGAGGTAGCTCCTGTCTCCTCAGGTGGATGGGATGAAAGAGCAGCATTGTCTGTACATTCCACCAGCCCTAACAACTTCTTTAACTAGGCAGAAAGGGACTATGCTCTACACTTTAACTCCAAATACCCTATCTGGCCAGCATCCAGGTTTGAATGACCCCTGCCTTGGAGACAGGTATCTATAAATGCAGCCGCCTGGCCACTGGGTAGGTAGCTTGTACCTTCATGGGGATCTCCCTAGTGATTGAGTCACAAGCCTCCAAGGTGCATACGCAGTTGCTAACTGTTTCTCTCTAAGAGAAGAGTAAACTTCCACCCGTATTGTGACTAAAATTCCAAAGGCAGGTGCTGCCATTCTGTAACCTTCCACCATTCCCAACCAGAGCCCCTGGTATTTACATGAACTTCCACTTTGTAGGAAAATCAGGGTTGTGCCTGCTGTGCAGCCCATTTTACTGTCTCAAAACCTACTTGGCCTCATCTGGACAATCTGCCTGCTAGGATTGTGTGGTGTTTCTGGCCCTGTCTCAGCCTATCCTCTTTTACTTGCACCGTACAAGACTTTTCCTCTCTGGACTGGTTGGGGATTAAAAGCTCTCTGAAACCTGAGGAGCCCTAAGAAAGTTTATAACTGTTTCACTATGGTAGGGTGAAGATGTTTTTCCATTTTATCCATACCAGTCTGTGGTACTGTTTCTGTCCTGATCAATGATACAGTTCCCCAAAAATTGGTCCGAGAGTACAGGTCCCTGACCTTGGGCTCCCTGAGTGCCCATCTACATATTGCTAGCCACTGCCAGAAAGCACTACCAGCATGCTCCAGACCTGCAAGACGATCAGAGGTTAAAATGATATTATCAGTACAATGAAATAATGGCACATTCCACAGGGCTGGCCATGTAGCCAAATCCTTTCCCTGGTTGATGGAAAATAGGGCTGTGCAGCTGACCCTGTGGTAGCACAGTGCACGTCCTTCTCCTTTCTTTACCATGCTAAGGCAAACGGTTATTGCAGTCTCAACCACTGGAGAAGGTCCATCCCCAGAACGTCCTCAGGTACTCGAGGAGGCAGACAACCCACACCCAGAGTCACGGGTACTGGCTTCACTATGATGGTGCATCCTTTGTAGCCATCTGTACAGCCATCCCCCTTTCCTGAGAATTTGTCGTGATTGCCATAGGTCAAACTGCAGTCTGTCTCATTGTCCACTAACTTCAGCAAACAGTGTACATTTGTAGGGGTCCCAGAAACAGAGAATTCAACCTGAGGCCTCTGTTGTCCCAGGGTTCCCCCTAACCATCATCTTGGCCCTACCTCGAGCCAATATTAAACCCTTGCATGGTGTCATCGGTAGGGGCCATGAAGTCCTACAAGTTTATGGCATGGGTCAAGAACATTTGCTTCCCCTGTAAATCCTTCAGTTTTTGATATTGCTGGTCAGGGCAGCATTGCCTTTAAGGGGTTCACAGGACATCATTCGTTTGTTTTCAGTCTGTTCGGGCTCCTGCTTCATGATGTGACTCCTTGCTCCTTTCTCCACCCCTCAGCGTCTTCCTCAACTGCACCGCTGCTGCCTCGGTCTCACTCTCCACTCTGGATCTGCCTCCTGGATCTCAGAGACTGCCAGTTCCAGCTGCCCCGGCAGCCTCACCTGAGCTCCTCCCAGCCCCCACTGACCAGCAGAGCCTGGCAGTGAGTGTCTCATGTCCAGCTCTCATCTGATTTGCATCACTTCTGTGTATTCACAATCTCTGTGAGTTCTCTGGACTTTCTCCAGGCTGTCTGTGCTGCTGTCATGAGCCAGTCTATCTTCAGCCGTGAGAGCCATAATTCAGTCATTTGGGCAGGATCTGCTGCCTACTGCTTATTTTGTAGCAGCCCTGGCTGGACTCTGGGGTTGGCTTTGGCTCTGACTTGAACCGAGACTTAGATTCTGCCTGAAGCTCTGGCTTGGGCTCCATACCTGGACCTGAACATCCAAGAGCAGACTTTGATCCCTTCCTGGCCCCACTGTCACCTTTTATTCTTTACCTTTATCTGGGCTTTCTGGGCTGTAGCTCACCACTTCATTTTCTGCATCACCACCGGATGGGCCTTCCTGCAGGGCAGCAGCACAGTATCTTCAGGTCCTGAGCCGTCTGCATTGCTGAGCTCTATTATTTTATCAGCATACATTCTTTCTGGACAGGATTACAAGCAGAACATATCCCTTCTTTCAACTTCTCGCTGAGCCATCTCTTTCAACACTGCGCTGCAGGCTGGTCGCACCTAGTGCAGCTCCGCCTTGGCCTGGGCTGCAGCATACACTGCAGCTATGCCAGTTGTATTGCCACCAATTCAAACCAGGAAGGTTTATGCGAGATTCAGTTAGCCTGAAGAAGAGACTTGGAGCCACGGTCTGAGTGGGACATCTTATTTAGCTACTCTTCAGCTCAGTTCCATTCATCCTCTTTGTCCAGCCATTCCAAGCCAGCTGCCTTATTCCCTAGGCAGCCTGACAACCTTCATGGAAGTCCAGATCTATAGTAAAAATATGCAGTGATGTGTATGTGCTAGAACTGGCCTTGGTTATGTGTAGTGTACACAAAGAGCACCAGGTACCTGTAAAAGAACTCTGCTGACTTAGAACTTGCTCTCTGAAAATAGGCCCCCTCCACCACCACCACACATACACAGCCTGACCCGTAGTGTAGCTGTCTAGGGCTTGGCATTTTCTCTCACCATGGCCCTGTGGTCAGTTTGGTTCCCTGCCCCTTTCTTTTCACACTGTTCACCTAGTCCGCTTTGCAACCACCGTGAGCTAAGGAGCTTTTCTCGAACACACACTTTTACCACGAATTTCCTACCTAGAAGCAAGGTGATTATGGGCTGAATCCCTCAAATCATCAGCCAAGTTAAGCCTGTCCTCCTGTAAGCCTAAGGATCCAGGCATTGTGTTTCAGCAATGAGAATTCTGATTGATACACCAAACTGCCCTGTTGACCATCCTGATGTAGTTTAGATCTTTGCTTTAATACTTCCTTCCTATGCATAAACATGAAATCTCTGTTTAGGAAGAAAGTAGCATTTGATCTAAACCCACAATTACAAGACTTGTTTACATTCTACTCTTGACTTGCATTGTGCAAGGCGTAAAATTTCCCAGTCCCTCAAAAATGTGTTTGGATTGGGGCTGGGGATTTAGCTCAGTGGCAAAGCGCCTGCCTGGCAAGCGCAAAGTGATGAGTTCGGTTCCCGGTAACGGAGGGGAAAAAAAAAAATGTGTTCGGATGGACTTCACAATGGTCATCATACCTATTTTCGGACATCAGTGAACAAGGTGTAAGATTTTTATCTACTTTATTTTCAGCTGAACTGTTATCTTTAAAGTCTTCTAACTGTTATGATACTAATCTTGATTTCATTTTCTCACTTCACTCTCCAAATAAACCTCTCAGCTTTCCAAAACTCTTACACATGAATGGACTTACATCCTTTACATCTGTCTGAAATTTTTTTCCATCCTTTTGCCATAAATATATTACATGACTCTCAAAGAATGTTTTTTTGAAAAGCAGGGCAAGTAATTTCTTATGCTGATACATCAAGACAGAAGGTGTTGAATTAATTGCTCTTGGGTCCTACTTTTAGATTATTATTTCATCAAAAATGGAAAAGCTTTTATCCTCACAGTTTTTATCAAAACTGTCTTTTCTCAGTTTTTTTTTTTTTCAGCAATCATACTTCTTTTCATCCTGGGATTTTTAAAAAAAAATTTTAGCATAGATCCTTCTATCTCTCAATATGGCTTCACATTTCCTTACATCCTCATCTGCAATGGCCTTCTCTATTACAGCACGGACAACTACATCCACTTCAACACCCAAAACAGCACCATTAATTTCATGATTACAAATATTCTACACTCTTATTACAAAACTCTTTTCTGATTTATTTCTGAAATAGCACTATAATGAGTGGTTCAAAACTTTGCTGAAACACTAGGCTACCCATCTTGCCAAGATGTTAATATATTGTTCATATTTTAACTATGTGACAATTCAACTTAAATTTCTACCTGACTGGCTCGGAAGTTGCCGTTGCCTATGGTATTAGAGGACTATACACTGGGGTGTGTCTCAGTAAATCATGGCAGCTAAAGACTACAACTGCTTTCCAGCCTGTTCCTCTCAGATTCTTTTTCCAAACTACCCTCATTACTGAGCACCATGAAGGAAGCAGCTTTGCTCCAACATATCGTTCAAAATTATTTTCTTTCATTGACACTAGCTATCAATGGACTGAACAATATGAAATCATAAGATAAAAAGCCATTTCCTCTTAAACTTGTGATTATTTGGAATTTGGTTCCAGCAAAGAGAAAGCAAACCAATGCAGAAAATTAGTATTGAGAATTGTGGTCACTTTGATGACGTTACTTAGCTAGATGGTTCAGAAATCTTTGAAATGGGGTAGCTGAAAGAGTTTGAAATGTTTGGAGATACAGGCTATGGAGGCCCTAGCAGGTTATAAACAGAATTTGCATAGTGATTCTCCTGTGGTTGCTGAGAAAGATTGTGCCATTGTCAAGAAGTTTAAGACTCTGCACCAGGACAGTAAGAAAGATAGCGTAAGATCATCAGGGATTGGCCAGGTCCCATCTGTTATAGGCTCAAGAGTGCAAAAGGGTGAACTAAATGGATTTTTTTTTTGCTGTGGAAAGAGAGCCACAGGATTCTCTTCTCACTCAGAGCTGCCTAGGAAAGTATATCACCAAGGTTCAGCCATACAGACACTCTGGGGCTTCTGCAAACCTGGCTTCAGAACTTGCCTTGCCCACCTAATGCTGGTTGTTCACGAAGGAAATAAAAATCATGGTGCAACATAGGCTTCCACGCAATGGCAGACGAAGGCCTGAGAGAATAGGATGGGAGACTCTGAGAGGGCAGTGCGTAAAGCTGTGGATATAAAGCCAAAGGTGCAGTGAGGACTCCAAGAACTTGGAGATGCCAGAGATGTGGAATATCCAGTGAGAAAATCTATAGGCCATGCACACAGCCAGCAAGAAGCCATATGAGCTTTATCTTCAACTTAATTAGCTTCTGAGTCACACAGGAAATTACTGAAAGCTGCTTCTGTGTGTGTCTGGGTGTATCATGGAGTTATGACATTGGTGATCGTGTCTAATTCCAAGAATTTACCTTTTGCGTGCTTTTTCCCACTCACTCTACTTCTGGGCTAGCACGAACTGAGAAACCTTGCCTCACCATACCCTTGCATTGTGATATTCCTGCCTTGGAACCAGCCAGCTGTAGACTGAAATTTCTGAACCTGTGAGTCAAAATAAATAATTTCTTCTTTTTATCTGCGGTGTCAGGTATTTATTCTCAGTAATGAGAAAGCTGATCAGTATAACCTATAATGGCAATTCTAAGTTCTTCGTTTCATGGTTTCATTCTTCTCTCTGGCTATTTATTTCAACTCTATTTCTAAAGTTCAAATACAACTCAGATACTTAGAAAATAACCAAACCATAGAACAGATTGCTACCACCACACATTCATTCTTCACTTTATGCAAGGATGCTAACCTCAATGTGCCTCACACGTCCAAATTCTTTCCATCACTTACTGACTGAAAAGATCCTTTATTTAAAAATAAAAAAAGCTGCCAGATGGAATTCTCAAGCTTCCTACCAAGAGATCTGCCTCCACACCTCACTTGCTCAGTAATCAGTGAAGAATTTATTGCTTGGCATTGGAACTCCTTTGATAAACAAAACAAATGCAATCCTTTTTCATACAAAACTGACTTGAGACAAGAGATATTATGCAAATAGAAAAGTGTTTAGCATAAATTTCATACATAAAATACAGGCTCTGTTGAAGTGCACCATGTAGACCTTTTAGAGATTGAACATTGATCTTGTAAGTATTCCAGAACAGTGATATTTATGCTTACTCCTAAAGGATATATAAAAATAATCATGTGGACAGTGGGAGGAAAAGTATACTAGGAAAATAAACTACCATGTGGGAAAACCTAAAAAGAAAAGCAGTTTGTAACACTGGAGAAATAGTTAAAATATTGGTATGGTTAGAGCACAGTGAGAAAGATAAGTTGCATTTCATGTCCATAAAGATTTATGCTGGGTTGGGGATTTAGTTGAGCAGCACAGCACCTGCACAGCAAGGTTGTGAGTTCAGTTCCAGGTACTGGGGAAAAGAAATAAATTTATGTTGAACAAAAATGTGGATGAAGAATTAGATCAACATTGTCAATTTTGAGATTACTCTGTGTTTGATTTCTGACAGTAGCAGTCATTATTTATATAACCAGCAAATTATTTATTCAAATTTTCCCATTTCTCAAGTATGAAAAAATAATATAGGAAGATGGTGAAGTGATGAGCAGCAGAGAATCAGCCTCTCTGAGATATGGAGTCCACACACTGTTGTATAGCAACATGGGGGAAGAGAAGAAGGGAAGTGTGTCCCCAGGACCAGGACAAGTCTGAAGCAAGAATTGAAACACACAGGGAGAGGACAGAGAGATACTTCAATGCACAATAAACAGGTAGCAAGCAGCACTTTCTCCGTGAGCACTGACCTGCTGTGTGGGAGGGGCAGCTCAATCCTGCAGATGCACGGTGGTGACTACTGGAGACCTTAGAGGCTTCCACAGAGACATGAACAGATGGAATTGAGTGTTGGATGCAGCCAGACTGCAGTGGTTGGTGATTTATTCAGGTTCAGATAGTCCCCAGAAGACAGGGTGATTGGCCAAGAGCCATTTTGGAGAGGGACAATTGAGTTCAAACTCAGAGCAACTGAATACTTCTTCCAGCAGCTCCCAGGGTCAGGTAAGTTTGCTGAGTTCAAGTCAGCAGGAGATCAAGGATCCAAGTTCAAGCCCACAGAAGACACACAGAGTGTCACAAGCTGAACAAATTCAGTTCTGGCTCACAACCAGAACCCGGCCTGAACTTCAGTGGAACTAAAGGTCTGGGCTTGTTGAGATTATCCACTACTCCCCCCATATAAAGCTATGGCTAGATTGTTGACATTAATCAATGCAGATCTGGACTCTGTCTACCAATGGTAGCAGAGATGTGCCTCTAACTGGACTTTTTTCCCCCCGTTGTCCTCCAGCCTAGCTTCTACTCTCTTCTCTTCTATTTCTCTATGTTTTTTCTATACCTTTTAAAATTTTTCTACTCTAAGGGTAAAATCACCACCATATTGAGCACTTATTTACTATACAAAATTTCCTTGTTTGTTCTAGATTTTATTATATATACAGATATCTAGTTCATATTGTTAAAAGTGGTAAATTAATAGTTACCACAGATTTTCATTTTTTAGGCTGTGTTTGATGCTATTATTACTGCTAATTGTAGTACTTTAACTAAGGTGACATGATTGTCCTAATCAGTTGTTCTTCCTGGTATACAACGACTGAGACTGCTTAAGGGACACAAATAATATGATAGACCAGTGCCAATGGACCAGATACTAAGTAGGCAGGCACTTTACATGCCCAATAAATTAAAGATGGGGGATCTTGCAAAACACTCAAAACCAAAAAGCCAGCCACTGCTGGAAGACATGTCTGAGAAACAGTCATTTCCTAAGAATTCTAAATGTTAGTAATAAAGCTCCTTGCCATAAGTAATTTATAAGCACCAACCCAAGAATGAAACTTAAAAGAAAAAGAAAATGTGAAGGTCCTTAAGCAAGATGCAGCCCTGTTACCAGGTCACCAAAGCCAAACCCAGAGGACAATGAGGTGGCATAGGTCAAAAGCCACCCACATGGACTCTTGAAAGTGGTAACAGGGAAAGGAAGAAAGCAGATGAATGAGTCTATAGGAAAAATGCAATCAGAAATAATTTCTCAGATAACTACAGAAATGGTGACCATAATGAAAGCCATGCTTAGTGACTCTAGACCACATATAGATAAAAAATAGAAAAGCTTAGAAAAATGGTAGAAACCATGAATACTCAACATAGAAAAGAAATGGTATCCATGAGACAGATTTAGGAGATTAAAAATAAAATTGAAAGTATGCACAGTAGAATGATCCAGTGTGAGGACAGAATATCAGACATAGAAGACAGGATTATGGTTAGTAATCAGATAGTTAGCAACTAGATATAGAAGACAGAACTGTGTTTTGCAGTCATGAAAAGAAAGACTTCTTAAAAGTAGCTAGGGACCATGAAAAGTCAATCAAAGAGCTGCTAGATGATTCAAAGAATAACATAAGATAGATCCAGTCAATAAAAAAGCAGGTGATAGCACAAAAGACATTAAAAACAGAAAAACCTCTTCTCAGAAGTATGGCAGAAAACTTCCAAAGGAGGGAAAAAGAATTTGACAATTGTAAGTGAGGTATGTAGAACTCCAATTAGCCATGATCAAAAGCAAAGTACATCAAGACATACAATAGTCAAAATCCCAGAAATTAAACACAAGACCAGAATATTAAAAATGAACAGACAAAAAGGGAAATCACCTACAAAGGAAAGTTCATCAGAATCACAAGAGACATCTCAACACATACCCTTAAGTTAAGAGGAGTTTGATATGAAGTATGGCAAGCTGCAAAAGAAAACAACCCAGATTGATGTAATCCACAAATTTATCTTTCAAACTTCATGGAAAAAGAAGATACTTCATGACAAAAACACCAGAGAAAACTCATGAACACCAAACCAGCACTTCAAATTGTTCTGAAGAGCATTCTAAAACAGACAACAATGAGTACAACTCCATAAACTCCAGAGGAAGGAATCCACCTGGTAAGGCAAACAATTCGACAGAGGGGGAAAAAGAGGCCATAACAACAGCAAGTAATGTGACAATGGCATGTTAATACATATTAGTGACTACCATCAATGGTAATGATCTCAATACACCAATCAAAAGAAACAGACTGGCAGAATGGATTAAGAAATAAGCTCCAAAAATATGCTGCATGCAAGAAACTCATTTATGTTAAAAATAATTCATAGACCAAAAGTTAAAGGATGGAAAGTAGTACTCCATGTGACAGGAACCTGCAAAGAAAGCAGGGGTAGCTATTTTACAGGCAAACAAAGTGTATTTCAAGGCAAGACTGATTAAGAGAGACAGAGAAGGTCACTACATCCTTGTTAAGGGAACAATCCAAGAGGAAGTAATAACAATTAAACATATATATGTAACAAATACCAGTGCACCAAACTATGTAAAATAAATATGAATTGGCAGGAAAAATCAAATAAGCACTAATACAGTTGGAACGATGGACCTCAATAACTACTGTCACAAATGGAAGGATGAATTAGATGAAAAATCAACAACAAAAAATCAAAACTTAAAGTTTTCAACAAATGGATTTAGTAGATGCCTAATAGTGTTCCACCCCGTAACAACAGAATACACATTCTTTTCAGCTGCATATACAACATTCTTTAAAGTAGTCTACATATTAGTTCATGGAATATGCATAAGTAAATGGAAAGGAATTGAAATTATCCCATGCATCTTACAAGATCATTGTACAATGAAATAAGAAATCAATAGCAAAAGAAACCACAAGGATCTCATAAATACGTGGAAATTAAGTAATACCTGCCTGAACAACCAATAAGTCAAAGTAAATTAAAGAAGAAATTAGACAGTTTCTAGAATTGGATGATAATGTGAATACAACATACTGGAACTTTTAGGACACAATGAAAGCAGTCTTATGAAAAAAATGTATAGCAATGAATTAACACATTAGAAGACCAGAGCAAACTCAAACAAACAACCTAATGTTCAGCCTTCAGCTCCTAGAAAAAGAAGAGTAAGGCAACCCCAAAGCTCATACAAGGGAGGACATTATAAAGATCAGAGCAGAAATTAATTCCTTGGAGATGAAGAAAACAATACAAAGTATTGAAGAGTTGATCCTTTTAAACATTCAATAAAATTGAGAAACCTTTAGCCAACCTTATGAAATAAAGGAAAGAAAAGTCTCAAATCCATTAGGAGTGAAAAGAATGAAATTACAACAGGACCTGCAGAAATCCAGAAGATCATTAGTAACTACTTCAAGAACCTGTATTCTAATAAATTAGAAAAGTAGAAGAAATGGACAGTTTCCTAGAAAAATATGAATTAATAAAGCTGAATCAAGAAGTTATAAAAATTTTAAATAAAACAATATCAGTCAATGAAACTAAAAATATAATTAAGACCCTACCAACAAAGAAAAGCCCAGATCCTGATAGATGCACTGATGAATTCTACAAGAAATTCATAGAGTGATGCTATTACCACTGAAATTCTCTAATGAAATTAAAAGGGAAGCACTACTCCAAAATCATTCTTGGAAGCAGGCATTACCCTGACACCTAAACCAGCGAAGGATCCAAATGACAGGGCAATCTCTCTAATGAACATAGATGCAGAAATCCTCAGTAAGATTGAGGCAACAGGAATGTAGTGAATTTTCTGGAAGATTATACACCATGACAACATAGGCTTTATACAAGGAATGCTTGAATGGTTCAACATACAGAAATCAATAAATGTAATACAGTGTAGTAACAGAACCAAGGACAAAAAAATCATATGATCATCTCAAAAGATGCAGAAAAAGCATTTCACAAAGTCCAACACCCATTCATGATAAAATCCTGACAGAAAATTGGAATAGATTGCCCAATTGGATAAAAGTTATCTGTTGCAAATCAATACCCAGCATCATACTAAATGTAGAAAAACTGAAAACTTTCAGGAATGAGACAGGGATGTCCACCCTCAACTCATTTATATGATGTAGTTCTGGAAACATTAGTGAGAGCAATTAGACAGGAGAAGAAATTAAAAAGAGTAAGACTAGAAAAGGAAGAAGATAAATTATCATTATTTGTGGATGAATCGCTACTCTACATAAAAGACGCTAAACACTCCACCAAAAGACTTCTAAATTTAATCACCAAATTTACCAGCATACCTGGCTACAAAGTCAACACTCAAAAATTAACTGCCTTCCTATACATGATTAAAAAACTCAGAGAGAAATTAGGAAAACAGCAACTTCACAGTAGAATCCAAGAAAATGAAGTACTTAGGACTCAATCTAACAAAGGAAGTAAATGACATTTACACTGAAAATTACAGTACTCTGAGGAAGGATAAAGAAGAGGATATCAAAAAATGAAAAGATATCCCTTGTTTTTTGGGTAAGAAGAATCAATATAGTGAAAATGGTCATACTTCCAAAATTGTGATAAAGATTTAATACAATCCTGATCAAAATACCAATAGTATATCTATTGGTATTTTAGAATTAGAGAAAGAATTAGAGAAAATGTTCCTAAAATTTATTTGGACCTAAAAGAGGCCTAGAGTAGCAAAAGCAATTTTGGGAAACAAGGCACATGCCAGAGGCGTTGCAATCCCTGACTTGAAATTATACTACAAATCTACTGTGATACAAACAGCATTGTACTGAAAAAAAAAAAAAAAAAAAAAAAAAATAGATAAATGGAACAGATTGGAATTTGGATAAATGATTCCAAACATTTTCAGCCACCTTCTCTTTGACAAAAGAGCCAAACTTGTTCACTGGAAGGAAGATAGCCTTTTCAATAAATGGTGCTGGAAAAATTGGCTTTCCACATGTTGAAAATTAAAACGAGAACCATATCTTCCACAATGTACTACACTAAAATAAAGGGGATTGAAGATCTAAATATTGAAATAGTAATAGTAAATCTGCTGAAAGATAGGACAAGTACAAATTTAAAGACAATGGTGTAGGCAAAGATTTTAAGAACATAATCCCCATTACATGGTAGACATCACAAAGAATCAACAACAGGGATCTCAGCATATTAAATTTTTTGTGCAGCGAAAGAAAACTCCAACAGAGTGAAGAGACAACACAAAGAGTGGGAAAAATTTTTGCCAGCTGTTTCTCAGACAGAGAACTAATACCTAGAACTTACAAAGAATTGAACCCTCCAAATTTAAAGACCCAATCTGAAAATAGCATCCAAGATGAATATACACTTCTCAGATGAAGAAGTGGAGGTGGCAAATAAATATATGAAAAAGTTCAACATCACTGGTTCTTTCAAGAAATGCAAATTAAAACAACACTGAAAGTCTGTCTCACTCCAAAAAGAATGGCTATTGTCAAGAATCAACCAATAACAAATGTTGGTGGGGCTTTGGGGAAAAAGGAACCCTTCTTCACTATTAGTCGGGGTGTAGTCTGGTGCAACCACTATGGAAATAATTGTGGAGATTCCTCAAAAAATAAAAACTAGTGGTCCCATTGGCCCCAACTATTCCCCTTCTAGGTATCTTCCTGAAAAAATTAAATGCATAATATTGCACCAATAAATGAACACTCATGTTTATAGCAGCATATTTTGTAACAGCTAAATCATGTAAGTAGTCCACATACCCATCAACCAATGAATGGATAAAGATGTCAGGTTTTTATATAACAGAAGATAAATTCAAAACCTTTCTCTCTAAATGGATATACCTTGAGAACATACACTTAAGTGGAATAAATGGGGCACACATGTTTAAATACTGCATTGTTTCTCTGTTGTGAATGTGCAAGTTAGAATCAAAGTGTATAATAGATATTGGGGAATGGGAAGAAAATGTTCCAGTGAGACAGAGAGAAAGAGAGAGGTGAGGAGAAAGGAAGAAGGAACAAAGGAGAAAAAGAGAATATAAGAAAAATTGGAAACAAAGGAGAGGAAGAGGAAGAGGGGTTGAAGGGAGGAGAGAGGAATGGGAAAAAAAAAGAACCAAGATGTATCAGGTACAGATTTCCTATAGTGGATATTATCATCATGTATATCTAAAATATACCAATAAATTTTCCTCCTTATCTGTGCAAATTTCTAAAAATGTATGATTTAAACCATACATTTATTATCAAATATAAGTCGTTTGTTATATGTAGAACATTCATAGTACTTCCTGGCTTAGAATAAAACCACAAGACATTTGTTGTTTTTGGTGTTACTTGTTGCTTTAATGCATGTTAAATAAATTAACCTTCATTGCCCAAAGTATGGACAGCACTAAACAATCATACAAAGTTAGAAAGTTGAATGCTATACTCACTCACATCTATGGACATTTTCAAATGCTATACAGATTGGATCAAAAGAGGAAATAATAAAATTTCAGAACTTAGTATATCAGAGCAGTAATGCAACAGAGGCTAATTTAGTTTACTAAGCAAATAATAAATTAGCCAAGGCCTATACTTCCTATTACAATACGTGTAAAGGGAGAGAAGTAAAGTGATTTGAGATACGTTTTTTTCTCTAACAAGTAAAAGACTGTGAATTCTTGGATTTAGGGACTGAAAACAGAGTTGATTATAAACATGATTTTCATCTCTCTGGCTCCTGGAAAAATATAAATAGACCTGGGAAAGAGCAAAACAACTACTCAGTTATACTTTGTACTAAATCACCTACTTGAAAATTGAAAAATTAAGCCTTATTTTTCTTGCTCTATGTTTGTTTCTAATTGTCCCTTTCTGTGTTTGATTTCAGGTATTAGCTAGTCTAATAATCTGCAGTGGTCCCATGACTTATGAACCCAATTCATTCTTGAGTAGAGGTTGTAACACATGTTGGTTGTAAGTCAAAGGTTTTTCCCTTAGGAAATAATAGAAATATTCATAATGCATTCCAAACCTCCCCAAACACCTCTTTACTAACCTTTTTATAATAAAGAAGATTACTTCTGGCTTCTATCTCACCAGGTTTAAATCTTTTCAGAGCTAAAAACTGGTCTAAGTTTGTCTGTTTTTGTTTTTTCTTTAACACTGTTCTCTTATTACTGTGATATTTTTCTTTACCTTCCCTTCCCAAATAACTTCTTTTCAAGCTATCTTTTCTAAAAGATAGCAGTGATCATGGTGGTTACATAGAGCACTGACAAAAATTGTGTACACAAGTGCACATCTGGGCTCAGACCAATGCTTATGTACATTTACACGTGCTTTTCTGCCAATTCAAATCTTTATCTACAACCACACAAGTGGTCCACGTTGGGGTTGTAGCTAAAGACTTTGGTGGTACCTTAAAGCTAACATTCAGATCACAACCCAGGTTGTATGTGACGCTGGTTGTAACTTGAGGGTCCAGTGTAGAATTTTTGAAATTCATCTATTATAAACTCATGTCCTATGTAATAAGAGAATGATTGCTATTCTTCATCTATATTCAATTGTTTCAAAATTCACAATGAAAAGAAAATAACACAGCTTCAATAATACCTGCATGCATGTAAATTGAAAACATGCATGTAAAACCTTATCAATTTTTCATGTCTATATATGGTAATCTGAAGAACTACTTGAAGATAACAATATGCAGTATAACAACCGTTGCTGATTTCCTATCATCTTGTTTTGAAACTCTGTATTATTTTTATTGTTTTTTTTTCTTATTTTTTGTTCTCTTTAAAATATACCACAACTTTGTTCTGTATATTTCTCATTTATCACCTTAAACAAGGAGTATAAATTAGAAAAAAATATGGAAAACAAAGAGAAATGGAATGAAGAAAGATGGTGGACTTTCAAGCTGCTCTAACTGACTAAAGTACATAAACACATGCGGGATTTATAAGTGGGGTAAAGAGCTATAGGAAAGTGCTGGCACAAAATTGAGAGAATTGCTGACTAGAAGAAAGCCAGAAATACAGATATGTAGAGCGTTAAGAGAAATAATAGGAGAAACAGTGTGCTTAAGCACCAACACGGGAGCACTGAGGGGAGAGGGAATTTCCCCTTCACTCAGTTGCAAGAGAGAATCCTAGTGCACTCGGGAAGTGGGCAGTCTGCTATCGAGCACAGATGCAGTTGGAATAGATGGGAACCCTAGGTTCTGTGCACTGGGCTAGTGTTGAGTAGGTTTCCTGAAATCCCCAGTGGATCTAGACAGTTCTGGGAAGCTATCTGCAGAGGCTTCCATTGTCTGGGCTGGTTGCACGCATGGGAATTTAGAAGCTCATGCACTATGTGTGTGTGTGTGTGTGTGTGTGTGTGTGTGTGTGTGTGTCCAAGATCCTACAGCAACTTCTCTTCAAGAAATTAGCTGTGACCAAACCAAAAATTCAGTGTGGGCCCAGGAAAGCAGTGAATGCGACACAGACCCGTGGAGAACCCGAGCACTTGGAAGTGTGGCTCTCTGGGAAGTAGAGGGAAGTAGAGGGTATGATCACATAAAATTCACCACTGGAACTTTGTGACAGCATCTGAGACCAGGTCTGTGTGGACGGAGAGAAGGACTGAGTCTGGAGATAGCAGATGCGGGACCAGCAGAAAGCCTAGTGTCTATGACTTGATCCCTAGAGCAGGTCCCATAGGCTTTGATTCTGCTGACACATCTGGAGGTGTAGCAAGGATAGACCCCCGTGGCGTACATGCTTACCACAACCTTCGATGAGCTGACTGAGGATATCAAGATCCAGGGTGCACTAACCTGATTGGTCCAAATGTTTGGTGGGCACTTTTGCAGATAGTTCTAATCATAGTCACACTCCCATCCATGCCTACATCTGACACCCTGGGTATGAATCTGGCATTTCCCAGAGTACTTTTCAGTAGCACTCACCAATGGGCAAGGAAGAGACTAGCTCAGTATAGAAATTACCCTAACCAACTCGGCCTTTGAACCACAGATTATGATTTTGGTCTCCTCCTACAGCCTAGTGAGTTGTAATACAAGTTTCTCAAGAAAATGAATTTTTTAGTAATAAGTAGGCTTTGTAATTAATCTTTTTTTTCTATTAACATTGCATGGACTGACAGAGATCTGTAAGTAAAAACAATGTGAGTTCACTCAGTGTTATAGCCTCCTCTGAAAGAAAGATGTGAGAGTAGTGATTTGTTCAATAATGATCCAAGATATAAACTGATATCCTCGGACTCCTTGACCAGGTTTTATAACTGATTACACAGATTTAATATCTTATAAGTTCTCTTAATAATTATGAATGTTTGGTATAACAAAAACAATTTGAGCAAAATGGAAGCAGTGGCTTGGAACGTATTTTTTAAAATTCTTAAAAGTTTTGAATCTGTTTGAAAGGTATAGTTTTCTCTGACAGGTGGAGTCATTTGAGAAATGGCAGCAAGGCAACAATTCATCAGTGGTAATATATAAGGCATGGTTTCTAACATTATGCATGTGCATGCACATATATGTACACATATATACATATGTACATATATGGAGAGACATCATAAGTCTTCAATAGACTTGGGGACAGATTCAAATATTGAAAATAACACAATAAAAAGATTGAAATCACTTTCCTGGCTGAGGAGGTAGGTGGAGAACACACCCCTAAGTTTGAAATTTCTCAAGTTGTTTTTGACAATATCAATAGTTTAGGGGCTCTGAAACATTGAAATGTTGGAGAAAATCTTTAAGAAAATTAAATGCTAAATTAGAAAAGTAGGGAATGGATTATTAAAATATTTTTCAGGTTTTTCTGCAATTTGCTTTAATATAGTTTTTTTTTAACTAAAGTAAGCCTTGTTATAATTAGAAATCTCCTCACGCACCATTCCATCTGATAGAGGCAAAATTTTATTATTGTTCTAAATGTCTCTGAGGATTTTTCCCTGCTGTAAAGGGGATGTAATTATTCCCAATTTCCATCTTTGACTGACTTCTCAAATCACAAAGAGAACATTCAAATGTTTTACGTTGGAAATTTCATGAAGGCAACATACTAATTTGAGAACTCTCATTATGGGAAAAAATATGAATAAAAACATTTTCACATATTTAACCTCACTTCTTTCTTTGTGTAGGATAATACTGGAATAGACTTTAGCTGAAAGACCTCCTAGGAATTCAGAAATGGCTTCTGGGAAATTTTACTTCTTATAACTTCTATTTAGAACCTCAACATAAAACCAGTTATTTTGCAGTTGTTGAATAGCGTAATTGAAAGTCATTTCTTATACCACAAACAAAGTAAAGTATGGTAAGATTACTTTTATTTTAAGTTGCCCATTTTTTCTTCCATTAAGTAATTTCGGCTTTGAGAACATTAAATAATGTGTTATTCTAAATCATACAGCTTATTAAAACTAAAATTCAGGACTTATTTAAATTTATCTATGTATTAATCAGGATGGAGTCAGTAAAATAAAAATCATTCAGGTTTAAAAAACAAAAAAGAAGAGGGCAGTGGCACTTAGCACAGGGAACTGTTTAAAAGGGTCCTGAAAGCGCTAAGGAGAGAAACCAAAGACAGCGGTGAGCCCAGGGCCGGTCAGCGCAGGCGCTACTATCTTGGGAGAAGCCGAGGGAGAAGGATTAGGAGCAGGAGAGAGGAGCGGGGGCCACTGGGAGGGAGTTAGAGCCCGGCAGGCTGCATCTTCTTTGCAGCAGGACGAAGCTAGCTGGAGTGAGGAGACGCACATCCACCTTAGTAGATGTACGAAGCAAGCACAGTTTCTCTTTGGGCCACCAGCAGTCTGCAAGTGAAGGACAAGGATCCCCCGACATACAACTTTCTGACTTACAGAGTGACAAGGGGGAGGGCCCTACATGGATTTCAGAGCAAAGGTTCAACTGATACTTATGGATCAGTAACCTAATTCATTTTAATCACTTCTAAATCAAAATGTACAACAGATCTTCAATAATTCAAGAATATTTGGAGCATTTGCTGTTGTTGGAGTAACTTTATTGTTAAAATGATAGCATCCTCTCTACTAATGCTTCCTATTCAGGTGCAAATATTTGATATCTGCAGGGTCCAGTATTAAAGTTATCAGCCACGTGTGGCAGCTGAAAATTTGAAATTTGCCTAGCGCAACTCAAGACCTGAGATTTTAATTTATTTGAAAAAAATTAATTACTAATTAATTTTAATAAATTTAAAGAACAGCATGTGCATCTCAGCTAACATATTGTACAATGCTGATCTCAACTTTACAATAATCAAAGTGCATCGGACTGTTTCAGGGAGTGTAAAGGTTCACATGAAGAATAACCGCTCACACATTCCTGTGCTCAGAGATGGGGCTTTTGCGAGGGGACTGGACCGTGAGCCTGCTGTAGCTGAACGTGCAGGGGCGGGGCCTGGTCGGAGCCCTGAGTCACCGGGGTGTGACGTGGAAAGGTGCATCTCTCTCTCCAGCCCCTCCCTGGCTCCCTGCTTCCTGAGCACCATGATGTGAGCGTCTTTCCTCTGCCCAGCTCCACCCACGATGCAGTTTTGCCTTGGAGTCAGGCGATGGCGGGCTAAAACCTCCGCAAAAGTGATCCAAAAGAAACCTCTCCTCCTTTAAGTCATACGTGAGAGGTATTCTGTGCCAGTGATAAGAGAGTGACTGTCTTCTAGATATTCTTGTAACTTACTTGACACTTGAAAACTATGAGATGATTGATAACTGTGTCAAAATCCAGCAGGGACAGTGTACATAAAATAAGTTATTACTTAACTAAAATAAACCCATAAGTGTAATTATTACTTTTCTCTCATTTTCTCAACATTTAAAAAAAAAGCTCTTTCCAAAATATATAAGGATTCTCTATTCTACTGGGAAATGTTTCCAAGTTGAAAAATTGCTTTTCAGTATGTGTATATGAGAGAGAGAGAGAGAGAGAGAGAGAGAGAGAGAGAGAGAGAGAGAGAGAGAGAAAATGGTTTTTGTAATGGAGCATGCGCAGGACAGACCACAGGGCAAGGGAGGGAGGGATGACAGAGTGGCTGGAAAGAGAGAGATTGGCAGAGACTGGCGGGGGGAAGGGGAAGAGAAGAAACCAAAAGGAAAAGGAAGGCAGCAGGAATAGAGAAATGGCTAAATCAAGGGCATTGCAGATTTTGATTCTGGTCGGAGACATACGACACAGCTATGCTTGCAAGTTCCGATGAAGTTTCCCCTGTCTTAGCCTATATTTTAGTTTCCATGAACCTCTTTGAGAAGAGGGTGGTCTTAAAGGCTGCTGAAGACAATACCTAGCTTTCAAAATACACTCTGAATTATGTGGACAACTGACCTTCACCTGTTCTTCTATGGTTTAAGGCCTCCATACAGCAGAAAGCACTCAACTATGTGTTTTTGTTTTTGTTTTTTTTTAATGGAATCCACTCCCTCAAGTCAAATGCCAAGCTCGCTTGTAACACATGTCATGTTCTCCTGGCACCTAATGTCAATCACTTCAGGTGAAATTCAGGATATTATTAGTGCTGCCTGAGGCATATAGAGATTACCAACTTTATTATCAAAGCAATAAAAGCCTTTATTCTCTGCTTTGGCCTAAATGATAGAGCTTCAATGTCTTTTCTGAAGTCAACCAACTGCCGTAGCATAGGAGCTCATGAAGAGGAAGACAAGGACATGCGCAAAAAGAATTTATTGGCACTTGATTTCTCAGTTATTTAATGGGACTGGTAACTTGGAAAGTGAAAGAGAAAAACTGACCACAAAAATGCAATCTATAGCTGTCTACTCTATGGGACACGGATGCTAAGTTCCGTGGATCGTTTCAGGGGCCTTATAAAATGAATCAGAGGACTTGTCTTCAAAGGAAAAGAAACAGGAATACAGTTCCACTTCAGTGCATGTCCCTTAGGGGTCAGACGAGACCTTGTGTGTACCCATGAACATCCACACTGCACATGTAGGAAGGTGAGACTGTGCCACTCACTCATCCAAATCTACACAGCAGAAAACCCTCTGAAAAAGCCAAGAGGTACATCACGCTGCTCACAGGGCAAAGGCCTCTCACACTGAACCTGTGCCAAGCTCCTCAGAACCTGTGTGGAGTTTATGCCTAAAAGACAGGCTCAATGGATAATAGAATGACAAATAAGATACATTCATGGTACAACATCTGATTCTTAGCACAAAAAGATACTAAACATATTTGAATGAATAGATGAACATAGCCATATGATATAAGGGATACTCAGTGACTGCATGGTGTGGAATGGAAGAAGTGTTTAGTTGAAGAAGCTACTGCTAGAATATGAGTTAGGTCTCCCTGTACACCACTACCTGCAAACACTGCATCATTTAGGTGAAAAGTAGTGTGGGATAAGCATCAGTGAGTCATTGATTATAAGTATCTCATATAGATTGATGAATTTAATTACATGGTTTGGAGCAGATGAAAACGAGTAGACTTTTCCAGTTTCTATTTTTTCAGCAACTTTCCTTTTTCCTTTTATTATCAAGTCTTCTATCTCCAAATTTACAGAAGGGGTCATTAAGGAAATGAGAAATTATGTAAAATTCACTTTATTTATCTTAGGGAAAATATACATTGTTTATACACTGACTCTTTGATTCCATGCTCTGTTCAAAGATTGTGTCTTTGTCTTTTTCATGGAGAACAGCCATATTTCTCCAAAACTATTTTATCTTTCAGTTTGGTAGGTTTCATATAGTTTAAATATAGTTTGATATTTCAGTAAAGTGGATTTCCAGAGTATCTAAATATGAAAATACTCAAGCGGTCTGGATCTGACCTTGTGAGATAATACTTCACTCTTTTAAGATATTTTCAGTTTGGAATTACCTACGTTGGGGGCTGGGGATATAGATCAGTGGCACAGCATCTGCCTGGAATTATCTATGTTTTCATGGGCACCCTTCTCTCTGAGATTAAAGTTTGTGAGCTAAAAGTTAAGATTTGGAAGAAATATGAGTTTAGAATTTTTAAACCATTTTTAGAAAATAAAATGACTGTCCTCAGGGGTAAAAAATTGCCAAGAGACAGTTTTTCTTTTAGCAGCATTTTACATTTCTCTCATTTTGTTTATTTAACATAGCTAACCACCTGCAGTGTCATGCTGAAATACAGGTAGGTATTAATATGTGTCTGCAAGAATTTTTTCTTTTATATGACTTCCAAATCATAGTATTTTTCCTAAAAAGTGTTAATGAGCCATTAATTGCAAACATAATATTTGAAACAATAATTTTTACTTCTTTTCTAAGTAGTATATTTATTAACCATTCTCCTAACAACCATGTAAAAGATGGCTACTATTTATGGAAAATAAAGAAACAAGAAGCTGCCGCATTTATTTATTCAGTAAGTATGTAATAAATTAATCCTGGACTCTTAGTACCCTTAGGCACAGCAGATGAGGAAAACTCAGTCTACAGTGGAGCATTAAACAACTGGAAAGATACCTTTCACCTATTCCAAGGATATATAGTTGAATGAAAAAAATACAGAACTTTGTAGACTGTATGCATTATTTTTCAAAACATAGTAACATATATGAATGTGTGTATATGTAATATTTGTGAACAAAAGTAACTTAAACACTAAAAACTAAAAAATAGTTCCTTGTAATAGCACATGGGAAGCAGAATGGAGGTGAATGAGAGAAGTCTGAAATATACTTGCTACTTAAGTTTTTATATTTGCTTAAATTTTTCATTGAAAACATGTTGTACATACTGGAAATCAGAAAAAGGAGGACGATATGGACTGAATGTTCATATGAACATATCCATGTACCTACCTTCCCATCTAGAGATCATACAGAAAATGTAGTACCAGAGGTTCCTCTGACATCCACTGTCGAGCCAAAACTTTCCATATCTTTCTCTCTCCAATAATCTCAATAATTCCACTTTACTCTGGCAGTGTTTGTCTTCATTCTTCTCTCTCTCTGTCTCATCCTTTAAATGTAGATTTATTTCTGTCAACTCAATGGTCATGCAATTTATACATTAAGTGCAACAGAAGTCTGATGTGTTATATATTATTTTAAATAGTGTAGATTATTCTATTATAAGGTTATGATGCAAGTTATTAATCTATTTTTCTGCAGAAGTCATGCTTGGATGTTTACAGATTTGGTTTATTGTGAATATTATTGCTTTGAATATTTATGAACATTGATCCATGTATCCATGTAATGCTTTTAGCTTTCTATCTAGTAATGAAATTTCTGTGCATTAGGACATAGACAATTTCAACTTCAGGAAATAATGCCAGTTTTGCAACATGGATGTCATACTTTACAACTATATAAACAATGCATGAGATTTTCCATTACTCCATATTTTTGCTAACATGTGAGGCTGGTGTGTCTTTATTTTTTCTCCTTGTTGGAATTATTTGAATGTAATTAGCACATACAACACCACAGTATGATGCATTATCACAAGATGAAAAAGCTTCTGAAACCACCACATATGTCAAAATATTTAATATTAGCAGCAGCCCCAAAAGATTCCTAACAATCTGTAGTGGGTTTAGTATCACTCCCTCTAAATTCCTGCTTAACCAGAGACTCTGAATAAGACCTAATGTAGAAGCAGGGTCTTTCTAGATGTTATTAATTAAAATGAGGTCATATTTGGTTAAGGGTGATCCTAACCCAGAGCGCTGTCCTTATAAAATTAAGAGAACTATAAATATATAAAGGTAGTGTATCAGTGCAGGATGGGACTGAATTAATGAGTCAAGGTCAATAAATACCATGGATTTCTGTCCAAAAATCAAATAACAGGAGAAAACTGTGGAATATACTCTTTTTCAGCAATTCCAGGAGTAACCACCTATGCTAAGACTTGGATTTAAATCTAGCCTGCAGAACTGTAAGTCAATAAGTTTGTGTTATTTCAGCCCAGATGTCTTATGATACTTTGTTAAGGCAACTCTAGAAACAAATATAGCAGCACATGTTCTTCTAAAATTTAGCTTTATGTAGATTTATGTGAATGCAATACTTATAATCCTATTAAACAATAGTAATTACTGGTGTTATTTCTTTCACTGAACTTTTTGTGAGATTTATTCATACACTATGTGCAACTTTGGTTTGATATTTCATTGCCTTATTGAATTTTGTTATGTGACTATGCCATAATTTGTAATCCCTGTACTTTGGAAGAGACTTAAAATTATTTTTCATATTGATTTTAGTTCATATATATGCAGACATGTAATTTTGGGTATATCGTTAGAAACAAATTTGTTGGGTGTGAAGGTAATCTAGCTATTGTCTGTAAGTATCAGGACTTATATGCAAACACTTCATAGTCAAGTTTATGGCCCAAGATGTAGGATTCACCAACATATATTTCTCCTCTGTCAGATGATTTTCTGACTCCAACAGAGGATATTCAGTAGACACTGAAAGCAGAACTAAGGAGAGTATACATTATGTTGCCTTGGGATTTTTCCTGTCCTCCACAGAACAAGACATAGCTCCTCAACACAGAAGACTTGATTAACTTTTTATCAGGAGTTACCTGTTTTACTTTTTTGCTGTCTTGTTAGATTAAATTATGTCTTCCACGTTTATTCTGAGCTTCAAGAGAATCTCAACTTTTTGGATATTTTATCGCTCCTTGTATATTTTTAAATATACAAAGTCTGTGTCCTGTTTTCTTTAATGAGCTCATAATCTTTGTGTATCTAAACCAAGGTTTCTAGTTTATCATGGATCACGTCTCTTAGCAAACCTTGAATTCCAACTCCTTGGAGGCAAGTAAAATCTCTCATCCTGTGCTCAATATACTTTCAAACAGCAGTTGCCTTATAAAGAGAAGGATTAAGTAACGTGCCCAGGTTTTCTTTCCCTTGTTGTATCTCCTTTTCATCATATTGGCCGCACAACTTATCTCTGCGTTTTTGCTGCATTGTTCTCTTTTTGACAGATCTTATGCAGATTTGATAGCTACAAACCATGAGAATGTTATTGAAATTCAGTAATAGTATCATTGAAGAAACTGAACTAGTTTTTAGTAGTTGTAATTTTGAAATGACTTAAATATTTTAAGTCAGCTAAATAGTAAACACAAGGGGAAAAATCACTCAAAGTAAAAAGCATCAAAGAACAGTGGCGCATATTTTCAACAACTTGCAGATACAGCTACAGTGATAGGAAAACTAAAGTATTTGATTATATTCTCACTGATTTCAAACTAATATTTTTAGAGCTATCTGGTTCTCATATGGATATAAATTTTATTGGATGGTATTAGTATGTGTTTGCAGTGTATAAATTGGTGTTTATCTAGGGGACTGAACACATATACATAATACACCTCATTTCTTTCTTTTAATCTCCTTCCTCTTCTCAGCCATCTCTCTTCCTTTGCCTCTAAATCACTTTTTCTCATTTTTATTTTTCTTCTTCTTATCATGTTTATGACATATGTTTGGCCTCACCGAGGTTCTTAATTTCCTATGCACTGTGTAATTTAATTGTACAACTTTCCTCCCCCTTGTTCTCTCGGCTTGCCGTAGGTCTCCTGGAACACTGCTCAAAGGCAAGAGATCTAGCCTCTGATTTCCTTCCATTCATCCTTTTTAAAGCTTTTTGTTCTTTGCCTTGCTCAAATGAGAGCTTTAATATGGTATTTAAGCTTATGTGTCTGACTTCTTTCACTCAGTATTATTATACTTTCCCAATGCATCTATTTTCCTACAAATGTCTCACACTTATTCTTCTTTTCAGTGAAGTAATATTCCATTAAGTATAAACAGCACATTTTCTTGATCTCTTTGCTTATTGCTGGATATAGAGGCTGCTTCCAGGATTTAGCTACTATGAACTGTACTGCTATAAATATTGGTATACATGTATCGCTGTGGTAGGATGTGTTTAGCTTTTGAGGAAGGATACCTAGAAAGGGAATAGCTGTGACACATAAAGTTACTAATTTTAGTTCTTTGAGAATTATCTGCATTGATATTGGATGTACTGGCTTACATTCCCACCAACAATTTAGGAGGATTCCATTTTTACCACAAGCATGTCAGCATTTCTTATTCTTTGATTTCTTCATCATTTTTTTCTTTCTGGTGTAATATAGAATTTTAGCATTGTTGATTTAATTTGCATTTCTCTAATAGGCAGAGATACTGAATGTTTTCTCATGTATTTGTTAGTCATTTGTACTTCTTCTAAGTATCTGTTCATTTTAGGTGCCCATTCCTTTATTGGGCCTTTTATTTTAGATTTTCTAAGTTTTTTGAGTTCTTTATATATTCTAGATATTAGTCCTCTGTCTGACACATAGCTGGCAAATTTTTTTTTTTACTTCTGTGGATTGTCACCTCCACTATAGTAATTGATTCCTTTGCTGTACAGAAACTTTTAAATTTTATATAATCTTATTGGTTGATCTTTCCTATTATTTCTTGTTCAAAAAATCTGTTTAAAAATATTTTTCTACATATGTAACTTCAAGAGTTTTGCCTATTTTGCCTTTTCATAGGTTCAATTTTCATTTTTTTTCATGTTTAAATCTTTGATCCATTTGAATTTTAGTTGAGGATGTTGTGAGAGATTTGGGTCCTGCTTCAGTCTTCTGCAAATAGATATCCAGTTCTTCTAGTTGAATAGGCTTCCTCTCCTTCAACATTTACTGTCGGATCCTTTGTCAAAGATCAAAAGGTTGAACACATCTGTGGATGTTGCTGTTTCCTGTGTGAGGTTCCGTTGGTCCATATGTCTGCCTTTGTGGCAGTACTATGCCATTATCATTATTGCTTTGTAATACAGCTTGAAGTTAGGTATTGTGGTAGCTCCTGCTTTCCTCTTGTTGTACAAGGCTGCTTTTGTTATTGTGGTTTTTCTTCTGGCTCCATATGAATTTTTTATCTCTACGCAGATAAATGTCTGGGCATCCTACCACTTAGACTATTCTATAATCCAGTTGATTTCTTCAATAGTTATGTATAAATAGTTCATTTCATTGGAATGGTGTTAGAGTTAGGGTTTACAAAGGAATAGATTTAATGCCAGACCCATAATTTGTAGGGTTGTATTATCTCCCTAGTGTAAGAAGCTGAAAAAGTAAATAAGATACGAAAGTACAATAGTTATTGTGAAAGGGAAAGAAACTGCTCAAAAGGATGAACCACTGAGATGGAGAAAGGATAAAAGATATATATATACACACACAAGATAGGAAGATAATTGTACTACTAATTTCTGTAAATTCATTGAAAAGAACAATTGGTGTCTATATTATTTGACTAAATTTACATGCCTATATCTGGTAATCAAAGCAACTACTTTGAAGATAGCAACATGCAATATAGTAACCAGTTAATCTCCTATCATCTTGTTTTGAAATTCAGTATCAATTTTATTTGTTTAATTATATTTAGGATTATTTATAATATTCACCCAAAAAGTCAAATTCAGAAGAGTTCGGGAGACCTGTGCATGCACTAGAGACCTGAAAATCCAGCTGAGTGCCTGGATCCCATGGCAGTGCTCTGCATGAGTCCAGCTGAAGCCCTAGAGACCTTGGCAATGTCCTGCATGAGTCCACATGGAGGCCTAAAGCACAGGACAATGTCTCCTGCAAGTCTGTATCAAGGATCTGCACTGGGAAGGCCCAAAGGTCAGGGATGGAAGCTAGAAAGTCTGTGCCAGTGGGATGAAGGCTGTCTGCCAGCAGGCTGAGGGATCTGCACTGCAGCCAGGGAGTGATGCTCAAGGTAAGAAACAGCTCTCCTGGAAAGAACCACAGCCATCCTCAGAGACAGCGAGGACCCGAGCTCCTCTGATGATAACAGTGGAGTTCATATCAGGAAAAAGAGTGTGACAAACTTCTCCATGAGAATCAATAGCACATCGTCTTCCTCTCCAGTTCTCTTTTTCTGCTGTTTGCAAAAATCCTCAGGTGGGTCATCTGTACCCAGAACTGTAGCAGAAAATGCGCCCCCCTCCATTCAGTATACTTCCGTTTGTTAGTTGCTCAGGTAATAGTTCTGGTTATAGTGCCCGTTACTTCTGTTTCTTAGGAAAGACTAGTCACTGTGCTGCATAGCTGGTCGCTACAATGCACATTGTATAAACCAGTCCCCAACTGACAAGCCATCCTTCCTCTGAACTTCCAGTGTACTCATTCCATATAAACCTAGACCACCAGAGAACAGGGCCTGGTATTCCAGGAACGATCCCAGTCAGTGCCCATTGACATAAATAAATCTGCCTCCAAATCCTGAGTATGTTTTGGTGTTTTTGTTTCCTGTAGCAGGACCATGGTGATTCAGTTCAGCTAGGTGTCACAAGTTGACCATTAGCGAATCCACCACAGGTGGGAAATTAAAATAGATAATCAGAGAACCCTCCACACACTCACACGCATACACATACACATACACATACACATACATACACTCCACCTATACCCCACCATGTCTTTATATGTAATTTAGAAGAATAAAAAGTAAAGTTATCCTAGGTTAAAAAAATACCTAGGATAGTCAAACAGTTTAAACATATAACTATTTATGACAACTAAACTTATTCTCCTTTTGTAATCTCTTTCAAGAAATTATCCAAACAAAATTGTGTATTACCTATACAGATAATTTACATACACAATGGTTAATTGACATTACCATATAATTATTTCAGCTTTCTTAGTCATATGAAATAACATTTTAATTTTGAAATAAAATGGACATTTGAGATGCACAATGCAATGTGTGATGAAATTACAGTATGCCTTAAATTACACCGACAGGAAGAAGGTGTAAGAAAGATGCAGAAGCAGCAGGAGAAAATGTTGACAGTTTCTGAGGCTGAGTGGTGAGTATGCGGCGGCTCATTCTTTGGTTTATTTTTTGTAAACTTTAAATGGAATAAATATGCATATAATAATAAAATATTCTCAACAGGAAAGACAAGTCTTGTTTGAAGTCTTTGTTTCCCAGGGCACTGTTCTCTGTGTAGAGCAGTACCTATTCCTTAACTAGTGGAATGAAAATAATCACTACAGTGTATGAAACCAATGCTTCATCTTTCTGCTAAATATCAATGTCTGTTTATTCCTAGTAGAAGTATATTGTAAAAGTTCAGCAAACCAATTGTGCATGGTACATCTGCCAGCACAAGAGGCAGTTATACCAATAATGACATTATTTTTCTAAAGCCATTCATCATAATAGGTGTTTGTGTGTGTTATGTGAGTGGAAATAAGATGCAAAATGAACTCTGAGATTACACTCCACCAGGGATCTGCTAAGCAAATTTCATGGAGCCAATTTGTTATGTATTTACTAAGAAGGTGGAGAGAAATGTGATTTTATTCTCCAGTAACTGCCATATGCTGCTTGTCTCTGTTACTCCTGTATGGGGAGTATTACTCAACCTGGGGTAAAATCACCTAGGAAATATATGAAAAATGACGATACCAAGACATGTAATCAATCACTTGAATCTGAGTGATTTATGGGACTGGCTTATGTATTTATGTCACAAATTTCAGTAATACTTCAAAACATTTTGTGGGTAACAGTAACACACAAAGTGACCTCATAGAAAAGATATAAAAGGGACAAGCAGCATAAAATTTTATTTTTTAAATTATGTGGAAGCTGCTAATTAAAAGTTCGAATTAAAACTACCATGTGAATAGTGATTATAAGATTGAAGTTCCAAAAATATCATTATACTAATTTATCAGAAAGTAATTGCATGACTTAGCAATAATTTTTTATGTTGATGAGGAGCAGAGGACACACTGTGTCATGTTTATAAATGAACAGATGATGAAGTGAATGTAGTGAACAGGGCATGGAGGAAAGTCTGGATAGCAGTTCTGTTCAGCCTACCCAGCATATTAATTTTGTTGTTTTATTGACATTGGTGATAGATGAATCCCCAGGTTTCCAACCCTCCTACTGTTCTATATTTTTACATACCTGCTCTTACTAAGTTGTCTGTGCAGGACTAGCGGGGATTGTTTGTGACCTGATAACCGAGACCATTTGAATGAACAGTACTAAATCATTGGGTTGGATAACAAAGACCATCTGAGTCAAAACATTTCTTTGTGAAGAATATAAGTCAGTAAAGCAGTGAATAATGTCACTATTTGCCTCAGCAAATCTTTGCAAATAAATTTCCCAATCATACATTTTGATTTTATTGGAAAAATAAAATTTAGAAAATATGAATGGACTAATAATTCTAAGGAGTGGAAATACACATATATATGTACTATATATATGTTCCAGGTATTACAACCTGCAACGTTTTTCAGATAATCTCAATTAATTTTGTAAAACTAGTATAAGTTGAATAGCTGAGAATGACAAAATTGTTACAACAAAATAAATATGAAGTGGTATTTACAGAAGCAAAATACAATATTTAGACTTTATTATAATAGTACTAAAATCATTTATTGCAAAATACTCTCAAATTCATAATAATTTATTATCAAACTATTGTAATATTACAATTTTAATATTTAACAAAGATCTATAGGCAAGAGTTCTTCTTATTTCAGTGGCTGAGAATTCATATGTTTTGTATGAGAAAAGTTACATTTTAGAAGAAAAAACTGTACAAGAACCTTAAAAATGGTTATGGATTGTTTTTGTCTCATTTTCTAATTATTTTCATGTAAATGAAAGTTTCCAGAAATACTTTTTATATTTGATCCTTATCTAAAATTCCATGTAAATTAACCGTGTTACCCTTGTTATTTCACACTTTGTCTAACCTGAAGTATTATTTTAGTTCATATTATCTCCCTTCTTAGACCAAATTTGATCAGTACTGTGTGTTTATTTATTTCAGATTATGTGACCCCAGCTTCTCAGATGCTTCATATTTAACCTTAAACCTTACATTCTGAACCAATAAAACATCTGAGTGAACATGCTGAATTATGTATCACCTTTAATCTGCATGTATACAGTGCCGAATTATAGCAAAATCCATCTTAAAACATTTTAATTGTTGATTCTCCTATAAATTCAAAACAATTAATTTAATTATCTGTGAAAGATAAGACAATGGAGAAGTTCCTAATTGAGAAACAGTTCAAAAATGAACATTTTGGACGCTATCAGAAAAGTTTTACTTGTGTTTTTGAAGGGGAACAGATTTCTAATGCATTATGTACGCACCAGACTGCAGCCATTCCTTGTGTACTCTAAGTATTTTTTATCCATGTTCACAGGGCTCATTTTTCAAAATACATAATATTTTTCCAATAAATTAAGCAAACGCTATGGAAGCATGTTATATTATTTCATGTTGAAATAGTACATAGAAACAATATTTAAAACTTACCAAATGTAACTGATAAATTCTATTCACTATTGTAAAATTATAATTATCTTGTTATGGTTGAGAACATCATTTCAGCTTTTGCAAGCCTCAGAGTTCACTCTGAATCAAAATTTTTGTTACTAGTGTCTCTTATCTCTCTCAAGATATAATACTTTTAAATTTATGTGTATGGACGTATATATTTGCGTGCCGTGAAAAGTGTTTGTTAGCTTTTTAAAGGGAAGCAAAAGACAGGAAATGATAGAAATTCAAGACAGTTCCAGGACTAAAATTCATATGGAAAAGTGAAATACCTTGTATGTAGAAAGGTACCTTAATTTTTCTTTTTAAAGTGTGAAACTACTGTAATACAAACCCTTTTTGGTATTCAGCTAGCACACGGCCACAGAATACCTTTGTAGGAGATTTGATGATCTATCCTAGGATGCAGAATTTACCAGTGGACTTAATGCTGTTTTCTATTTTAGACTTAATCGCAGCCTCTCTCCATCGTGAGATGGTAATAGAAACCATGCTTTGTGGTTCTAATTCTGACCAGCATAGTTCAAGTCTGATTTTACAGTGGCTACTGAAAAAAAAGAATGAAAGAGGTTCTTGGTGATTGTTATTATAGTGAGTAGAAAACTGGGGGAGAAATTAATGTTAGGTGAAAACTGATAATTCATCAGAATATAAGCAATATCTATCTAGACTTAATTTTAGGTCATAGATAATAAGTAATGTTCATCTTAGGTATTTGCATGTGAACACAATGTTAGAGAGTGATAATATCTTTGTTCTTATTAGGAACTGCTTACTATCTGATAGAACTAGGATCTACTCAGTGTAAAATCTGAGGTGAATTTTTTCTATCAGTGACTGATGAGGCCATTTTATTTATATTTAGAAGCTTTATTTTGCCATGACAAGATGGTTACTAGAATAAGCTCTTATAATTATAAATGGAACAGATTACTGGAAACTTGATTCAGTTATTAGATTATTGGAAATCTGACTCAGTTACTTGACCTAAATTTTAGTTCCAAAATACAAGGAAATTAAATGATCGGAGGCTTTGAAATTAGTAATCTATTTCAATGTGTTTATCTGAAGAGAAAATTTTCATAGAAGTAATAAATTTGTGCCCTAAAAGTTATATTTTCCCATAGAATTTAAACAAATATTCACATAAAGAGTGTTAATATATAAACTTTTGTCAGTGGCCCAAATATGTAGTAGGTGTTAGCCCTGATTAATCACTAATCTTTTAACTATTTTGTTCAGTCAAAAATATGTAGGACGAATGAAATGTCTTATTTCAAGGTATGCAATAATTTTGAGAAAGTATGCCATTCAAAGTTATAAATATATCTTTTCATTCTGAGGAATAAGAATCTGTATGAAATGATTCATTACACTGAGATTTAAATCACCGAATCTTCACAGTCTTGAACGGTGAAGAGCAACACTGGATAAAGCAGAGATAAAACCGGTGTCTTTGCTATTGTGAATGAAAATAGAGGAGAAAGAGAAAGGTAAAGCTATGTCCCAGAAGACCTATAATATATGATTGGAAACTGATCAGAAATTGTATAAGCAGATTTGAGCAAAAGGTCTAGGGAAGGCTGAGGTGAGAATACCTGCATGGGTTCTCTGAAGTTGGCCACACGATGAGATTTCATTACATTGAGGAGCACTTCGCATTGAGCTAATGGTGGCAATCAGGAGACATTTTAGTGAAGACAGTCTCATCATACTTGATTTTATGTGGCTTTTAAACAATGCAGTTGTTTTTCTAGTCAATACCTGTGAGGTAAAGAGCTAGGTGCTGGTTTTATACCACCTGAAAGTTTGTGGAAGGGACACAAAGCAAAAAGGCAGTCACTCAGCTCATCAGAGTTCGTGCTTTCACTTTTCACCAGTTTCACAATTATTTACATTTTTAAGAAGTCATTAAGAGAATGCGACTTCTGTTGTTGGAATGTTTTCCCCTTCCCAAACTCATGTTAGAACTTTATCCCAAAGACAAAGGTGTTAAAAAGTGAGGACCTGGAGCGGTAGTTCAGTCGTGAGAGCTCTGGCTCTGCCTTTATGATGGCGTTAGGCGGCCTGATGCCAAGTCACCACCGCAGTTCTCCAGTCCTTTTGTCCTTCTCACTTCTTCAGTTCTTGACACACGTTTTCCGTGACTCCCAAGGAGGCAGATTTCGGGCAGCATCTTGGACACAGAGACTGAACTCTCCGCGATGCATCTGCGGCATCTTGATCTTGGGCGGCGTCCCTTACAGAATGGAAGGAGTCAGTGTCCACTCTTTACGTACTGTTCAGTCTCAGGTCTTCTGATTACACCACAGTGCAACCCAAAGCAGCGATCTGTGAGTACAGTTTCCGAACCAGTTATAATTCAGGCTGTTTCCATTTAGTGAGATTACCATCTATTTGTCAAAACTCTCTGCTCAAATTTTGACTGTTTTTTTTTCCATAAAGCTATTCATTTCCTAAATTAATGACAGATCGTAGAAATTAACGTCTAAAAGCCTGCATTCTTGAGCCAGATTTCTTCAGTTCAATTTTTGGGGCTGGGGATTTACCTCAGGGGCACAGCGCTTGCCTGGCAAGCGCAAGGTAGGGTGTCCGATTCCTGATACCGGAAAAAAAAAAAAAAAAAAAAAGAAAAAAGAAAAGAAAACAAAAAATTAATATGACTATGGACTAACTGTGAAACTTCATAAAAATAGCATTACCCCCTTGTGCTTCAGATTTCTTATCTGTAATATATTACCTGCGATTTACACATACTTAAATAAGTCACATTTTTGGTAAAGACAAGAGTTGGAAAATAAAAGACATAACAAATCATAGAACATACTAAGTTTGGAAACATATTTAAAGCACAGGTTTTAAATGAGATGAACATTTTGGTGGTCTCTGCTCCTTTGCTTTCATGTATTTCAATGCATTTTGTTTAGTGCTATAAATATTGTTTCATTCAGCTCAATACAAACATGAAAATAATTATTTACTACCTATAAAAAGAAAATTTGAAGTATCAATAATACTTGTACTTTATTTCTCCTTGAAAATTTCCAAAGCATTTTTAGCTTATAGTTTTTATTAATAAAAATTAGCTATATTTAATTTTTAAATTACTTTTTAATAGATGAGAAAATGAATAACAGGGATATAAAAGGTAAATAAAAAGTCATATGGGCCAAGAAAGAGATAAAGATGCAGTTGCTAAGCTTATTTGAGTCAATATTTTGTTACTTAAATAATTTATGACAAGAATTGTAAAGAATTGTTTCATAACTAAAGATAATTTACTTTTTTTGTGAACCTGATATCTAAAATTGATTTAGTTGGTTGATAATAATAAATAAACTGTTATATTTTAGAGCCCTTAAATGCTAAAATTCTTATTCTAATTGATGTTTGCAATATTCTTTTGAGACAAGTATGAATCCATTTGTACTCCTGTGGGAAATTAAAACTGATATCAAAACTACTAAAGTTATAAAAAAAAAGCATGTAAAGTCATGATTAAATAGTAGTAGGATATACCTAGTCTATCATATTTTAATTTTCTCCTTGTGAACAATAAAGGAATAATTAAAAGCATTATATTTATTTGCCAGTAGGTGGAAAGTCTACGATGTACGTCTGCATATTTTTTTTAGTAATTGCAAAAGTTCAATGATCGTTTATTTTAATATCATAGAATGTGTACAATTGCTAGAACGAGACTGTCAAAATTATCGGGAGCTCATAGGACAAGAGAAATCATCCTTCAACTTTTGAATCACTAATGGGCAGAGGCAGCCAAATTTAGGCTATTCTTCCCAAATTTACTTTATGAAATTGGAGATTTTTTAATGATTGATTCTCTGAATGCTTTCATGCTACTTGGTAGAAGGCTTGCAGGTTTTAAAATCTATCAATCAAAAATATGTGACCTGGGAGAGATCGTGCCTCTGTCATAACCGACTTACAGTGCTTCATTGAAGTCTCTGTGTTCTCTGAACTGTCATCTCTTTGTTCAAAGTTGGCAAAGATAGAAATAAAGTAGTTTTTCTTTCTTTACATATCTTGCTTACATTAACTTTAAGATATCTTCAGGTTTTTTGTTTTTAATTCAAAATCATCAGGCTTCATGTAGTTTGACAAAGAAATTCATTTTGCTGAATCATGATTTTAAAACAGAAGTGTGACCTTATACTGTGCTGAGTATGGAGCTGAGGGCTTGCACACACTCGGCAGGTGTTGTACCGCTGAGCTGCATGCCAACACCCTAGTGTAACTGTTCTAATAAAAGTATTTCATCCTTTACAAAGTGGGTTAATTTGTGCATTAAGTAGCTAGCTGTTATATTATTGGCTATGTACCATGTCTCATGTTAGGGATCGATACATATGTAAAATATAGAATAAAATGTATGCATTGTAAACATATAAGTCATATAACATGTGAGATAAGGGTTAGTAACTCAGAACACATAGCTTTTTATTAAATTGACGACATGAAACAAGTCTTTTCCAAAACTGTGCTCACACTGTATGAACTTGAATTCTTAAAGCATTTGCAACAGCTTCATAAGGATACTTGAGAAAATACTGAAAATTAAAATCTTTAATGGCTAGAAATTTTAGGAATTTTAAATTTATTTTAGTACTTTGAAAACAATAATTCAATCACAATAGAAATTTATAACAGAGTTTATATAATCTAATTTGGCCACACTAAACAGAAGTTTCTAAGTATCTAGTGTCTCCATGTGTGAGCAGAAATTCCGGTAGACAGATACAACTGAACAGTTTATACTCTTCACTCTACAGTGTAGACATAGAGATTCATAGGAAGGTGTGATCTCTTGACTTTGCCCCGCCTTTGTGTTTAGAGTTTAGCTGCACATACTCAGTGCGTTTTGGTGTGGTGTACCCACAGAAGCATGGAGGGCCACGTTATGTCATCTCCCCTTTCCCATCCTTGGTAGTCACTGCCTTGTCTTCGGTAAAACTTTCAAGATTCTAAATATGAGAGAGGGTTGCAATTCTTGTCTTCTGTGTCTGGCTCATTTTATTTAATATAATGTCTAATTCTATTTATTTTACTATAAATGACAGTATTTCATTATTCTTTATGAGGAAATGATACTTTGTATATACACTAGAGTTTGTTTGCTTGTTTGTTTATCTGTTTGTTTAGAAACAGGGTTTGCTATGTAGTTCAGGTTGGCCTTGAACTAACGTAGAATAAGCTGGTCTTGAACCTGTGCAATCTTCCTGCCTCAGCCTCTCAAGGGCTGGTATTACAGGGATGCACCATCCCTGGCTGAGAATTTATCTTTTAAATCTCATTTTCTCCCTCTTCTTCCCTATTCCCTCCTTCTTATCTTCCCATCTCCAAAAATGTGCCTTCTCACCTTCAATTTTATTAATTATTTAAATACTGTATTTTCTGTCTTCTCACCTTCAATTTTATTAACTATTTAAATACTGTATTTTAATTTTCTCATGTATGAAAAGCCATATGATATATCATATTCTGACTGAGGATAATTTCACTTAATGTGATGGCTTCTAACTTCTATTTGCCTTCCAATGACATCATTTCAATATTTATGGCTGAGTAGTTTTCCATTGTGTAGACATACCATATTTTCTTACCCATTCATTTATGGATGAGCATATCAATTCTTTCCACTTCCGCTTAGCTCTTATGAATTGGGCTGCTATAAGCATTGACTATGCATGTGTGAATGTAGCATGCGTAGAGCATTGTTAGAGAATATGCAAAGCTGTATTCTATGTCTAGTCTTTTGAGGCACATCTGTGCTTATGTTCATAATGTTTGCATAGCTTATGTTACCACGATTCATTGCTTTTTGTGACCTGTGAGTAGCTATTGTGACCGGAATGAGATGAAATCTCAATACAGCTTTGATTTGCATGTCCCATATTTAGAGATGTTGAATATTTTTCCATAAACCTTCTGGCCACATGGCCATCTTCTTTTGAGAATTATCTATTAAGTTCATTTGCCCAGTTTTTATTATGCTCATTAGTTTATGAGTTAACGCTTCAAACTTCTCTCTATATTCTAGATCTTCCAGAATGCTAATTACTGAAGATTTTCCCTCATTTAGTGAGTTTTCTGAGCATTCTGTTGTTTCCTTTGCTGTCAGAAACTTTCTAAGGTGGTGCGATCCTGTTGGTTCATTTTTCTTCTTTTTTCCTATGATTTCAACACCGTCCTCAGGAAACCTTTGTGCCCATGGCCTCAAGTGTTTCCCCTATGTTGTCCTTTAGTACGGCTGATGCTTCTGGTTTTATAAGAAGGTTATCGATCCTTTCTTATATGATTAGAGTGTGAGAGGTAGAGAAACAGTTTAAATTTTTGCATTTTCATCTCTAGGTTTTCCAGATGTTAGAGGTCACTAGATGTTATCTTTGTTCAGCCTAACTTTTTGGCTTCTATGTCAAGAATTCCTTTTCTGTAGGCACTTGAGCTTGTTTTTGTCTTCCATTTCACTGGTCTGCATTTCTATTTTTGTGCCAGTTCTGTGCTGTTTTGTTGCTGCTGATTTATACCAGAGCTTGAAGTTTCACGTAATGGTGGCTCCACCATTGCTCCTTTTTTGTCAGCTTTGGCTCTTCTGGGTCTTTTCTGATTCCAGATTAGATGCAGTGTTGGTTCTTCTGTTTCTGTGAAGAATGCTGTTGGTGTTTTCACAGGAATTGTATTGAATTAGTTTTGGAAGCATGGCCAGGTTAACCATATTAATCCTGAATGTAAGAACAAGGGTACCTTTCCATTTTCTAGAATAATATTCAATTTCCTTCTTCAGAGCTTTGTAAGTTTCACTGTAGAGATCTTTCATCTTCTGGGTTAGGTTGAGTCTTAAATATTTCATTTTCTTTGAAGCTACTGCAAATGGAATTACTTATTTCATTTTTTTCTCCATGGGTTGATAACTGATTCACAGGAATATAATTGACTTTTGTGTATTGATTTTGTATCCTGCTATTTTGATAAAATTGTTTATCAGATGGGAAACATTTTGGGGGCGCTTCAATATACAGAATCATATCATCTACAAATAGGGGTAATTTGAGTTCTTCCTTTCTCTTCCTTGTTATTTCTTAATCATGCCTAACAGGTCTGGCTGAAGTTTAGAGAAGCGTATTGAGCATGAGTGCTGGGAGTGGACACTCTACTCTCATTCCTGACTTTAAACAAAATCCCTTGTTTTCTATCATTTGAGAAGATTTGGCTTTGAATTTGTCTTATATTACTTTTATCATTATGAGGTAAGATTCTTCTACACCTATTTTAATAGGTGTGTAACATTATGTCCTCCACTTGCAGTCACCTTCTACAAATGATAGGATTTTATTCTTCTTTCTGACTACATTTTATATAATTAATTGATGTTATAAAGTTATATAATTTATTTAGTTCATATAATTTTAGTAATTAATATATATAACATTTATCCATTATTTTATTTGAGTTAAATCTTCTACTGTGCTTGATGCTAATAAAATAAGTGTATGTAGTTATCTCTCTCGTATGATGATAAGACTTTCTTTGACTATAATACCAGTAGTAGAATAGCTCAACTGAATGGCATTCTAGTTTTTTAATGGAACTGCATGCTATTTGTCATAATGGTATATCAACAGTGAACAAGAGTTTCTCTTGCTCCACATCCTAGCCAGGATTTGTTAGTTTTTTTATGTTATTATAGGAATTTTAATTGGAGTAGGCATCCCATTGCAGTCTTCATTTGCACTTCCTTTATGTTCAACAATGAACATCATTTTCAATAATAAATATTTACATTTTTACCTGTATTGTACTTCTGGAAGATGGAACAAATTCTGATAACCTGCTTATCAGCATCTCCAGCAACATATATGGAGAACTTTGACACGATGTGTGATCTTATGGATTCTGCAAAATTAATTTTGGGCCATGGACTGCACAGAGACCAGATTGCCCCTGAGTGTCTCCAAAGCTCAACAGGCTGGGTAAAACGTAATATGAAATCGCTACTTAATTAATTTCTTTTGGTCTCAGGTGGTGGCTGTTGGAGTCCCTGAGCCCCTTTGAGAGCCCTTGATGGGAAGAAAATATCCGGAAGTGACAGTTTCACATTTATAAGGAATTTATAGGTTGAAATGGAAAGGGAAAGTTGATATTTGTCTAAGGACTTTATGAGATCAGTAATAAACAACATTCCCTTCCAATGTATATTTAATTTTCTAAACAATTAACACAATTATGATGTCTCTGTTCAATATTTCTATTAATTAATAAAGCTTAATGCAGTTGAGGTAATGATGATATTTGAAATGTCAGAGTCTTTACCTTACTTATAAGCTAGCAAATTTGTCTTATGGGAATTTTGCAAAAAGGAAAAAGTTTTCTGCATAAATAAAAAAACATGCAATATCACAAGGTAAACATTCTCAGTCCAAAAGGGTGGAATAGTGGTTTAGAATGAAATCAAACCGTAGCAAGACTGAAAACCTCCAGGGCAAACAGTAAATTCTGTAGCTCCATGTCTAGCACCTATGATATGCAGGGATAAGGTGTAAATTTCAAAGGGCTTGGGTAATCCCACCTCCACCACCAAGCCCCTGTGACCTCCTACTTGGGATGGTTCTACTCACTGTTTGTGGCTTTCTGCAGTGTATGATCCACGTTTCTGTCATCTCTGACTTCCTGTGTCCTCCACAGTCTCTTCTACTTCACTCTCACCACTTTACACATCTACCTATCGGAGCTCCCTGCCTTGTCTCCCAGCTGGACAGTCAACTCTGGCTGGAATCCTTCATGACCACACTACTCTTGCATTCTGCAAGGCTGTAAAGCCACAAGCATAAGGATGAAGCCTGGACCATGGCAGCAGAGCCTCTAAGTGGCTGGATGACTGAACTCATAGCTATGTTTCCCTAGAAGTTTTCACAGACTTTGTTCTAAAATACCAATTCAGGGATAGGTGGCTATCTGATCACCTTGAAAACATAGAGCCTATGTTTCCCACAAGAGTAGAAGAAAGGGCAGGTTTTCTATGGTCCAAGTAAGTACAGGCAGTATCTCCTCCTGCAGCACATGCTGGGCAGGTGTCTAGGCTCCTCTACTAAAGCTGGTGTTTTCCTAAACTCAGTCTTCTCAGCTATGACTCAAGTCCACTCTTCATGTGACTACCATCAGATTGCTCCACAAAATTCTGTGAGCCATGGGGCAAGGAAATCAGTATGAACTTGAAGGATAATAATGACATTTGTCATAAATAGAGTCCTATGTGAATAATGACATGTGTGTCCTAAACAGTGGTCTTCTGTCTTCTATCAGCCTGTGAAAAAGTGTAATCAGCTAATATGTTATAAGGAGGGAAAAAATCAGACCCCCTGTTATGGTTTAAGTCTAAAACTGTCCCCGGAATTCTCATGTGTTCACAGGTCAGACTTTGGGAAGGTATTGGATGCTGGGGGCGCTGCATGCATCAGTGGATGAATCACTGCTATGTGAACAGCTGATTATGCTGTTTGGGGTGGATACTGTTTGAGGAGGTGGCTTCCTGGGGGTTGGGGACATGACCCGGAAGGGCATGTTCTTGTCCCTGGCTCCGCCCTACTCTCTGCTTCCTGGCTGCCAGGGGTTGAAAAGTTTTGTTCTGCCATGCCTTTCCGCCATGTTGATTCCACCTCGGAGCCAACCAGCCATGGCTGCATCCCTCTGCGGCCGAGAACCAAAATAAACCTCATCTTTTCTAAATTGCAGGTGTCAGATATTTTGTTCCAGCACCTAGAAGATTATGAATACACCAAATTCTTGAAAGCTCGTAGTGAATCAGGTTCACTGTGCACTTATATCCAGCTTGTCAGACCAGTGAGAGAACCTATCCATGATACAAGTCTTAGAGGGTGCTCATCAGTAACAAATAAATGGGTAACAGGGATCACAGAAGCCTAAGATATATTGGTGCATCTTCCAGGGCTCGGATATCTGCCCTGGAAAGAACGGAGCCTCTTCTGCAAATGTTCTATTTGTACTGTCACCGAGCGACACTAAAAACTATCAGATGTTGGGTTACACTGCGGGGGCTCTGTCACGTGAAGGTAAAGTGATGCAGGAGTCCTGTTCTACAGGATACTGGCACAAAGATCAGCTCTTCTGGTCAGTTTCTCTCTTTGGGCCGCTGCATTTCCTGCACAGTCTACAATTCTACTTGCAACTTACAAATGAGAAAAGGGGAGAAGTGGCAGTGGCAGACACTCACACAACTTTCCCTACAATTAAATTCTAAGGTGAAGACATCTAAGAAAACATTTATTTGATTCTACCTGGACCCTGAAAGGGTTAGTTCAGAGAGGGAACATTATATTCTTTTGCTAATACTCTCTTTCATTGTAAATATGTGATAATAACTAAAAAGAACAGTAAGAAACAGGTTTATTTTCATATACAAGCAGAAATGAAAATCTTATCAGACCTAGACCAAATTTATCAACCTTAAGATCTTTCTGAAAACCAGGTAGAAATTATTCTATACATAAACCTTTCAAGCTAGTCTCAGAACACCTAAATTTATAATGTTGTCTTATATTCTCAGGGACTTCTGAAAGCAAAAACAAAAGTGAAAACAAGACAACTGACATCAAGAACCACAGGAAAATAATTAACAATTGTGATTCTTCTGGGTTCCCTTGTTATATTTAATAGCATTATCAGGACAAGAAAAAAATTAATGTAAAAATATATATATGTAAATCCATAAATTTATATGCAAGACCCTTCCATTTATATGACAAGAAATTTTATACAAAATATTTTTTTCAAGACAATAATTCCAGAATTTATGAAGTGGGAACTTCTTTTAGAGTAACTAAGTGCTAAAATATAATGCAATAATTGGCAACAGTTTAAAAATATTATATGATTTTAATGATATTGAAAAAAATACTCTATTCAAAAATATCAAATTGAGTTTATGGCAAGACATTGCCATATTCAGAATATATTTTGCCATTGTGGGACAGATGAAGTGGGGAAATCTGAATAAAAAGGAAATGAATGGCTTCAAGTGAGAAAATTATTACAATACAAAAATCTCTTATCAAGTTAAAAATTGCTCAGGCTCTCAAATTATTTTATGTGGATTATACCTGTAAATATTTCTGTTTTAATATGTACAAGGAAGACAATGTTTAATGTAATTATTTTTAATTTTAAAAAAAAATCTAAAATACTACATATTCACATAAATAAAAATCCTATGACAAAATTGGACATTGATCTTTAATCCTGCATGTAAGATTAATTTTGTAACTCAAAGAAAGTTATAGTATTTTGTTTCATATCCTTGTTTCCAATAAAATATTGAGTCTGCAAATATATATATATATATCAGGAAAATATAAATCATATGTTTTTCAATACATGGTGTTACCCTTGTATGGGAACCCTAGAGGATGTCATATATTGCAGAAGGCCCACTGCGCTGCCTGCTCATACATGAGAAATTGAAAATGCATTTGCAGCAATCTCAATGACCAAAGTTACCCAAGCCGCAGTGTGCTGTACTAATAAATTTACAGAGGCTGATGACCACCACTTTGAGCTCTTGAAACTGTAGAGGTCAAAGGTAACTTGGATTAATTTCTTAATGTCTCAGTAAATTTAACGTTAAGATACTCATACCAGTTTTCCTTTTTCTGAAGTGTGTATAAACTTTATGACAGACTCTGTATATGAATTTTTTTCGTGTTTAGTGTGATTCCCTGTCTTGTGTCCGTTCCACTACCATTTCCATAACAACTTTACACATTCACTCTAGAATCACTGAGTTGTTTTTATCTAAAGTGACATGGAAATATTTCTTACGCACCCACACAATCTAGGTGTTTAAGAAGACTATCCACATGACACACAGTCTCATGGTAATAAATTATAGGAAAAGAGATAGAGCACAATGGTTACTTTAGTGACTTTCATAAATACTAAAAAGAGCTAATAATTACAGTATTTACCATGTGATAAATAACTAGCTAAACACATTTTAAAAATTTTCTAATTTATTTTTGCAACAACCTTATTATGTGAATATTTTTTCTTATTTTATAGATGAAGAAACTGAACAAATAAATCCTATTTAGGATCATGGTCTAGCCATTTACAAATCAAAATTGGGATACTAAGTCAGAATTCAGACCCAACCAATTAACTCTTGTACTAAACAGTCTCCTAATAGAAAATATGTATTTTACTTCACAATTTAGTACATATTCACCTTATTTGTTATGTGCAAATCTTTCAAAGAATTGGTAGTGACTGAACTGGTATTGACTGTTACAGTCGGTCAGTCTAAAACTACAGGTATTACACGTGATGCTCGTCCCGTTGGGAAGTTAGCGTGAACACTGGCTGTATTTCAATGTCTGAATTACTACAGGGATTTTATGAGATTATGAGCTATCAAAAGAGATATTAGTAAATACTTCTTGTTTTATTTTTAATGATGCAATGATTTAGTCAAGTTAGAGACACTAAGCTTTAAATAAAATGATGAAAATAGATAATAGATTGAGTACACTGAGCCATATCATTTGGGGAATTAATTTACAATGTTGAAAACATAATTACTGTCTGATTGGAGTGCATTTTTTGTCTTATGGACATTTATTTTTAATTTATTAATTTCAATGATCATGACACTCTGATTACACACTCCCTTTCAGGAGAAAATGAGAGTTAAAGTGCCTGGCTTTACGTTTGGTACGTTTTATGCAGAAATTGTAGATCTGACATGTTCTTGAATCTATTGTAGTTCTAAAAAGTAATATGTAGCTCTACTCTACCTTAAGGTATTACTTTCCAAGTTGGGAAGAAAATTGGAAATAATCTGCATATCAACTTCTTAGATTGATTTTTGTTATTTATGGGTCATTTTAATTATTATGGAAATTTGACAATACAGTGTGGATAAAAATGAAAGCAAAAGCTTTCTTTACATTTTAGCTCTTAGAATATTGTAAGATCCCTCCAATCCCCATAAGAATTGATTTAAACAATTATATGGTATAATACATTGAAATATATGAATTAACACCTACATGAATGTTTTTTCACATTTTCACCTCTATACCATATACGGAGCAAAATATACCAATATAGGCAAACCTGATAGATATCGCAAATTTGGTTTCAGACCACTATAATAAAGTAAATATTGCACTAAATCAAGTGACATATGCATGCCAAAGTTGTATTCATACTATATTAAGTGTGCAATACCATCACATCTCCAAAAAATATCTATACTTTAACATACTTTGTTGCTCAGAAGTGTTAAACACCATCTGAGCTGTGTGGAAAATTGTGTCAATAGCTGTTCTATTCAGATTTGCCACAAGCTTTCAATTTGTACATAAAGTAATTCTGCAAAGTGTCATAAGAGGAGCTCACTGGTCACCTTTTGTATTTGTCTAATTCTGTTACTTGCCTGGTGATTCTTTACCCTTATAGACCTGAATCTCTGTCTTTCTGTGCATTTTATTGTTGTTTGTCCTCATATCTTTTCTTTGTGCAGGTCCAGTTCCCCAGTGCGAAGAAATACTTGCAACCCCGTTCTTTAGACAGCTGTGGTGTCTGGATTCTCATGAGTTTTGGAGATATGTGCCATTGGAGACTGAAAACTGGGAGGAAAAGGAGCAACATAAATATTATCTTCCTTGTCACGAATGGCGTTTTAGCAAACCATGGATCTTCTGAGTTTCCGGGTTGGTCTCTCTTACTGGACCTGGCCTGCTGGGGGAGATCTCAGCCCTATAACCTAATGCCAGCACTCCTTCATTTTTTTCCCCAAATATAGGAATGATATTGACTCTGTGATCTTGATAATCTCTAGATGTCTGTTCTGTCTCTATGGTATCTCAGCTTCTCTATTAATCTAAGATTCTGTATTTCATTTTTTTTTCATTCATTGTGTCCTAGTTAAGCTTATACTGAGAAACCAACCACTGCTGCAGTCAGCACGGTTTTACATTTTCCAGTGTATCCTTCAGTGAATCCTCAAACATCTGTAACAGGCACAGTGTACAAATAGAAAAAGCAAGCCTAGAGGAAGTCAGAGACTCCTTCAGGCCGCAGAGTTGCAGAGGAAGAGGCCTCAGCTTTGATGCACAACGGCAAACTCTGAAAGAAGAGCTAGATTCAGCCTACTGCTAATTTTAAATTTATGAAGAAATATTTTCTAACTGAATTCTTAACACTGAAGGAAGGTGCTGACGGCAGAGTAATGGTTTCCACTCATCTCATTCATTTAGAGGGTATTCATCATTATCGGTATTGTCCTGGTACTTATGCAAATAATTGCAGTACATCGTAGATTCAGGCCCCGACCCAAGTACAGTGGTTTACAACGCAACTTCCGACAGGAGTTTGTCATTTTAGGCCTACATTGAGCATGATTTTGCTAACACTTTAATGCAGAGCGTTTCATTTGGTGAAAGCCTGAGCACATTTGTATGAAATAGTGAGGTAATTATATTAAGGAGATGTGGCACACCAATATTTTATTTAACAGCACAGTGGAAAGAATGGAAAAATGAATAGGAAGTTATATTAAGATCCTCCACATAGATGATAATGAGCTAAATCAAATATAACTACTTACACAGTTTATGGACATTTATGACATTATATGTATAATCATCTCCAATATAATTTTGCCCTATCCTTCATACATACAATTTCTTACATCATTTATAATTCCTGTTCATAGTATTATAATTTATATGATGTGCTGTACTTTGCATTTTATAGTTTGCATCCATAATCAATATACAAGATTTTACATTCTTAATACCTCATTTAAGTAGAGTCATGTGAAATGTATCATAATGTATCACAGTGTAGCTTCTTTTTAAAATTCAAAGTGTATGTATATGATATAAACTTCTCTAATAGATCTTTTTGCGTGCTATAATTTCTTTTGTCCAAGAGCATTTGAGAATTTTATCAAAGTTTCTTTTATAAACAGTGTTTTGTAAAATCACACATGCGTGTCTGTGCGAGCACATGTGTGTCACAATCCCTAAGACGAGTGTCTCAGACTGGAAAACTCTCACCTGGAGTTCATCCTCAGAGCTGTCTGTAATTGCTGAAGATTCCCAAAGTGATTACACCTTACTAGCATGGAAATATGTGATGATTTTATCTCCCCAGTAAATCACCAAATTAGTATTAACAGACTTTAGCTTTGCCAGTAGAGGACTGCAAAATGATATCAGATTAATGCTGTAAATTTTACTGGTCTGGGAAAACAAAAGTCTTTCCAATGTTTGTTGGTTATCATTCATGGGTTTCAGCCATGCTCCATTTTCCTTTTCCCTATACAACTTTTAATCTTTAAATATGAATTTCTAGATTTCTTCATATGTTGTGGATGGTAATAATTTTGTCATATATAAATTGCAAGCAGATTTTTGCAAGCAGTAGATCTTTTTATTCATTTTTTAATATTTTTATTGCACAGAATATTTTTATTTTACTAGAGTTGTATTTTTCAATCTTAAATTGCATGCAGTTGTATCTACTTTAAGAAATTTCTCTGTACTCAAACCTGTTTTATTTTTGTTAAAGTAATTCAAAGTTCATTTCTGATGCATATTAACTAAAATCAATTTTGTGTATGACATAAATAGAGACTCAGTGTTTTTTTTTTTTCATCATAGCAATGAAATAACCTCAGCATCATGTAATGAATGGTTTATTTTTCTCCAAGGATTCAGAATGCTGCCCAGCTCATAAGGAAGCTTTCAAATAATATTGGATTTATTTCGAGATCTCTAGTCTGTCTCATTAAATAATTTGTCTTTTATGCAAATTCCACACTATTACCATAAATCAGGAGTACAAGACTTACTATTGGTATAATATAATTTTAACTAACATTTTTTCTTTCTGTTCCATAAAAATTTTATGGGCAACTTGTCAATTTTTCAAGTAATCTTGTTGTGCTTTTATTTTATTTAATAAAATTTACGGATTACTTTGAGGTAAATAAACAGTATTAAATCTGTATAAATGTAGGACATACATTTTTCATTTAAGTTATTTGTATGTGCATGTAAATAAAATCTTTCAATCTCTTAATTGATGTTTCCATGTAATATTTTCCTATTTTTATTTATTGGCACCTAATACATCGTTTCTTAGTATTTTGTTTTATCTTTTGCAGGATATTATTATGCAGTTGGAATATATATATGCACACAAATAATTTTAGAAACAGCTAAGCTTTAGAAAGTTTTGATGTGTGTGTACTTAAATATAGTCATATTAATTTCACTCATATGCATTTTCCAGTTGCACATTTTAGAAATAAAAATTTCATAAGAATGATTTCCTTTTCTATATGTATAAATAAATCATCTGTGGAAAACAATTTCCTTTCATACCTTCTAATCCACAAGATTATTTGAAATTTCTTTGAAGGTTAGAGGAAACTTTTAGGTTTAATTCTGTATGAAATTTCCGTTTAATGTAGTATTTTTGTATTGACTTTTCTATACATTTTAAATATCTTTTGCTTATATATCCATATAAGCAAAATATAT